>NW_028317815.1:14811500-15130000 GCF_062004578.1 Staurois parvus | reverse complement strand
ACCTATCAGTGCCCATCAGTGCCACCTATCAGTGCCCATTAGTGCCACATATCAGTGCAGCCTCATCAGTCCCTCCTCATCAGTGCCATCTTGTCAGTGCCCATCAGTATAAGCAATGAGTTCAGGCACAAAATGGGATGGCCTTTGCAGCCTGATACTCAGCCTGATCTTCCTGAAAAAACTTAACCATTCCTGTGATGAGTTGCTCTCTGCAACAGCTCAAAAATGGTGTTTTTTGGGCACTTAACTGCACCTATCTACATGATATATTATGAACCAGAGGTACATACAGTTGCAAGAAAAAGTACGTGAACCCCTTGGGATTACGTGGAGTTTTACATGAATTGGGCATAAAATGTGCTCTGAACGTCATCTAAGTCACAACAATAGAAGAACACAGTCTGCTACACATAATACTACACAAACATTAAATGTTGCCATGGTTTAATTGCACATAACATGTAAACATTTACAGTGCAGGGAAGAAAAAGTATGTGAGGTCCTAGCTTAATGACTTCTCCCAGAGCTAATTGGAGCCAGGAGTGAGCCAACCTTGACTCCAATCAGTGTGATGATATTGGATGTGTTGCTGACAGCTGTCCTGCCCTTAAAAAACACACACCTGTTTTAGGTTTACTGGTTTCAAGAAGCACTGTCTGATGTGAACCATGCCTCGCAGAAAAGAGCTCTCAGAAGACCTACGATCAAGAATTGTTGACTTGCATGAAGCTGGAAAGGGTTACAAAAGTATCTCCAAAAGCCTTGATGTTCATGTGTCCACGGTAAGACAGACTGTCTACAAATGGAGAAAGTTTAGCACTGTTGCTACTCTCCCTAGGCGTGGTGGTCCTGTAAAAATGACTGCAAGAGCAGAGCGCAGAATGCTGCATGAGGTAAAGAAGAATCCCAGAGTGTCAGCTAAAGACCTACAGAAATCTCTGGCACATGCTAACATTTTTGTTGACACATCTACAATAAGGAAAACATCAAACAAGAATGGAGTACATGGGAGGACACCACGGAGGAAGCCAATGCTGTCCAAAAAGAATATTGCAGCATGTTTGAAGTTTGCAAAAGAGAACCTGGATGTTCCACAGCACTACTGGCAAAATATACTGTGGACAGATGAAACCAAGATTGAGTTGTTTGGGAAGAACACACAACACTATGTGTGGAGAAAAAAAGGCACAGCACACCAACATCAAAACCTCATCCCCACTGTAAAACATGGCGGAGGGAGCATCATGGTTTGGGGCTGCTTTGCTGCCTCAGGGCCTGGACGGATTGTTGTCATTGATGGGAAAATGAATTCCAGAGTTTATCAAGACATTTTGCAGGAAAACGTACGACCATCTGTCCGCCAACTGAAGCTCTGCAGAGGATGGGTGATGCAACAGGACAATGACCCAAAGCATACAAGTAATTCAACAAAACAATGGCTGCAACAGCACAGAATACGCCTTCTGGAGTGGCCCAGTCAGAGTCCTGACCTCAACCCGATTGAAATACTGTGGCATGACCTTAAGAGAGCGATTTACACCAGACACCCCAAAAATATTGCTACACTGAAAGAGTTTTGTGAAGAGGAGTGGTCCAAAATTACTCCAGATCATTGTGCAGGTCTGAACTGCAACTACAGGAAACATTTGGTTGAGGTTATTGCTGCCAAAGGAGTGTCAACCAGTTTTTAAGTCCAAAGGTTCACATACTTGTTCCTCCCTGCACTGTGAATGTTTACATGTTATGTGCAATTAAACCATGGCAACATCTAATGTTTGTGTAGTATTATGTTCAGCAGACTGTTCTTCTATTGTTGTGACTTAGATGATGTTCAGAGCACATTTTATACCCAATTCATGCAAAATTCCACATAATCCCAAAGGGTTCACATACTTTTTCTTGCAACTGTATGCTGCATATCAACTTAAAATCAAAAAGCGGCAAGAGAGAGAAACATAACATAACTGGGATAAAGACACAATTTCCTTAAAAACCTCCTAAAATGTATAAATATATATGTCTTTAGGGTCACCCAAGGCAGAAAGGTTTAACAGAGTAGTCAGAGTAAAACCTACCACCTATGTTGGACAGCATCAATACAGGACAGTGTCAAGACTGCATCCACCAGCTCCTGGTGAGTGTGCCTGAAAGCTGCCTGCTAACAATTCTGTGGTTCAAATACCTTAATGTTTATGTATTGTTAAAACAATGTTTTCCTTGTTTTGTATAAATGAAGTAATTGCCTTCAGCATGTGTGTATTAATGACTTTTTTTGCAGTAAAGCCTGCAGAGCACTGATCCTGTGAACAGTGTGTCTAAAGTGTGATGCATACTTTTGCAATGTACCGTATTTTTCGCTCCATAAGACGCACTTTTTTCCCCCAAAAAAGGGGGGGGGGAATGTCAGTGCGTCTTATGGAGCGAATATAAAGCGGCCGGTCCGGTATTTCTGCCGCCACCATGTCAGAATACCGGGCCGGCCGCTCAGCTGTTCTGTCCTGCAGGGCCTTACCTGTTCCTCGCTCCAGCGCTGCACAGTCTTCCCGCGCTGGCTTCTGTGACAGCCGGGTGCCCACTGCGCATGTGCTGCGCTTTGTGAATGATCCGGTGTCTTCTGGGACACATGACAGGTCCCAGAAAGCGCCGGGCCATTCACAAAGCGCAGTGCTTCTCGCACATGCGCAGTGGGCACTTGGCTGTCAGAAGCCGGCCCGGGAAGAAGAGGGAAGGACAACTCCGCAGAAGTGGGAGCGGGTACCTGTCAAATTCAGGTACCCGCTCCCCCTCCCTCCCCAAAGGTCAGCAGTCTCTGGTCATTCCCTGCACTGTCTACAGTCTCTGGTCATCCCCTGCACTGTCTACAGTCTCTGGCCATCCCCTGCACTGTCTGCAGTCTCTGGTCATCCCCTGCACTGTCTGCAGTCTCTGGTCATTCCCTGCACTGTCTGCAGTCTCTGGTCATTCCCTGCACTGTCTGCAGTCTCTGGTCATGCCCTGCACTGTCTACAGTCTCTGGTCATTCCCTGCACTGTGTCCGCAGTCTCTGGTCATCTCCTGCACTGTGTCCGCAGTCTCTGGTCATCTCCTGCACTGTGTCCGCAGTCTCTGGTCATCTCCTGCACTGTGTCCGCAGTCTCTGGTCATCTCCTGCACTGTGTCCGCAGTCTCTGGTCATCTCCTGTACTGTGTCCGCAGTCTCTGGTCATCTCCTGTATTGTGTCCGCAGTCTCTGGTCATCCCCTGTACTGTGTCTGCAGTCCATTGGTTCAGAATATTTTTTTTTCTTGTTTTTCGCCTCTAAAACCTAGGTGCGTCTTATGGTCAGGTGCGTCTTATGGAGCGAAAAGTACGGTATTTCCCCCAGCCTTAAATCAATATGGAGGTATGGACCTGGCTGGAATAAGTACTGCTAAACTAAAACATGGAGAAAGGGAAGAGTGATCTGTGGCAGAGTTGTGCATTTACTAGATGCTGCAGACAGAAGCACTCTGTGAGTCAGGTACGATTACACCATATTTACACATAAAGACTATTCACATCTAAACACATTTGCATTCAGGACAAAGTAGGAAAGGTTTAGAACCCTTGCCAGGTTTTTCTATTCAGGACATAGTAGGAGAGGTTTGAACCCTGCCAGGTTTCACCACTGGAGGTTTCATACTCTCTATTTGTCCAAAAGTGAAGGAAAATATTTCTTTATATAGTTATAACTAGAACATCCTCCTGAACGTTTGTTTTAGTGACAACTAAGATGAGAGATTTCTCATCCTGTTGTGCCACAAGACAAGTAAATCTCCCAAAACTAGGCAGGCACAAATATTTTTTTTAAAGTTTTAACCATTCACCAATCTACCAATCTAAAAAAGTGCCCTAGATATACTTTAAAGTGATTTTAAAGGTTGTAATTAAAAAAAATAACAAACATGTTATACTTATCTGCTCTGTGCAATGTTTTTGCGCAGAACAGCCCTGATCCTTTTATTTTAGGATCCCCCCCTGCTGAGTGCCCCCAATAGCAAGCCTCACTCCCAAGCTGCGCTCCTGTGCCCATTCACACACACTAAGTGTGGCTCAGCCCTGCTCCCCCAATCTCTCCTCATTGGCTCACTATCTGTGATTGACAGCAGCAGGAGCCAGTGGCTCCTGCAGCTGTGTGAGCCAATGAGGAGAGAGAAACCCAGGAGAGCCATTACAAAAACTGTAGCTGCTGACTTTTAAAAAAAATGGACACTCACCTGTCCCTTGATCCCGTGGTGTCCTCACACCGGCCGAGTTGACTGACTGTCCTGTCTCCTCGATGCTGGCATCTTCAGTGTAGGTACACGGTTGTGACAGATTGTGGCTTCACAGCCAGGAGCCCACTACACAAGCGTGAGTAGTGCTGCGCTTTGTGAATGGTCCCGTAGTCTTCTGAGACCTGTCACATGTCCCAGAAGACTATGGGGAAGGAGGGGGAGAGGACAACTTCCGTGTCTGATCACCTAGGCTATCGCAGTAGAAGTGGGAGCGGGTATATTTGGGTACCCCCCCCCCACACTCCCCAAAGGTGCCAATCCTTAACGGGGAGCGGGGAACAAAGCCTTAAAGTGGAACTTCCCTTTTTGGGTGGAGCTCCACTTAAGGTATAGAGTCACCCAAGCAAGCACAGTATTTAGAACATTAAATAATAAGAAAATTTACACCAAAGCTTAAAAATTACAATGCAACATTGTTTAATATTCATGAAGCTGCTGGTGACATCTAAAGAACAGAAAGTGTAATTTACTTTTTAATAGTGAATGCATGAGATGTCTATAAATAGTTTTACATTTTAGTTAAATTAGAACCTGGCCATGTAGCAAAATGAGGGAAGAGGATTTCTTCTGAATTAATCAGTACCTGCTGGATATGTTGGTGGTAGTGTTGGTTCTTCTCCTGAAAAGTAATAAATTACTGTTAATAAATTACATAAAAAATTCTATAAACAAAAAAAACAAATAGTAGGCTTTATTAGAAAAACAAGAAAGCATAAAGATATAACAACCAAAACTCCTGCCTTTTGACAATGGATCTGAGTTGAGATTTGCTGAAAATTGTATATTTCTGGAAAATTTTTGTGAAAAGATCTTGGCCAGATTTTTCCGAAAGGTCTGAAGGTGGTTTAGGGCTAAATCACTTTTTTTGCATTGCAAAAACATCTGCATTATACTGCAAACTATACAAAATTGGTGATAGGACTTTTAAGGTGCTGATATAGATTTATACAATTATATCAAATCTTTGTAGTTTTGTTTATTTATTTAAAACTGATCTCTTGATTCTTAAAACGTGCTGTTTGTAGGTTTAGCAAAATTTTCAGAACACAGTTTCACTTGCAATATCAATGCTGCAGATGACTACTAAAGATTTAAATGGAAATTAGCAAATGAATGCACCCAATGATGACAATTCCCCTTAGGCCCCTTTCACACGTAGGGTCCAATCAGATCAGCCTGTCAGCTTTTTCCGGTGGACCTAATCAGACCGTCCATTCACCCCTATGGACCCGTGAGTGAAAAGGGACTCTGCTCAGTTGCTTACACATTTTTGCTGTTGTTCACTGCATTTTTACAAATTTTTGCCACATTTGCATTTTTCCTGTGGACACACGACTTGACAAAGCACTTCCCACAGATACATTACGTTTTTAATGCCTTTATGCCACTGTTTCTATTCATTTCAATGGAGGGGTGCATTTTTGCTGCGTTTTTTTTCACCGCACCAAACATGCACCAAGCAGGACTTTTAAGGGTCCTTTCACACTGATCAGTTTAGGAGATATTTACTTTAGAAGCGCTAGTGATGACACCGGTAATGCACACTGCACTCTAAATGGATGGTGTGCTGTGCCGTGCTTTGGTTGTGACTCCCACGCATTACGTCATTGCGACTCAGCCAGTCAAACGGCCACAGCCTATGAACTCGGAAGGAAGATTGGATGATGATGGAAGCTCTGTCAGTGGTGACAACGCACTGCTGGAGGGCTTCATTTTGAGGTCTTTCATAGTGTGCTATTGTGTGATGCATACTAGCACATTATACTCTTAACTTACAGGGTGAAGATTTTCATGTCTTGTTTTTTGCAGTTTACTATCGCTTTAAATGAATCAATTAAGCAAACATAGAGGGAGATTTACTAAAGCTGGTTCACTCAGAATCTCATGCACCTGTGTATGATAGCCAATCAGCTTCTAACCTCAACTTGTTCAGTTAAGCTTTAGCAATAAAACCTGCAAGCTGATTGGTTTCCATGTAGAAGTGCACAAGATTCTGAGTGAACCAGCTTTAGTAAATAAACCCCACTGCATCTAGAACATTAACTGCTTTCCGACCGCCTCATAGCAGAATTACTGCTACAGGGTGGCAGGGCTGCGCAAAATCATATATATATATATGTGTGATTTTGTATTCCATTTGTGGCTACAGCTGTTGATCACTAGGTCCAGGCCGGGGATTCCCCGCTGGCACCCGACGATCACCGAGGAACACTGACAGAGGAGAGGTATGTATGTACACAATTCAAATCTTTCGCCTGTCAGCACCAGCACACTGCTTTGCATTGCTCTGCATAGCAGGACAATAAAAAGCAGCATGCTTACACAGTGAAGCACACCCCTTCCTGTCCAGTGTCATTAGTACAGTGTCAGTGATTTTTATTAGCACTGATCACTGTATCAGTGTCACTGGGGATGTCAGTGGCAGTTAGTCAGTTCCCCCAAGTGTCAGAATGCCCGCCGCACTCCCGCAATAAGTATTACTAGTATTTAAAAAAAAATAAATTCCAGTATATATACCGCCATTTGTAGACACTATAACTTTCACGTAAACCAATTAATTTACATGTACTGGGATTTTGTTTTAGCAAAGATAGCTGAATACATTTTGTCCTAAATTTATGACAACATTTGATTTTTAACATTTTTTATTGGATATGTTTTACAGCAAAAAGTCAAAAATATTGTTTGTTTTTTTTTCAAAAGTGTCGGACTTTTTTCGGTTATAGCGCAAAAAGTAAAAAACACACAGGCAATCAAATACCACTGAAAGAAAGCTCCATTTGTGGGGAAAAAGGACATAAACTTAATTTAGGTGAAGCATTGCACGACTGCGAAATTGTAAGGTAAAGTACCGCAGCTCCGTATAGCAAAAAATGGCCTGGTCAAGAAGGGGGGTAAATCCTCTGGAGGGCAAGTAGTTAAAGAACACACTTATTTACACTATAGCCTTAAATTACATATAGGAAAGCTGTAGCAAAATTTGCAGTGTATAACACATACTTAAAATATCAAACCTGTAGGTGAACACTAAAGAAAGGAAGGTATAAATTATTTTTTGATGGTGAAAGCATGATATTTCTATGAATAGTCTGTTTACTTCTTAATTAATTGGACCTTGGCCATGTAGCAGAATGAGGGAAATGCTTTCTTTTTGTCCAATGCTATAAAAAGATTTATTTACACATAAATGAATGGGTACCTGCCGCTAGTAGTACTGCTGGTTCTTTTTCTGAAAATTAATAAATGACTCCCTTATTAAATTACATTAAAAGGTCTTAAAAGTTGAAATTTGCTGAAAATGTTATATTTCTGGGACATTCATAAAAGGCTTTTGTGAAAATCTTGGCCAGATTTTTCCTAAGTCTGAGTGGGGTTTATTTACTAAAACTGGAGAGTTCAAAATCAGGTTCACTTCTGCATAGAAAGATGATTGCAGCTTCTAACCTCAGCTTGTTCAGTTAAGATTTGGCTTTAAAACCTGGAAGCTGATTGGTTTCTATGCAACAGCGAGTCTGATTTTGCACTCTCCATCTTTAGTAAATAAACCTCACTGTTGTAGGGCTGAATCACACTTTTGCCTTCCAATAACATCTGCAGTATGTTTATGTATTTTATATGTACTATATGTTACTGCAGGTGTGTTTTATTTTATTCTTGTGTGTTTGTAGCCCATTCATAATTAATGGCCTGCAACAGATATTAACACATGACACAACACACAAGAATGGCACAGTGTGATGAACCTATAAAGAAGCCAATAGTGAAATGACAATCTGAACTCTGACAAGCATGGCCTACCCAATGCTACTTGCTGACAAGCCGTACCTGTAGAGTAAGCTGCCATAGAGTTGTGTGGGGCCATCTCTCCTGACTGCAAATGTTTGGGAAAGGACTCCATTCAACTCTGACAACTCAGATGGGGATACAGATAGGGAGAAGCAATGAAATTTGTAAAAAATGTTCTTCAAAGTATTACGGGAAGGGGTGATTTTGAGCATTTCAGATGAACATACAGTATACTTAATATTTAAAGAAGAATAGGGAGAGAGAGATGGATGAATTACTAGAAATTACATTAGCCAATTTTATAATGGAATTCTCATATTCCACATTCACAAACTTACAAATGTGGCGGATATGAAATAAATATAAGAACAGTGAAAAAATAGTAAAAAAAACAAAGGAAATTGTAATAGTAAAGAAATGACACTCTTCTAATAACCAGAACTGAAAGATTAAATTTTCTCATTAGAATAAAGAAGTAAAAATAGTAAAAAATAAAAATAAAAAAAAACCCCACACCCATTATTTTAGTTTATTCAAACTATAGATTCTTATATAAAAGTTATTTTCACTAATATATGCTTTTCATACTACTGAGTAGGTTTAGGTGACTGGATTAACCACTCCCCCCTCTCCCTCCCAAGAACAAAATTTTTAAGATTTAAGTAAAGCACATGAACTGGCATTATTTACAAATCACTGTAAATTTTTTTTTTTTAGTTGGTCACATAAAAAATCCAGAAATATCCTTTGCTATTTGTTACTTATTATTACACAGAAACTGCCATGCATGAGTTTATTCTTCATGAACTAATAGTCAGAATGCATGGATTTTATTTACTGACAGATATGTATTTATTGGGTTAGGTAAAATAAAATATATTCTTACCTTGGCAATTAACTTTTCCTTTACTACAATGGCTAAAGTGGAAAAAAAGATGCTTTCATTAGAGATTCAGTTTTAAGATAAATTAGAAAACAAAAATGTATAACAAGGGTACATGCACATGAATGTTTGCAGGCACAATGAAGCTTTAGCATAAAATGCTTGACATTTTCCATTGCCTAGATGGACATATACTAAGTACATAGCTGTACACTCTTGTGCTCATGTAAATGCTGATGCCCCATTTCATATTTAATTTAACAGAATTTCTGTGTAAGGGAAAATGGCTGTACACACTTACATGCTTGCACAGATGTATAGACGAATACTTTTTTCCATCAGCGTTTACCTATGCATATGATGTATTTCCTATGCAAAGAAGTTCTATGGTCATGTACTTCTATGGCCAGCTCTATGTGCCACCTGGGGCTCCCCAGGCATGGGAAAATACCAGGAGATTTAGGTTATAGCTCCCTTGCACCTTTGTGTAAACATCCATGTGCGTGTACCAAAAACCTGTGTCTTGATGTTGTTACAACTGCCACGCCATAGTTGAAATAGTTTTTCAAACTTTATTAGCTTGGTAAAGTCATTTAAACCAAATTAGCTGAAAAAAGTAAAAGGTTTTAACCATTCATTACTCTATATACTCTACAAACCTAGAAAAAGTGCCTTATATAGACTTTTAGACTTTGTTCACATCTGCGCATTCCAGACACCCCAAAGGCAACCAAAAAATGTGCATTTTTGTGCGGTAAACAAAACGTACAAAGTACATGCAAAAAATGTAAATGGGGTCTAATTGAATGGTGTAAGCAACCACAGTATTTCCAACTTTAAAGAATAAAATATATTACAACATAGCCTAAAAAGTACAAAGCAGGAAAGCTTTATTAAACTTTGCAATGCATATTATTCACTTATAATATGAACCCTGTCAGTGACCACTAAAGAATGGAAAGTGTCATTTACTTTTTAATAATAAAAGCATTAAATTCCTTTTCACATCTAATATAAATTAGCCATTCATAATTTAGTTTATTGAAAGTTTTTAACCAGTGGTCCACACTGTTTAAGAATAAATTACATTTAGTAACCCAAAAAATTAGAGACAACATTTTTATTAGAAAATAATTCACTATCCCAATACATACCCAAACATGATGGTCAAACAGGTGTGTTAACACATGATCTGATTATGTCGATAATTTTACCCCTAGCTTTTAGACAGAACCAAAACTTGCTATTGATGAGTAAATGAAAGTAATACCATTTCCTTCCACATTCATCCACTATTACTGAATTTGCTGCCATTATTCTTCCATTGTAAGAACAGCTACAGTCAGAAATTTTAACACATTCCATGTAAATTTCATCAAGGAAGGGAGCATTAATAGGACATCTCGGATAACAACCTACATACAGACATAAAGAAAGATATTAGTTAAAAGGGATTTTTAGCCATGCTACAGTATGGTAAAAAAAAATTATCACATAAAAATATAATCAAGCAATACTATGAAAAACAAATTTAGTAAAAAATTTAATTTACATGAAATTAGAAAATAATAGAAATAATGTGTTCACTTCTTAGTTAGCCACTTGAGTTCAGTCTGAGTACACCCCTTAATTTCCAGGCCATTATCAGCTTTCTATTATGTCATAGTTTGACTTACAATTACCCAGTCATGTAACATTGTACTCAAATTAATTGTATATCCTTTTTAGATTGATACAGTTTTCTTTTGGTAGTATTTTTTCCAATATAAAGTTTTGAAAAAAAACCATTTACCTTACTTTTTCAAATAAATCATGTCAAATAGAAATACCAGTACAGTACAAACACCTCCAAAATAATCCCTTCCTTGGAAGGTGATTTCATATTTTGCAACATTTTTGGAAATGAAGCAACATGCTAGTATTAATGTGGTTAAAGCATGGAACTTGGTAATTATGCACGGTGCATCTTTAATATATGGATCATACACAGAGGTAGGAGGACCTGAGGGGATAAATGTATAGACTACATACAATAGGATGCTGGAAATGAGGTTTTGTGCAGGATAAGGTACAGGGGGAAAGGGTTAAAAAATGTTTCCACGACAAGGCACACATTCATTATGATTGGTTCTTTGCATTTTGCCTCTGATCTGATCTAATGAGACTGCAATAATAGGTACTGTGTGTACTGGCAACACAATGTAAACACAGTGCTATTTTTAAATGGTGCTCAAGAGGACCATGGCCACCATTCTGGCATTTTAAAACATACAGCAGTGGTGAAGTGGTTAAACGGGACCCTGAACATGTAGCAGAGTGTGGGATGAATGTGTATTTCTTCTTGTGTGATTTGCATCACAGCAAGTAGATCAGACACTGCAATGTACAAATGCAAAAATGCTGAATACAAGCCAGTATGCTAAATACAAAGATATGTTTATAACATAGATATATGGAGGCAAATACCTAGTATGTGATCCGCACCCCTGGGCAGTAAAAAATAAAACATTTCATAAAATAAAATATTTTTTATACTCACCTGTCTCGTTGGCCAATTTTGGATAGGGATGAAGTTCTCATTCAGCACCACCATGGGTTCATGGTGAATCCTGCAGTTTAGAAATTTACCAACCTAGCAAATTTATGTCTCAATTTGCCCAGACAATTTTCTTTCTAAATTGTAAAGCACTGCATTTCAAAAGCCATACCCCTCACTATTAAAGGGGGGTTTAAGATCATCCATAATGTCAGTATATGGGAAGCTGCTGTAGGGTAGGGATGAGCTCACAGTTTGGTCTAAAGACAGGTTTGAACCAAACTTTTCAGTCCATTTAACATTTTTTGTTCTCCCATTAATATATATGAGAGCTTACTATATATGGGAAAGCTTCCTTCTTCCGCTGTCAAGTTGTTAAGGAAGCCAGCACCTGTCATGTCCTTAGCAACCAGTCACATCATCCAGTCCCATTGATTTATTTGATGGAATTCCCTGGCCATATAAACAAAGCTGCCAGGAATAGTTAAACACAAAATTGTGTTCCCTTCATACTTTATACCAGGTCTGGTATGAAATAAAAGGGATTTCCCACACAAAAATCAAGAAGAAAAAGTGTGGAGTCCACCCAAAACATCCACACCAGAACCTTATGAGAATGCAGCCTGGCAGTAGCAAGGTGCCTCTTTATTGTTAAAGGGGCTGGCAGAATCCAATAACCCCCTGTCTGCAGATCCTCACAGCTACTGGACCATGGTTGTGGGGAAGGTTGTGTCCTCAACAAGGGGCAGGCAATTTACCCAGGAATAACATGTTAAGGCATGTGACCTGTTATGGTTCTGGAGTTCAAGAGGGGAGCTGCCAGCCTGCAAGCTTGACCAAGAGTCTAGTATGGCTTTTTAGGGGGGACTCAACCTCATGCTTTTTTTGTGTTTTTTTTCCTCGAAGGGCCTGGAATTATGGGTGGGGGGAACACCACATCTTTTTTGTGTGAGGTACCTAATTAACATCTATACCATTCCATTATTGTGGGTTGCCAGCAATTTAAAAAGCATTTTTTACTTTGTAAATGTCAGATTTGATGCAGTAGGTTGTATATATCATACAGATGTACAACTTCATAGAGAGGTTAAGAGCATCCCCGGGCATTTTATTTAAAGGAATTTTGGATTTTTAAAGATTCACTTTAAGAATTATTAAAATCCTTGCTCCCTACAAAACACAATTAAAAAATAAACATTTTGCCTATTCGTCTAGAAAATGGCCAGAACTGATTTTTAACAGTCAGCTTTGACTTCAATGAGGATTTGGCATCCTGAAATGTTCCCCAAACCTGCTTTAAACCAATCCCAAGTACACTCAACTCATCCCTACTGTACGGAAAGGATAGGTAAAGCTGACAAAATGCATGAAATTAGGGTTAGGCAGGAAAATGCACTTTAATTCTTATTGCTAGCTCTTGGGCAATTAACCCCTTTGCATTATTTTGTTCTTCTTGAAGGGTCTTTTTTGCTTTAATTTTATTTTGTGATTGATTTGAGATCAGTGGTCACTATTAGCTGCTGTCTCATACATAGCATTTTTTTTTAAAGAAACAAAATTGGCCAGTGGCAGGGCAGTTTTGCATCTGCAACAACAGGGTTAAATACAACAATAAAACCAGTGCTACCTGAAGAACCTTACACCCCAATCTGGCATCAGATGAGACCTGAACATTTGCCTAGTAAACCTTGTGTGAACAGAATACCAGGTGGCAGCCTTGGAAATCTGGCCTGATGCTGAAATAAAACAAGAAGCACTCCTTTATGGGGACAATCAGGGATGACAAAAAGAGAGCTATTTTTTTCTAATGGCTGAAGTGGCTGCAAGAGAAACTGTCACAGCACAAACTATTGTACAATGAGACAGTGAAAAGAAATGTATTATTGATGAACTAGAACTTGAAATAGAGACGGAGGCTCTGGGTCTTAACACCAGTTTATCTTTGTGTAACAACCAGAAAGAGTACTTTACATGATAAAGCTGCCAATGAAAGCAACCTTGCAAGCAGGGGTGAAAGGGGGAATATCATGTTCAAAACAGTTCCAAAGAGAGGTTTACCCTTAAAAGGCATGTGGTTGGATCACAGATTGGAGACTCGTTCTGGAAATAAAACAAGCGCTATCCACTAACCTAGCTGTGCAATAGCATAGGGCTGTCAGCATGAGCTTTAAGCGCTCTACAAATAAAGGATTAGTATGAATAAAAGCTGGATCCTTTAACTTGTTCATTCCCCTAAGGTCTGACAGACTAACATCATGGCCATGGCAGGTTGCAATGCAGGGCATGCTAGAAAAAGCAAGGATTTGGAAAGAGTTTCCCAACACATGTCAATGGGATCTTTCAACACTGGTGCATCCTCAACAAGAATGGTCTGTGATTTGGTAGGCTGGGACACCACCAGATCAACAATAAATAGTAATAATATTGGTCTGTAAAACATTTTGAAGGTGTAAATAGATCATCGGGGGTTTTCCAACCTCTATATGATGCCTTTGAGTAAAGAATGTAACAGAAAAGTTTTTCTGAAACTAAGAACAGTGCTAGTATAACCACAAGCTGCTCTTCACTGCATAAGATAACATGCATCACATTAATAAGAACCATTATGTTACCTGGGAGCTATGGCAGCTGCCTGCTGCTCCTTGAGGGCAAAATAATCTGGCAAGGATTTTTGAGACTCTTCATCAGATAGAGTCTTCACAAAAGAAGGTCCGGAGGTCACTATGAGTGTGTTGCAATAAGAAAATGATTCTGGAGTTGCAGATATTAAAGTATGCTTACAGTCTCTACATTACAGCTTCTGCAATTTTGCTCATAAACTCTTTCACAACTGCTGATAACTTCTTCCTAGATAAGGCCAATAAGTAGGCCATATCCAACAGAGCTGACTAGGACTCCATGAAGTGCATAGACTCAAGAAAGGGACAGCAGCCCAGCCTGTTAGTGTCTGACCAATTAGAAGGTACACTTTAGACCTCCCCAGAACTGTCAGTAAGTTATGAGCTGGAGAGACCCAGTACAGAGGGACTACACCCCTTCCACTTGGCATTTGACATGTGGTACTGCCTAATGCAAAATGAAATGAAAACACCAGGTAAAACCTTTGGTACTCACAAACCAGCTTCTTAAAGCAGGAGAGATTTAAATAGCCAAAGGTGACTAAATCATTGTAGGCAGCAGGAAGGACAAACTAGGATGGAACTACCGTATTTGCCGGCGTATAAGACGACTTTTTACCCCTTGAAAATCTTCTCAAAAGTCGGGGGTCGTCTTATACGCCGGTATACGGCATACTGACACTTTTTAGGGGGCGGCGTGGTGCCGCCGCCGCCGCCCCCCCTTCCAACGGAAGGGACACTAAGTACAGGGCTGGGCAGGGGCTGTTTCTTACCTGGTTCCGGTCCCACGACGATCCGGTCCAGGAAGCGCGGCTGCTCCTTCAGTTCGGCCACTGGATGGTCGCACGGCTGCTCGGCTCCGCCTCCTCACCGGTGATTGGCCGCCAGAACTGTAGCTCAGGAAAGGCATACAGGCGGCCAATCACCGGCGAGGGGGCGGGGCCGAGCGGCCCCGCGAAAATCGAGTGCAGGACCAGCAGGTAAGTGGTCAGTGTAGAGGTGCTGCTGCAACCACATATGCTGGCTGCAGCAGCACCATACGAGAACAGGGTCAGCAAGTGTCAGTGGGAGGAATAGTGCCCCATCATTGGTGTCACTGATACCAATGATGGAGCACTATTCCTCCCACTGATACCAATGATGGGGCACTATTCCTCCCACTGATACCAATGATGGGGCACTATTCCTCCCACTGACACCAACGATGGGGCACTATTCCTCCCCCCCACTGACACCAACGATGGGGCACTATTCCTCCCCCCCACTGACACCAACGATGGGGCACTATTTCCCCCCCTACTGACACCAATGATGGGGCACTATTCCACCCCCCACTGACACCAATGATGGGGCACTATTCCACCCCCACTGACACCAATGATGGGGCACTATTCCACCCCCCACTGACACCAATGATGGGACACCATTCCTCCCACTGACACCAATGTTGGGACACTATTCCTCCCACTGACACCAATGATGGGGCACTATTCCCCCCACTGATACTAATGATGGGGCACTATTCCTGCCACTGATACCAATGATGGGGCACTATTCCTCCCACTGATACCAATGATGGGGCACTATTCCTGCCACTGATACCAATGATGGGGCACTATTCCTGCCACTGATACCAATGATGGGGCACTATTCCTGCCACTGATACCAATGATGGGGCACTATTTCTCCCACTGGTGTGCATTGGAAGAGGGGTAGTCTTATACGGCGAGTATAGCCCAAACACTACATTTTAGCAGGAAAAGTGGGGGGTCGTCTTATACGCCCAGTCGTCTTATACGCCGGCAAATACGGTAAATGTATCTTTCAAATAAGAGCGATGGCAGGAATATGCTATGTCAGACTTAAAGTCATGAACAGTGCATGGAGTGTGTGCACATGACACTCCAGCTAGTGCTTCCTGTGAAGACTAACAAAAAATATTGGTATCCAAGGGTTTGTTAGGGAGCGAGGAGCCAGACACACAAGGAGGTGCAATTAAAGGTAGGTTTATTGTACAAAAACAAGACAGAGTCTATGCAAGTCCAACAGCAACAGCGGATGACTGGGTAGGACAGTAGCCAGGAAGAATGGTCGCCAGAGCCGGGGTCAGAAGCCAGGAAGGATGATCGCCAGAGCCGGGGTTCAGAAGCCAGGAAGGATGATTGCCAGAGCCGAGTCAGAAGCCAGGAAGGATGATCGCCAGAGCCGGGGCAGAAGCCAAGAAGGAGTCTTGCCAAAACCGAATCGGTATCCAGGAGAGCAATGAAAAACCAACAGGAGCTTGTTGCAATGCAACAGACAGGACACGAATGCAATGAGCAGCTGCAGATAGCAGGCTTAAATGTGATAAGCCACCACCTCCTGGAGGAGGAGCCGCAGAGGCAAGAAAGCATAAAGGATCCCACAATGCTTTGCAGACACCTAAGATGGATGCCAGCACATGGAGCAGCACAAACCCTGAGGAAAGGTAGGACCTTGACAGTACCTGCTCCTCAAGGGCCCCTCCCCCTCCGTGGCTCAACATAAGGCTTCTGGGGAAAGCGAGCGTGAAAAGAGCAGAGGAGGGCAGGAGCATGAACATCCGCGGAAGGAACCCAGGAACGCTCCTCGGGACCATAACCACACCAATGGACCAGGAACTGCACCCGACCACGGACCAACCGAGAATCCAGGATGCGGCTCACCTCATACTCCTCATGACCGTCAACCCGGATTGGCCGAGGCTGAGGCGGGGAGGCAGTAAAGCGATTACAGACCAGAGGCTTCAACAGGGATACGTGGAAGACATTGGAGATACGCATCCCAGGAGGAAGAGCAAGGGCATAGGCAACTGGGTTCACCCTGCGGAGGATGCAGATAGGACCAACAAAACGGGGAGCCAGTTTCGGTGCGGGCACCCAAAGATTGAGGTTACGAGTTGACAACCACACCCGATCTTCGACCTGGTATGAAGGAGCGGGCAACTGTCTACGATCAGCCTGGAGCTTCTGGCGCTGTGCTGAGTCCTTCAAGGACCTCTGGATCTGCCCCCATGAGGAACGCAGGGCAGCAAGATGGTTATCCACAGCCGGAATGTCCTGTGGCGAGAACAACTCAGGCAATACAGCGGTTTGGAACCCATAGTTGGCCATGAAGGGAGACATCCCAGGGGAGGAGTTGACAGCCGAGTTCCTCGCAAACTCTGCCCATGGCAGGAGATCGACCCAATTGTCTTGATGGTCTGATATATAGCAGCGAAGGAATTGTTCCAGGGCCTGGTTGGAACGCTCCGCAGCCCTATTGGAGTGCGGGTGGTAGGCCAAAGAGAAGGAGAGCTTGATGCCCAACTGGGAGCAGAATGCGCACCAGAACCTGGACACAAACTGACTCCCACAATCCGAGACAATCACCTTGGGCAACCCATGCAAGCGAAAGATCTCCCTGGCGAAAACCGTAGCCAGTTCTTGATCAGTTGTAATTTTTTGAACGGAACACAATGGCACATCTTGGAAAAACGATCAATGACCATAAGAATGACCGTATGGCCTCGAGACACAGGGAGGTCTACAATAAAATCCATGTCCAGGTGTGACCAAGGACGCTCCCCATTGGGAATGGGTTGCAGAAGGCCCAATGGAAGATGCCAAGGAGATTTATTCTGGGCACAGACTGAACATGCCGCTACATATGAGGCAATGTCGAAACAGAGAGATGGCCACCAGAATAACCGAGAAACGACCCAGGACAACTGGTTCCTCCCTGGATGACCGGCAATCTTGGAATTATGGTAGGTACACAGCAAGCGGGTACGCAATCCCTCAGGTACAAAACATCTGCCAGCCGGTCTCTCAGGAGGAGCATCAGTTTGAGCCACCAAAATCTGCTCCCCAAGGGGAGAAGTCAGGTTGGTACGAATGGCAGCCAGGATCTGGTTCGGAGGTATGACCGAGGTTGGCTCAGAGTCCTCCCTCGACAGCTCAGAGTATTGCCACGACAAGGCATCAGCCCTGACATTCTTGAAGTCAGGCAAATAGGAGACCACATAGTTAAAGCACGACAAGAACAGAGCCCACCTGGCCTGACAGGGTGTCAACCTCTTAGCCTCCGAGAGATACGTTAGGTTCCTGTGGTCAGTGAGAATGAGAACTGGAACCGCAGAACCCTCGAGCAGGTGCCTCCATTGCTTGAGAGCCTGAATAATGGCTAACAACTCCCGTCTCCAATCTGGTAGTTGCATTCTGTGGAGGAAAGCTTCCTGGAGTAGAACCCACAGGGAAGTAGGGGTCCACCGGGTGACCAACGCTGAGACAAGAGGGCGCCTACTCCCGTCTCAGATGCATCAACCTCGAGGACAAAAGGCAACCCAGGATTGGGGTGACACAGTATCGGAGCTGAAGCGAATGTGGATTTCAGAGCTTCGAAAGATAAAATGGTCTCAGGTGACCACTCGTGAGGATTACTGCCCTTCTTAGTCAGAGCTGAGAGAGGCTTGGCTAGCGTGGAGAAGTTCCTGATAAACTTCCAATAATAGTTGGCGAATCCCAAAAAGCGCTGAATGGACCAAAGACCACTGGGACGAGGCCACTGCAGAACCGCCAAAACCTTCTTAGGTTCCATGGAAAAACCTACAACGGAAATTATGTAGCCCAAAAAGGCAACCTGGGATTGGTGAAATTCACACTTCTCGAGCTTACAGAAAAGCTCGTTCTCACATAACCATTGCAGCACCCGCTTAACATCCTGGATATGAGACTCCATGGACGCAGAGTAAACCAGGATGTCGTCCAAGTAAACCACCACGCACTGCTGCAACAAGTCACAAAAGACATCATTAATGAACTCCTGAAAGACCGCGGGTGAGTTACACAACCCGAAGGGCATAACCAGGGATTCATAGCGACCGGTTCTGGTGTTGAACGCGGTCTTCCACTCGTCGCCCTCCTTGATCCGTACGAGGTGGTACGCAGCCCTAAGGTCGAGTTTAGTAAAGACCATTGCTCCCTTGAGGCGGTCAAACAACTTGATAATAAACAGAATTGGGTAAGCATTGTTAATCGTGATTCGATTGAGGCCCCTAAAATCAATGCAAGGCCTCAACTCACCGCCCTTCTTTTTCACAAAGAAAAAGCCAGCTCCTGCTGGAGAACGAGACTTGCGAATGTGCCCCCGGGAAAGCGCATCCGCAACGTACTCCTCCATGGCCTGATTCTCCGCAACCGAAAGAGGATACACCCTGCCACGCGGAGGAGTGGCACCGGGTTGTAAGGTTATGGCACAATCGTATGGACGATGAGGAGGCAGAGCACCGGCGCGCACCTTGTCAAACACGTCCAGGTACTCCCCATATTCAGTGGGCAACACAGAGTCCGAGGAGGCACACAACACCTTAACAGGTCCACGGATGCAACCGGCCCACACTGTGGCGACCATGAGAGAATCTCGGCCGACCGCCAATCAAAGGTCGGATTGTGCTTCTGAAGCCAGGGATAGCCCAAAACCACAGAGTAGTGCGGGGAAGAAATTACCTGGAAACAGGCCAACTCCCTGTGAACATGCCCCAATAGCTACTTCAACCGGCAGGGTCTCGTGGGTAACAGGGGTCTGCCATCTATAGCCTCAAGGACCAATGGAGTAACTCAAGCCTGCAGAGGAATGGAGTACTGGGCAGCAAACGAACTGTCCATAAACAACCCGCCAGCCCCAGAGTCTACTAATGCCTGGGCCGTCACCGAGCCTTCCGCCCAAGAGAGAACAACGGTGATTAGCGGTTTATCCTTACGGTAAACCGGGGACGAGGAAACTCCACCCAAGATCTGCCCCCGACAGGATCTCAGGTACGATCGTTTCTTGGACGGACCGGAGAGGACTGCTGAAAATGCCCACCGAGACCACAGTACAGGCAGCGACCCTCCCGACGCCGGGAGGCCCGCTCCCCCTCGGAAAGGCGAGCAAAACCCAGCTGCATGGGCTCACCGCCAGACAAGCCATCCCCAGGAGGCGTGGGAGGAGAGGGAGGCACGGGTGGGACAGAAAACGTAGGTGCGAATCGGTTAGGAGGCCTCCGCAGACACTCCTTAAATGAAGACCTCTCTCTGAGCATGGTGTCAATCAGGATTAGGAAGGAAATGAGTGCCTCTAGCTCCACAGGCAGTTCTTTGGCTGCAATCTCGTCCTTCAATGCATCTGAGAGACCATGAGAGAAAGCAGCCACCAGAGCCTCATTGTTCCAACCCACCTCTGCCGCCAGGGTCCGAAATTCTATGGCGTACTCGGCAACGGTCCATGAACCCTGATGCATGGACATGAGCAGTTTAGCAGCAGAGGCGGAGCGAGCAGGCACATTGAATACCCTACGGAAGGAGGCAACAAAACCGGCAAACTCGTGAATCACAGGTTTATCGTTCTCCCATAAGGGATTTGCCCATGCCAAGGCTTTGTCCGAGAGCAGCGAGATTAGGAAGCCCACCTTTGACCTCTCCGTAGGAAAAGCGTGGGGTATCAATTCAAAATATATGCCCACTTGGTTAAGGAAACCCCGACACTGACTCGGCTCACCCCCAAAGCGCTGTGGAAGGGGGGCTGAACCAGTCATGCCTCTGGGCACCGCAGGTGCGGCAGCAGATGTGGAGGTAGGAGCAACAACCGGAGCAACATCAGAAGCAACCACAGGAGTGACAACCGGCCTAATAGCACCTAAGGTGCACTGTGCGTGCAAGCGAACTGATCCAACAAGCGATCCTGCAGATCAAGTCTGGCAACCAACATAGGGAGCGAGAGCGTTCCTGCACCGTCAGGATTCATGGCATTCGTGTAGTGTCAGGGAGCGAGGAGCCAGACACACAAGGAGGTGCAATTAAAGGTAGGTTTATTGTACAAAAACAAGACAGAGTCTATGCAAGTCCAACAGCAACAGCGGATGACTGGGTAGGACAGTAGCCAGGAAGAATGGTCGCCAGAGCCGGGGTCAGAAGCCAGGAAGGATGATCGCCAGAGCCAGGGTTCAGAAGCCAGGAAGGATGATCGCCAGAGCCGAGTCAGAAGCCAGGAAGGATGATCACCAGAGCCGAGTCAGAAGCCAGGAAGGATGATCGCTAGAGCCGGGGTCAGAAGCCAGGAAGGAGTCTTGCCAAAACCGAGTCGGTATCCAGGAGAGCAATAGGAAACCAACAGGAGCTTGTTGCAATACAACAGACAGGACACGAATGCAATGAGCAGCTGCAGACAGCAGGCTTAAATGTGATAAGCCACCACCTCCTGGAGGAGGAGCCACAGAGGCAAGAAAACATAAAGGATCCCACAATGCTTTGCAGACACCTAAGATGGATGCCAGCACATGGAGCAGCACAAACCCTGAGGAAAGGTAGGACCTTGACAGGGTTCTAGTGCAGTAGTAACTCCCAGTGCCCAACCCACATAGTCTTCAGAGACTGGTTCACACCAGAAGTTGTGCCATGGATCTAGAAAGTGCTCTGTGGTTAATACAGTACACAAAGGTCACAGAGTGCAACGTGTAGAGCCCAGTGCCTGTAGGTCACATTCCAGGCAAGCCCTGCAATCATCTCTTGCAATCATCCAGTCCATTTGGAAGAGACCATCTCAAGCACCTAGTATATGTCTTAAAAAAAAGCAAAAATAATTATAAAAAAGAAGAAATGGTTAGTAAAACACTTAGACTTTGGTGAGTAGAAAAAAGATGCCAATCCACCAAAGACACTAGCTGGGAGTGGGAGGGGTTTTATAAGATCGCTGATTTTTGTTGCCAGTGTCCAAATCCTCTTGCAGGTACTACTGTAACTCCAGATGTCTCTGAGTTGTCACATATGGAAAATGTATTATTGTCATATTGTAGTTTAAATCAGAGAAAATTAGAGCAGAATGCTCTGCTCTAGTTTTATCCGATACAAAACTTGAATACGATAAAACATTTTCTTTCCAATTTGAACATTTTCCATATGTGAAAGAAAAGTATTTTTAATTATATCCCCAATGAGTATAACTCTTTCATGTGTTCACTTCTTTGGAGCTAGACATCATTAATTATTTAACATCGTTATTATCTTTGTTCCCTTTTTTAATAGGTCCTGTTCTGTATAGTTTGTAGCAAATGCTTTCAGACTTGTGAGGTTTATTATAATCTGTAATAATCCTTAAATGTTTGTTTTTTTAATCTATTATGCTTTATTTGCACTGTATTTATTTAGAGTGCCCAAAGACCATTTGCAACTTGGTTGTCATGTGATTTTATTGAGATCGGTATCTACAAGACCTTATGATCATTATGCATTCTCATCCCCATTATCTATATTTTATTTCTTATCCTTTATTTCTCAGCAATATATACTTTCAAATGTTGTTATTTTACACTGTCATGCTGTAAAAATGTCTATATGTTCCCATGCATTTCCGGTTGTATCCATTAGAGAGTACTATATATAGAAGGCTTTGTAGTCCTGCACAAAGGAGCATACCTTAATGTGTTACTCCCATTGCACATGCTCACGAAACGCATTGCAAAAACGTCCGCATCCACAAGCGATCCAGCCCTCTCTCCTGGTTCTCCTGTACATGCAGCCAGTTTATGGGATCCAGACAAGTGGCGGCCACAGACCAACAGTGCAGGCAGTGATTTTTGATGCATCATAGATGGATTTATCAATGCCTGTTTTACTCCACTAAAATGTGAGTTGTTTTAATCATCTCTGCTATGAATAAATAGATGACAGTCTGCTCTTAGAGGCACTTCTTTGTTCTTTTTCCTTTTGCCTGTTCAGCCCCCTATATGGTGGGAGCCAGAAATCATATATAAAAGCAATATTTCTATTGTTTCTATATATGACAGCATCCCGTTGTCACTGGTTGCTAGAAATCATTGACATCACTGGGAATACTGGGTCACCTAAGCAAAAGGGGGAGGACATCAGTGACATTACTGCCCAAATATGGCCACTGATCATATTTGGGCAGTGACATTGAAGTCACCACTATTCCCACCCCTTCCCTTATATAGCTGATGACAACTTGGAGGACTTTCATCAGCTATGCGTACTGTCAAGATTGGTCATGTGCACCTAGTCATCATTTTTTTCCCAGAAAATCAGTAAGTGGCGGGCATCGCGAATGACAATGGATTTACAACTAGGGACATTTTTGGGGGATTTTTATTTGTTAAATAAAGCACTTGTCAAACATTTGGGTGTCTATTTCTAGATGACATCTTTTTTTATGAATGAGCAGGGGTACTATGTACCCTATACCTATTCAAGTAAGAGGGGAGTATCTGGGGCCCCCCTATTTCTAAAGTGGACTAGCAGATTCTGAAAAGCTTCCTGCCCCAGACCCCCCACGACCTCTGGTTAGGGTTGTGGGGAAGAGACTCCTGTCCTTGTCAATATAGGCACAAGGTGCTTTGCCAGGGGGATCCCCCTTAGCAAAGCACCCTCCCCATGTTGTGGGCATGTGATCAGGTATGGTATGGGGGGGGGGGCAGCCAGGCTGTATTCTCAGATTAAAGGTCTGGTATATATTTTCAGGGGTACCTTACACAATTTTTTGTTTTTATGCATTGAGTCCACCTTAAAATCTATAATCTATATTGGTCCAATTGGACCTCATTTTGTTGTGAGAGGTATCCACTTAAAATCCAAACCAGACTCAAAGGTTCTGATATGCATATTGGGGGGGGAACTCTTGCTGCAAAAATACAATTTAAATTCTTTATAAAATATATAAAGAAAACAGCACACAGATCCCTCCAAATGTCCCCTGCAAAACATAACAGACCCTTAAAGGTTTGTTATGTATTTAACAGGACCTTTAAAGGCTGTTTGCCATTGTGTCTTTTCAAAAAGAATCCAGGAGGAAGTTGTTATTTGTCAGAAATTTTAACCTCCCTGGCGGTATTCCCGAGTGTAGCTCGGGGTAACATTTCAGTACCAAAAGCGGTAACCCCGAGCTACACTCGGGCTTACCCTGCGGCACTGCTCCGGCATGTGTTCTTCACTTACCTTACCCTGCGCTCCCACGATGTGTCCCCTGCAGCGTCCCCGGCCATCTCCTCCAGCTGATGCCGGCATCCGGCTTCTGTGTCCTGTCCCTGTGACGTCGGGACGTACGGGTGCCGCCGCCACCGGCGGCGGGAAATTTATAAATTTTAAAAAATGTCATTTTTTTTTTTTTACATTTTACATAGTAAAACATTGCTGTCTCAACCAATTTCACATACATATTGTCCCTAGTGCTTTGTCCTGCGCCCTGCCTGCATTTTGTCTGTTCTTTCTGCCTGGAAACTGAGAAATGTCCATGGCATCCAAAAAGTGTCCCTTTCGGTCAAAAGCGGTTTAGATCAGCTAGAGAACAGCGATAGTAAATCAGAACCACTTGCAGAATTGAGTGATAATGATTCGTGGGGGAAATTCGTCATCAGACACTGAAAACGATTTTGCGACTGAGCTCAGCGATGTGCGAACTTGGCGCTATATTTCACATTTCAGTGTTTTTTGTTTGATTATATTATTGAATTAAATTTTTTATTATTTTTATGATTATTTATTAAATTATAATTTATGATTTTGTGTTTCAAATTTTATCATACCCGGGATGTTTACTAGACTCTTGTTCGGACAGATTTCAGTGAGTTTTTCCAAAAATTACAGCCTACAATAAAAAAAATACATATTTCCATGCAAAAAATGGTACCGCTTTCAGCACCAAAAATCTGAAATAATCATACCGCCAGGGAGGTTAAACTTTTTTCATTTGTAAATGTCAGAGCTTTTAAAAAATAACTGTACCTGGCCACATGGACAATGTTAAAAAGTAGTTTTGTATTGGTAAATGTTCCCAAGGGCAGTGCCAACCCCCAAGTTATTTTTGCCTATTAGCCTAAAAAATGTTTAATTTGACAGATTCAACTCCCATTGATTTTTTTGTAGTTCATCGAACCCTGCTTGCACCTAACAGGCCCAGGACAAGGGGTGGGCGGGAGGAGTGACTGCCCTGGGCACAATGGTTTACTGTAGGGATGGGGCACCTTTCTTCTGTTACAAGGCTGACAGGAGTAGTGACAACAGCAACACTACTCCTTTCAGCCCAGCACTGGGAGGCAATGCGGGCTGTGTTCTTTGTTTCCCTCCTTCCTGCCTCTTGTGGTGGGACTGCGTTAGAAAAATTGTGCACTTACAGGTCAATGCAAAACCTGACTGACAGATGAGGAGCTGCAGAGTGATTTTGACAAGTGACTGATGGCCATAGAATCCCTTAAGCTTGCACATCATGAAGGAATGGGGGGGGCACATTTTGGCATCTTAGCCCCTGGCGCTGGAAGACAATGCCCCAGCACTAGCACCAAATTGACTCATAACTACACTATTTTTCCTCTAGCTTCAGAACAGAGGAGGTCGCTCAGCATGGGTGTCATTCAGTGAACACCTTGCAATTTCACAATGAATGCAAGTTCTCTGATTGGATGGAGTTATAAGGTGGGAAGCTGACATCAAGGTCTCCACCTTGTCCAGTCAGAGAACACTTTGCATTAACTGAGAAATGTAACTATTTAAAAATTGCCATACCTAAACATCAGGCATCCCAAAAGCCTATGATTTAAAGGAATTGTGTATTTTCAATGTCAAATTCAGATCGAGGCCCTCTACCGTCTGTACAGTATTTTTTTTTAATGTTGCCATTGTTACCTCATAATATAATGTTCCTCATGACAGTGCAGAGCTATATGTGCCCTTTTTTACAGTAGTTTGCCTATTGTCCCTACAAATGGCCAAATTTACTAGCAAGATTTGTTCCACATAGCTGTCAATAGGATATGCTTCTAAGTTTGTGTTCACAGAATTTTAAACAAGATTCACCAAGCACTCAGCAAATCAAACCAGGACAGACTGACCCATCCATCTTCCTGGAAACTTCCCTCTGTTCAAGGGCTATAGCTGCTTGAAAAATCTAACCATTCCACGCTTCTAGATGGTTTTAATTCCCACACCACCACCACATGTAGTGGTGTAATTCACTGGCCCCTAAATCCCTATTGTTTCCCTATTGCACTTATTGGCCACTGGATCACACTCAATGGGTTGGGGGGTGATGGGTGGTGCTTATCTCCCTGAAGTCTAGCCTTAGTAAAAACTAAAACCAAGATTAAAGGGGCACAGAAAAGAGCAATTTATTCAAGACAAAACATATTGGACACCTTTTGGTGTCTGCTGTTTAGTGGGACCTCTAAAAGTTTACAATGGATAACATGTTCCCTTTTAGGTTTCTATAAACACCCTGTAAAAAAATTACTGACTAATTTATAAGGCCACATTGAGGACCAATCTGGTCACATATAGTGTATAGAAGAGGTGCCAAGTAGAACCAATAAGAACAGCTGCCTACAACATAATGCACATTCTTTTAGCCCTGATTAAAAGGTATGATATTTTATTACAATACAGTATGTGGTTAAAGCTAACTGCTGTCATTGATTCAAGCACACTAAACATTTTTTTCTTTGGCAACATTTTTTTTTATTCCTACCTTCTAGCAAAGTCGAGTATTTGCTAAAAATTTCTTGGTTACCACATGTTTGCACCTTTGCTGATCCACAAGGCTCATAATGCCAAGTAGTTTCTCCATATATATTATAATAATCACAGAACACAGCTACAAGAAAAGATAAATGATATAAAAGTAATGAGTAACAAAAATTAACAACAGCAACATTTTATATTCTTCATTTATACATAATTAACAGTCAAAGTTGCTAAGTTAACAGTCTCTATTCCATTAGTAAATAAATTCCATTTATTTTACTTCATATTGAGACCCTTCTAGAGGTGTGGATAAATGAAGTGAGATTCGGAGAAAGATATGCAGTGCTCATTATGGATGTGTACACCAACACTTAGGGTTGCCGGCTCATCCCTTTAAACCTGAACACACATTAATTACACAGGTTCTGTGGTTGATTAAGATGGTAATTAAACTCACTAAGTGCCTTATCTGTAATAAATTAGCCCCAGAACCTGTGTTCGGTTAATATGTGTTCGGTTGTAAAGGGATGAGATGGCAACCCTACCAACACTAAATAGTGGAAAATATTATTCATAAGCAATTGAGGCCTATTTATGTAAAATGGAGAAATGAAAAGAAGGAAAAGAAAGGAGGTTGTAACAGTCCATTTTCCTTATAGTTAAAGTGAAACATGACTTTTATTGAGAAAAAACAATCCCCTTTAGGTGATGAACGTATATTAAAATGATTTGATAATTTTTTTGCAGATGCCTTGCTCTGATGAAATAGCTGTTTGTTTCACCATGTCCTCTCCAAACTGATTCCTAAATGAAAAGGTAAGCCTTCATTATAACCACCTGAGCAAACCTTGGCGATCTCTTGAGGAAAACTTCAGTGCCTGCATCATATTAGTAGAGCACAACCCTGGGGGTTATTTTACCAAACTGAATAAAAACATATTGTGGGGAATGACTAAAATTTGACATGCATCCCATAATACATTTCTGGGGGCATTTTAAACACCCATGAAGTACAGCATTCTTCCACGTTTCCATTATAGAAGGAAGAGGCATATACATTTTTTCATGGTGTTAGATAACTTACATCAGCTTCATTTCTAAATGCCTTGTATGGCAAATATATATTTATATGTTTTACTATTGTTGCAATGTAAGTGGCGTTGCACTTGGACCCCCTCTTAGCTCTCTAACATCCTATCCATCTTTGAAGGTCCAGTGTGGGGAGAGGGGATGGAGTTATCTTTTCTTTCACCATTCCCTCTCCCCACTTCCTTTTTATTTACTGTATGTTTTTGAGCCTCCTTAAATTCCTCTAATCTTTTTAATAGTGTAATACCTGTTGACCCGTTGTATAGTTTTTATTCTGCTTCTTTTAACCACAGTAGTGTAATGCATGTGAAAGACATTAGAGTTTATCTTTAACATTTACGGAATACATTTAGCTAAAATTGATACATACGACAAAGGTCAGGGTTCCGCCAATTAACACATACTCCAATTTCAAGGCAGGCTTTTGCATACAGTGAAACAGATGAGCAAAAACCAAGATATTTTCCCTCCATATCACACACACATGCTTCTTCTATACACTTTTCATAATAAAGTGTTGAATCAACCTAAATGACAGATAAAAGTTTTACATAAATAAAATACACTTTTCAAATAATTATCAAGAAAGCAATTTAGTTTGGGCAAACGTTAAAAATAAATGTGGAGTGGACAGGCTATGGACATGAAATGAAATACACATATTTAAAAAGTAGAAAAAACAAGCCCTCACTGACCTCTGTAGCTGCAGGCACCCTGGAATAATTCAACCTCAGAGTTCTAAGGAAACAATTTTTCACTTTCTATTATATTATATCCCCAGTCTGAGATTATGGTGCTCCCAAAATAAAGCTATATACTCCAGTGATAAATAATGTTAAACCGTATAAGCAGTGGTGCGTAATAGCATGTATTGTGCTTGTTTGCCCTTTCTTGAGAGAGTATGTCCTTTAAAATGTTGAAGGCTGCTTGGTGATTATACATGGCTGGTTGGCAAGAAACACTATTGCATTTTTCTGGCTTGAACTGATTAAGCAGATTGTGTCTTCATTGACACATTACTTAAGAGAAACACTCTTTTTATTTTGTCTCATGAGGGATTGAGTGAAGTACATGTTTCCTTATGTTTTAGTTTGCTGTTAGGCCCCATTCACACCTAAGAGTTTTGTAGCTTGTATATGAAAGCCTATAAATGCTCAGCAAGCAAAAACCCATTGTATTCAATAGCCCTTGTTCACATCTGGATGCCCTGTCACTGATTCAGTAATTGTTCAGGCAGATGCAGCTATTTTTCAAGTAGAATTGAGCATTTTTTTGGCCCCATAGACATCAATAGGAACATCTGAAAACGCTTGTTTCAAGCGTTTTTTAGCCTATGATTTCCTCCCCCTAGTGAATTTCATTGGCTAAAACAAAAAAAAAACTAAATCTTGAATACATATATAACACACCTGTAACACATTTCTAAAAACTCTCAAAAAAGCTTAAAGGAAAACTGAAAATCACTCTGCTCAGCCTTATGTAAAAGGGTCCATGCAGACTGGGCATATAAATGCTATTTATCCAACGTCATTGAATGTATATAGTCATGACCATCTTTGGGCAATGGCATCAGTAAGCTTGTTCCTTGGCACTTAGCTGTTAGCTGGGGAGCTTTCATTTGCAGTGAAAGTGGATGGGGTCATGGAGTTTATGCCAATAAGTCAGGGAGGCATTGCTCATTGCAACTGATAATGATTTTACATCACTGGATGACATGATTGATGCTGGGACTTTTTTGTTGTTTTTTTTAAATACATTTTCTAGGGTGTGTGTGTTTATTTACTTTGTAAATTTTTTTGTGAATGAGTAACAAGGGGTTCTACTGTATGTATCCTTTACTCATTCCCGTGGATGAGGAGGTTGGATATTCACAGGTTTTCAGATTCTGATAAGTCCCCCACTCAGAGCCCCACATCTACTGGACCATGGATGTGGGGATAAGGCCCTTGTTCCAATCAACATGGGCACAAGGTACTTTTGGAGGGGGGCAGTAGCAAACTGGAAAGTTACCCCCCATGTGGCAGGCATGTAGCTTGGTATGGTTTTGGGAGGGGGGCACATGTTCCTTTCCCCTTTGGTATGGATTTTGCCTTGTGCCTTTTTTGGGGAACTCTTGGGACCCTGAATAAGGGAGAGAAACTCTGTCGCCCTGATGTAATGGGAAGGACTCTGGGGATCCTGATTTAAGGAGGAGGACTCCAGGGACCCTGATGTAAGAAGGAGGTGGCTCTTATGGAAAAAGGGGGGGTTTGGAACCCTGATGAAAGTGTTTAGTCAGTGTTTTCTAAGTAGTAATAAGTGAAGGTGCAGGAATTGGGGTGATCTGAGGTGTGAAGGTCCAGGAATTGGGCTGACCTAAGGTGTGGAAGTGCAGAAATTGGGGCTGATCTGAGGTGTGGTGTGAAGGTGCAGGAATTGAGATGATCTGAGATATGAAGGTTCAGAAACTGGGCCTAATCTGGGGTCTGATGGTGCAGGAATTGGGGCTGATCTGATGTCTAAAGGTGCATGAATTGGGGCTTATCTGAGAAATGAAAGTGCAGAAATGTGGGTGATCTGAGGTATGAAAGTGCAGGAACTGGGTCTGATCTAAGATGTAATGGTGCAGGAACTGGAGTGATCAGAGGTTTGAAGGTGCAGGATTTGGGGTGATATGATGTGTGAAAGTGCAGGAATTGGAATGATCAGAGATCTGATGGTGCAGGAATTGATGTGATCTGAGATGTGAAAGTGCAGGAATTGGGGTGATCTGAGGTATGAAGGTGCAGAGATTGGGGCTGATCTGAGGTGTGACGGTACATAAATTGGGGCTGATCTGAGCTGTGAAGATGCAGGAATTGGGGCTGATTTGAGGTGTGAAGGTGCAGGAATTGGGACTGATCTGCAGTCCAAAAGTGCAGGAATTGGGGCTAATCTGATCCGGGTAAAGGTACAGGAATTGGGACTGTTCTGCTGTCTCTAGGTTCAAGAATTGTGAATGAATTTAGGGCTGATCTGAGGTCTGATGGTTCAGGAATTGAGGTGATTTGAGATATAAAAATTCAGGAATTGGGGTAATCTGTGGTATGAAGGTGCAGAAACTGGGACTGATCTGAGGTGTAAAGGTGCAGGAATTGGGGTGATCTGAGGTGTGAAGGTGCAGAAATTGGAGCTGATCTGAGGTGTGAATGTACAGGAATTGGGGTGATCTGAGGAATGAAGGTGCAGAAATTGAGGCTGATCTGAGATGTGAAAGTGCAAGAATTGATGCTGATTTGAGGTGTGAAGGTGCAGGAATTGGGACTGATCTGAGGTGTGAAGGTACAGGAATTGGGGCTGATCTGAGGGGTAAAGGTACAGGAATTGGGACTGATCTGCAGTCTGAAAGTTCAAGAATTGGGGATGACCTTGGGTTTGAAGGTATAGGAATTAGGCAGGACCATGGATAATTTTTCAATTTTTTTTTTTTGGGGGGGGGGGGGGGTCAGCTGATGGCTGAGTTGTGTTTTTACCATTTTTTTTTCTAAATTGTCAGCATTTTTTTGTTTATAGTGCAAAAAAAGAGGTGATGAAATACCTTGGATAGAAACCTCTATTTGTGGGAAAAAATTACATAAATTTCATTTATGTACAGTGTTGCATGACCGAGCAATTGTCAGTTAAAGTAACACAGTGCTGTATCGCAAAAAATGGCGAAGGGGGATTTACCCCTCTCAGGAAGGGGGGTAAATCTTCTGCACGGCAAGTGGTTAATGACCAGGCCATTTTTTGCTACTCGGCTATTTCAACTGGTAATTGTACGGTCATGCAATGAGGTACCCAAACATAATGTATGTCTTTTTTTCACACAAATAGAGGTTTCTTTTGGTGGTATTTGATCACCACTGGGTTTTTTTATTTGTTGTGATATAAATTAAAAATGACTGAGAATTTTGACAAAATGACAAATTTAATTTATGTACAGCATTGCATGACCGCACAATTATCAGTTAAAGTAACTTAGCGCTGTATCACAAAAAGTGGCCTGGTCAGAAAGGGGAAATCCTTGAGCAAAAAAAAGAAAAAACCTGAGAAACAAGACCAGGGGCGGACTGACAACTCATGGGGCCCCCGGGCAATAGGGGATCATGGGGCCCCTGTGTCCTTGCCTAAACTCAAAAAAGCCTATGAAAAAGGTACCAGGGGCATCTCATGGGGCCCCCTACTGACCCCAGGCCCTCCGGCAGTGCCCGAGTTTCCAAACGGTCAGTCCGCCCCTAAACAAGACCCAATGCCACTTTAACTGGACTAAAATATTGAGAAGAAGCTATAAAAAAAGTGCAATCAAATCTCTGGGAACTTGAAGAAAGTGAATTGTGATCAAAAGCAAATGAGTTACAAATGTAATATTTCGTTTAATCTTACTCAGTAGATGATTGCTGGTTATATATCTTGCAGAGGTCATTTCACAAATTGTATTTCATAACATACTGGAGATGATTTACTAAAGGAGTAGAGGTTGTTCACTTGGTAAAGCACTGTATATGTAAAGTTAGCTTAGTAGGTGAAGTGTTTACCCAATCATGTGAAAGGGAACTTTAAAAAAGAAGTCTATTTGGACATGGTTGGATTATTGAAGTGAACACCGCATCATCTCATTCAGATCAATGAACATTCACTAAACTAAACTGTCTCTTTAGTAAATCAAAATAAAGCTCTCTTCTTTCAATTAACAAAAGAGCGAACATTTTCAATAGCTGTTCCCAGCAAAATTCTTCATATTGACTGGTAGTCCTGATATATGCACAATTACGTAAAATGGAGATCGCAGACTGAAGACACCTGGCAGTAGAAGTGGGGCACATGCTTCGAGCGCCAGAGACTAGTGCTGCTCCTGTTTTCAATTGTAACGTTTTTAGGAAATCAAAATGTAATCAAAATATAAAGTAGGCAAATACAAACTCACTTTTGAGTGACATTCTTTAAATATGTCTTCCTTCATTATTTGACATTTTCTTAATGCCCAAGGTTTACAATTAGGATTTGCATCACATGGGGATTTCCAAGCCTCTGTGTCCTGACATGATGGATCATCCCTCCAACTGTTTCCTAGATCAAGTGCTTTGATAACCTTGCTGCCACTTCTAGCAGTAAAATCATCCATCTTATCATTGTTGTTATTACCACAGAGTCCATGAACTTTTCCCTGATTTATAAAAATAAATATATAAGCAATGCACATATTTCTAATCTATGTAAAGTCATGTTTTAGCTATAACAGATTAATTGTAAAGTTAGGTAGAAGTATATTTACAGAGTAGGCTAGCAAATATGATTGAAGTGAAATTTACCTTCACACAAAAACAGAAACAAATGGAAACTTTGAGTGACCTTCCAACAAATGCAGTTTAAAAAAAGAAAAAGGAAAACCTCCTTGACAGCACAGGTTTCAGATGCAGCATTGCTTAGGCTGTCGGCAATGTTACTTAACCTGAGTATTCAGTGTATGGTGTATGCCCTACCACATACAGTGGTACCTTAGTTTACGAACACCGTAACGTAACATAATTTTCGGTTTACGAATTAAAATCCATTGAAAATAATGCCTCGGTTTACAAATTTTTTTTCGAAATACGAAGCAAGTTTCCACAGGATGCATTGCACCTGGGAGGTTTATAGCACCACCCCCATGTATGCTGGAGTCTGTGGGTAGCATGTGGTGTTGAGGTGGAGGTGTTGGAGCTGTTTTTCCATTGAGTTTTGGAGCCATTCTGGAAATGTTTTACCACGTCCTTGTACAGTATTTATGTCTTTAAAGTGCACTTTATAAAGAGTTATGAACAGAAAAAAGACTTTGTTTTTACTTTTTTCTGACCTCAGGAACGGATTAATTAGTTTTCAATGCATTCCTATGGGAAGCCTAGAGTACAGGAGAATTTTAACCCCTGTCTAGTGGCGCTGCTATGGGGGTGTGGGGGTTGTGAACCACACCTAAGTGACACCCGCCACAGGGGTGGCACCATTCCGAGCGGCTCGGGCCCTGGAGGTATTTATATCTGCTGTCTGCAGGCTGGACAATTGACAGATGTGGTAGCTACTTGCCTTCTCTCACCTCCTCCCTTTGGTAAATGCAGCTAGATCGTATCCCAGGGTATCCAATTGGCTGTGCAGGTGAGGAGAGAGCTTACCCCAACAACAAGGAAGTGTGGTGGAGCATCTGGGAGGAGAGAAGCACTGGAGGAAACATGAGTCAGGAGAGAAGCCAGAGGAGACATGAAGCAGGACAGGTGCCGGAGGAGACATGAGGCGGGAGAGGAGCTGGAGGAGACATGAGGTGAGAGGGTAGCTGGAGAAGACATGAGGTGGGAGGGGAGCCAGAGAGGAGCCAGAGGTAACATGAGGCAGGAGAGGAACCGGTGGAGACATGAGGTGGGAGAGGAGCCAGAGGATACATGAAGTAGGAAAGGCGCTGGTGGCTGCTGGTCGTGTGTGGGGTCTGCTGCTGGCCACTATCCTCAGGTAAGGAGAAGATGGAGCTTAGACTAAGGCTCTAGGTACTGATATTTCCTTCAATTCCATCCCGAAATGTGCAGCTTTTTCTCTCTCTCTCTCTCTCTCTCTCTCTCATAGAGCTGTCAGTTTACGCAGCGCTTTACATATATATATTGTACATTCATATCAGTCCCTAACCCTTAAGGGGCGTACAAGCTAAGGTCCCTAACTCACATTCATACATACACATACTAGGGCCAATTTAGACAGGAGCCAATTAACCTACCAGCATGTCTTTGGAGTGTGGGAGGAAAATAGAGTACCCGGAGGAAACCCACACAGGCACAGGGAGAACATGCAAACTCCAGGTAGGTGGTGCCATGGTTGGGATTCAAACCAGCAACCCTAGTACTGTCAGGCTGCAGTGCTAACCATTTAGCCACTGTGCTGCCACTGAGGAGATTTCCTGTCTTGGTGTCACTGTGTTATATGGGAAACAATTATTGGGGGAGTAGCACCATGTTTTACTGCAGCAAATGACACCAACCTTAGTGCCGCCACTGCCCTTGTCAGCTTTTTTTTTTTTACATCAGAGGCCTCTGGGGCAATTTCTTGTTACTTCCTGTCCCATAATCAAAACAAGAAGGGAGAGGAAATCCCTCCAGAGTGTGGGGATCCCTGGGTGTCACCATGGTTATCAGAATAAGTGTCTTCGATGAAGACTTCCCCTCTATTCCTATTCTGGGGAAAACCCAAAATTTAGGATTTTCCTTCACTTTCACTCTTGGTGATAACAGTAAACAGGTCAAATAGAGAGGTTGAATTTCCCTAATGAGGGCACAAGCAGCAATAAACACCAGACAGCCAACAGTCATTGTAATCCTCCTCCACTGTATTTAAAACAAAGAAAAAATGGTTGTGTTTACCCTTAGTTATACTTTCATTTATATTTATACTGCAGATTAAAAAAAAATAATACATTCCTGTTTTATCGAAAGTTATTGTCAAATCAAAAGGCCAATAGCAAAAATGGAAAACTTATTTTAGTTTATAAAGATTATACAGTTGCAAGAGTTAACTTTAAAATAATAGGACACTTTCCTGTCCAAGGATCCAGCGAAGTCCTCACCTAGGTCAGTTCTTTGCCAGTCTTTGGGTCCCCGATGTTAGCATGTTGCACAAAATATAACTAGATGCTAATATGTATAGGTACATTTGATCCAGGGAATATCCAATTGCTTCTTGGGGCATCAGGAAGGAGAAAATTGGATCACACTTTACTGTTTTTATTTGCCTTCCTCTGCATTAACAGTGAGTATAGGATTGTGTATGTGGAGGTTTTCTGTTTGTGTGTGTATGTTTTATTTTGTTTTTCTCTGTAGTTTGAACTGGTTTGACTTTTTTTCAACTAGACTGACTATGTAGCTATGTATATGTCCTTGCAGCTACACAGCTGGCTTCCCACTGCACTTTTACAAGCTGCTATGAGCCTTGTGACTGGTCCTGCAGCCTTCTAGGAAATATGATGTGTCCCAGAATGTTGTGGGCACAGGGGGTAGAGAACTTCCAGTGGAATTGCCTAGGCCAGGGGTCCTCAAACTTTTTAAACAGGGGGCCAGATCACTGTCCCTCAGACTGTTGGAGGGCCGGAGTATAGTTTAAAAAAAAAACTATGAACAAATGTGGACACAGTACAGGAGATGACCAGAGACTGCGGAGACAGTACAGGAGATGACCAGAGACTTCGGACATAGTACAGGAAATGACCAGAGACTGCAGACATAGTACAGGAAATGACCAGAGACTGCAGACACAGTACAGGAGATGACCAGAGACTGCGGACACAGTACAGGAGATGACCAGAGACTGCAGACATAGTACAGGGGATGACCAGAGACTGCGGACATAGTACAGGAGTTGACCAGAGACTGCGGACATAGTACAGGAGATGACCGGAGACTGCAGACATAGTACAGGAAATGATCAGAGACTGCAGACATAGTACAGGAGATGACCAGAGACTGCAGACATAGTACAGGAGATGACCGGAGACTGCGGACATAGTACAGGAGATGACCAGAGACTGCGGACATAGTACAGGAGATGACCGGAGACTGCGGACATAGTACAGGAGATGACCGGAGACTGCAGACATAGTACAGGAGATGACCAGAGACTGCAGACATAGTACAGGAGATGACCTGAGACTGCAGACATAGTACAGGAGATGACCAGAGACTGCAGACATAGTACAGGAGATGACCGGAGACTGCGGACATAGTACAGGAGATGACCAGAGACTGCGGACATAGTACAGGAGATGACCAGAGACTGTGGACATAGTACAGGAGATGACCAGAGACTGCAGACATAGTACAGGAGATGACTGGAGACTGCAGACATAGTACAGGAGATGACCAGAGACTGCAGACATAGTACAGGAGATGACCGGAGACTGCGGACATAGTACAGGAGATGACCAGAGACTGCAGACATAGTACAGGAGATGACAAGAGACTGCGGACATGGTACAGGAGATGACCAGAGATTGCAGACATAGTACAGGAGATGACCAGAGACTGCAGACATAGTACAGGAGATGACCGGAAACTGCGGACATAGTACAGGAGATGACAAGAGACTGCGGACATGGTACAGGAGATGACCAGAGATTGCAGACATAGTACAGGAGATGACCAGAGACTGCAGACATAGTACAGGAGATGACCAGAGACTGCGGACACAGTACAGGAGATGACCAGAGACTGCGGACACAGTACAGGAGATGACCAGAGACTGCAGACACAGTACAGGAGATGACCAGAGACTGCGGACACAGTACAGGAGATGACCAGAGACTGCGGACATAATACAGGAGATGACCAGAGACTGCGGACATAGTACAGGAGATGACCAGAGACTGCGGACACAGTACAGGAGATGACCAGAGACTGCGGACATAGTACAGGAGATGACCAGAGACTGCGGACATAGTACAGGAGATGACCAGAGACTGCGGACATACAACGGCAGCGGGAACACTGGGCCGGCCGCTCCATAAGATGCACAGACATTCCTCCCAAGAGTCTTATGGAGCGAAATAGTGCCCCATCATTGGTGTCAGTAGGAGGAATAGTGCCCCATCATTGGTGTCAGTGGGAGGAATAGTGCCCCATCATTGGTATCAGTGGGAGGAATAGCGCCCCATCATTGGTGTCAGTGGGATGAATAGTGCCCCATCATTGGTGTCAGTGGGAGGAATAGTGCCCCATCACTGGTGTCAGTGGGAAGAATCGTGCCCCATCATTAGTGTCAGTGGGAGGAACAGTGTCCCATCATTGGTGTCAGTGGGAAGAAACGTGCCCCATCATTGGTGTCAGTGGGAAGAAACGTGCCCCATCATTGGTGTCAGTGGGAGGAATAGTGCCCCATCATTGGTGTCAGTGGGAAGAATCGTGCCCCATCATTGGTGTCAGTGGGAGGAATAGTGCCTCATCATTGGTGTCAGTGGGAAGAATCGTGCCTCATCATTAGTGTCAGTGGGAGGAATAGTGTCCCATCATTGGTGTCAGTGGGAAGAAGCGTGCTCCAATCATTGGTGTCAGTGGGAAGAAACGTGCCCCATCATTGGTGTCAGTGGGAAGAATCGTGCCCCATCATTGGTGTCAGTGGGAGGAATAGTGCCCCATCATTGGTGTCAGTGGGAGGAATAGTGCCCCATCATTAGTGTCAGTGGGGGGAGGAATAGTGCCCCATTATTGGTGTCAGTGGGAGGAATAGTGCCCCATCGTTGGTGTCAGTGTGGGGGGGGGATAGTGCCCCGTCATTGGTGTCAGTGGGGGAAGGGGATAGTGCCCCAACATTGGTGTCAGTGGGAGGAATAGTGTCCCATCATTGGTGTCAGTGAGAGGAATAGTGCCCTATCATTGGTGTCAGTGGGAAGAATAGTGCCCCATCTTTGGTGTCAGTGGGAGGAATAGTACGTCATTGGTGTCAGTGGGGGGTAATAGTGCCCCGTCATTGGTGTCAGTGGGAGGAATAGTACGTCATTGGTGTCAGTGGGGGGGAATAGTGCCCCATCATTGGTGTCAGTGGGAGGAATAGTTTCCCATTATTGGTGTCAGTGGGAAGAATAGTGTCCCATCATTGGTGTCAGTGGGAAGAATAGTGCCCCATCTTTGGTGTCAGTGGGAGGAATAGTACGTCATTGGTGTCAGTGGAAGGGAATAGTGTCCCGTCATTGGTGTCAGTAGGGGAGATAGTGTCCCAACATTGGTGTCAGTGGGAGGAATAGTGTTCCATCGTTGGTGTCAGTGGGGGGGATAGTGTCCCATCATTGGTGTCATTGGAGGAAAGAATAGTGTTCCATCGTTGGTGTCAGTGGGGGGTGGAATAGTGCCACATCGTTGGTGTCAGTGGGGGGGAGGAATAGTGCCCCATCGTTGGTGTCAGTGGGGGGGGAGGAATAGTGCCCCATCTTTGGTGTCAGTGGGGGCTGGAATAGTGCCCCATTGTTGGTGTCAGTGGGGGAAGGAATAGTGCCCCATCGTTGGTGTCAGTGGGGGAAGGAATAGTGCCCCATCGTTGGTGTCAGTGAGGGGGAGGAATAGTGCCCCATCATTGGTATCAGTTGGCGGAATAGTGCCACAGCATTGGTATCAGTGGGAGGAATAGTGCCCCATCATTGGTGTCAGTGGGAGCAATAGTGCCCCATCATTGGTGTCAGTGGGGGGGGTGTAATAGTGCCCAATCGTTGGTGTCAGTGGGGGGGGGATAGTGCCCCATCATTGGTATCAGTGGCAGGAATAGTGCCCCATTATTGGTGTCAGTGGGGGGAGGAATAGTGCCCCATCGTTGGTGTCAGTGGGAGGAATAGTGCCCCATCATTGGTGTCAGTGGGAGGAATAGTGCCCCATCATTGGTGTCAGTGGGGGGGAGGAATAGTGCCCAATCGTTGGTGTCAGTGGGGGGGGGAGGAATAGTGCCCCATCGTTGGTGTCAGTGGGAGGAATAGTGCCCCATCATTGGTGTCAGTGGGAGGAATAGTGCCCCATCATTGGTGTCAGTGGGGGGGAGGAATAGTGCCCAATCGTTGGTGTCAGTGGGGGGGGGAGGAATAGTGCCCCATCATTGGTATCAGTGGGAGGAATAGTGACCCATCATTGGTGTCAGTGGGAGGAATAGTGCCCCATCATTGGTGTCAGTGGGAGGAATAGTGCCCCATCATTGGTGTCAGTGGGGGGGAGGAATAGTGCCCCATCGTTGGTTTCAGTGGGGGGGAGGAATAGTGCCCCATTGTTGGTGTCAATGGGAGGAATAATGCCCCATCATTAGTATCAATGACACCAATGATGGGGCACTATTCCTCCCACTGACACCAATGACACTTAACTTTCTGACCCCTGTTCCAGCATGGTGCTGCTGCAGCCAGCATACCTGGTTGCAGCAGCACCATCAGCGCGGCACACTTACCTGTCAGCTGTCCTTCTTCACTTCGGCCTCTCCCTCACTCGATGTTCGTGGGGCCGCTCGGCTCCGCCTCCTCGCAGTTGATTGGCCGCCTGTGTGCCTTTCCTGAGCTACAGCTCTGGCGCCCAATCACCGGTGAGGAGGCGGAGCCGAGCGGCAGGAGTGAGGGAGTGGCCGGAGTGAATGAAGGAGCAGCGCTTCCTGGACTGGATCGTCGTGGGACTGGGACCGGAGCCAGGTAAGGTACAGCAGCCCCCTGCCCACCCCTGTCCTTAGTGTCCCTTCCTGTCCCGCCCCTGCCGGCGGGCCAGATAAATGGCCTCGGCGGGCCGCATGTGGCCCGCGGGCCGTAGTTTGAGGACCCCTGGCCTAGGCAAACCAAGCAGAAGTGGGAGTGCGTACCCATTAAAACCAAGTACCTGCTCCCCAGGAAAAATAATTAAGTGCCAAATGTTGAAGGGGGGCGGGGAGTTACATAAAGGGGAACATCCCCTTTAGGGTGAAATTCTACTTTAAGGTAAATTGAGATTAAAGCCTCTGTTAGTATTTCTTTTTCCAAGCACACTTAACCATAGTGCTGTTAGTTTAACAAAAAAGACTTTGGGGTTTGTTTGTTTAATTCTGTCAGCATGGCATCATAAAAATATCATTAGGCACAATTATTTAAATTACACAAATAATAACACCTAAGAAAAAACTTACCTTCAACTCTGAGCTGATCTTTATTGATATGCTTGTGGTTTTATCCCACGTTAGATCAAATCCCCGTTCATAGCTGACGACCATGTGCATACCAACATTGCTAATAGAATATTTATTGTGTATGTTTTTAAGTGAGCAGTCTTGGGAAACTTCAGTTCTGGCTTTTCCATCTTGAAGGGTGATTGTCACTTCCTAAAACATATGTAAAACTTTAGTTTTTATTAAAAGTATTCATCCCAGATAGATATTGTGCTTGAAACTTGCTCTGTGAAGCAGTATTTTACACAGATTCAACACATTGGAGGAACAGTAATAGACAAATGGTAAAATTAAAAGAAAATGTAGGGCTGTAATGACTCAAAGCATGAGACAGGAATTGGTGGCAAGTGATTGAAAACATTTCTAAAACTTGTTAAGAAAATTAATTATTACAGTAACATTAACATCTCAAGTACATAAAAGTAAATACAGTGAAGGAAATACATATTTGATCTCCTACTAGTTTTGAATGTTTGCCCACTCACAAAGAAATGATCAGTCTAAAAATCGAATAGAAGGTGTGTTGTAACACTGAGAGACAGAATAGCAACAACAAATTCAAAAGAAATGCATATCTAACAAATTATGCCCTGATTTGCATGTTCATAAGGGAAATAACTATTTGATCCCCTATCATTCAGCAGGATTTCTGGCTAACAGGTGTCTTTCATACAGGTAACAAGCTGAGATTAGAAGCAGTCTCTTAAAGGGAGTGCTGTTAATCTCATTTTGTTATCTGTATAAAAGACACCTGTCCACAGGAGCAATCAAGCAATCAGATTCCAAACTCTCCACCATGGCAAAGACCAAAGAGCTGTCCAAGTATGTCAGGGACAAGATTGAAGACCTACACAAGGCTGGACTGGGCTACCAAACTATCGCCAAGCAGCTTGGTGAGAAGGTGACAACAGTTGGTGCAATCATTCGCAAATGGAAGAAACACAAAACAACTGTCAGTCTCCCTAGGTCTGGTGCACCATGCAAGATCTCACCTCGTGGAGTGTCAATGATCATGAGAACAGTGAGGAATCATCCCAGAACTACATGTGAGGATCTTGTCAGTGATCTCCAGGCAGCTGGGACCACAGTCACCAAGAAAACAATTGGTAACACTATGCCTACAAGTGTTGAAATCCTGCAGTGCCCGCAAGGTTCCTCTGCTCAAGAGGGCACATGCCCGTCTGACGTTTGCCACTGAACATCTTAATGATGCAGAGGAGGACTGGTTGAAAGTGTTGTGGTCAGATGCAGGGGTGGACTGACCATTGGGAAACTCAGGAACTGCCCGAGGGCCGAGGGTCAGTAGGGGGCCCCATGAGATGCCCCTGGTACCTTTTTCATAGGCTTTTTTGAGTTTGGGCAAGGACACAGGGGTCCCATGATTCCCTATTGCCCGGGGGCCCCATGAGTTGTCAGTCCGCCCCTGGTCAGATGAGACCAAAATCGAGCTCTTTGGCATCAACTCAACTTGCTGTGTTTGGAGTAGGAGGAATGCTGCCTATGACCCCAAGAACACCATTCCAACTGTCAAACAAGGTGGTGGAAACATTCTGCTTTGGGGGTGTTTTTCTGCTAAGGGGACAAGACAACTGCACCGCATCAAAGGAACAATGGATCCCTGAAGTATATACATGTAATATAGGCTGTGTGTGATTTGAGGTGTATATGTGTAATATAGGCTACGCGTGAGTGATGTGATGTACTGTATATATGTATTACAGACTGTGTGTGATGTGAGGTGTATACAGTATGTGTAACATAGGCTTCGTGTGATTGACCGTACACATACAGTAAAAATATTCACAAACATACTAACATTACACACATATCAAGAAAACAAATCACACATATACTGACAAATTATACATAGTACATAGAAAAAAAAAATCATATGTATAGTATACTGTCATTACACGCAGAAAAAAAATAAAAGGGATACTGACATTATATACAGAAGAAAAAAAATATAAATATATATATACACAGTATATTGCCAAAAGTATTGGGACGCCTGCCTTTACACGCACATGAACTTTATTGGCATCCCTGTCTTAGTCTGTAGGGTTCAATAATGAGTTGGCCCACCCTTTGCAGCTATAACAGCTTCAACTCTTCTGGGAAGGCCGTCCACAAGGTTTAGGAGTGTGTCCATGGGAACGTTTGACCATTCTTCCAGAAACGCCTTTGTCAGTTCAGACACTGTTGTCAGACGAGAAGCCCTGGCTAGCAGTCTCCATTCTAATTCATCCCAAAGGTGTTCTATTGGGCTTAGGGCAGGCCAGTCAAGTTCCTCCACCCCAAACTTCATCCATATCTTTATGGACCTTGCTTTGTGCACTGCTGTGCATGTTGGAACAGGAAGGGGCCATCCCCAAACTGCCCCCTCAAGGTTGGGAGCATGAAATTGTTCAAAATGTCTTGGTATGCTGACGCCTTAAGAGTTTCCTTCACTGGAACTAAGGGGCCAAGCCCAACCCCTGAAAAACAACCCCACAGTATAAGCCTCTCTCCAGCAAACTTTACACTTGGCACAATGCAGTCAGGCAAGTACTGTTCTCCTGGCAACTGCCAAACCCAGACATGTCCATTGAATTGCCAAACAGAGAAGCATGATTCATCACTCCAGAGAATACGTCTCCACTGCTCTAGAGTCCAGTGGTGGCTTGCTTTACAGCACTGGATCCGACACTTTGCATTGCACTTGGTGATGTAAGGCTTGGATGCAGCTGCTCGGCCATGGAAACCCATTCCATGAAGCTCCCTACACAACTGTTGTTGTGCTAATCTGAAGGCCACATAAGGTTTGGAGGGCTTTAGCCATTGACTCTACAGACAGGTGGTGACTTCTGCTCACTGTGTGCTTCAGCAAGCGCTGAACCTACTTTGTCATTTTACAAGTTTCTGTTGTTCCCAGTTGCTTTCACTCTGGTATAATACCACTAACAGTTGACCATGGAATATTTTGTAGCAAGGACATTTCACAGATGGACTTATTGCACAGGTGGCAACCTATCATGGTGCCACGCTTGAATTCACTGAGCTCCTGAGAGCGACCCATTCTTTTACAAAATGTTTGTAGAAGCAGCCTGCATGCCTAGGTGCTTGATTTTATACACCTGTGGCCATGGAGGAGATTGGAACAACTGAATCCAATGATTTGAAGGAGTATCCCAATACTTTTGGCAATATAGTGCGCAATATATATATATTAAACTAAATATATATATTTTGTTTTTATCAGTGCTATGATTTAGTGGTGAAAATTATTAGTGCACCCCCAGTTTTGACTGTGGTATGTTGTGTGCCCCCCCCCCCCAACATCCTGTTCCTAGAGTTACCACTGTTTCAAAACCTGGTCCAGCTCTGTGACGTCAGCTGCCAGTGGGCTGCGGCTAAAAATGGGTCACAGGAGTGCAGAACGAACTGTGCTCCTGTAATCTATGGGAGAAGTTTAGTCCAAAAAGCTTTTGGCTATACTTCTTTAATTGTGTTAAGTGTCATTGTCACTTTAACTGTGGAAACTATACACCCAGCTATATGTTTTTTTTCATCTGATGAATTGTTATGAGTTATTACGAGGTGGTATCAAAACGGTTTGAGAACTTGACACAGTCACAGGGAGCACTAAGTCAGTGTGCCAAAACACAACGTCCTGTTTACATCGGGAGCTATGCAACTGGTGCTATTCTGACTATGTGAGTTACCATCATGGACAGCAAAAGTGAAATTCTGCAAAAGTGAAATTCTGCATGAAACTGAAAATCAATGGTTCTCCGCAATGTTGTCAAAACTGCAACCTTTGAGCTGGATCTTCATCTTCAGAAAGAGGGTATTTTCAGGGGTTGAGCTCTTTGAAGGTCTTCCTGGTCTCTCGTCATCTTCCAGTGATGTTCTTCCGCTCTTGAAGTGCATGTGCCACTCAAAACGACTCATTGAAGCATTGCCAAAAACTTGCCGAATCATGTCAAAGCCTAAGTGGCAGATTTACCTAGTTTCACACAGAATTTTACAATTGCTCTTTGTTCTAACTTGCTGTCTATGATGATATAGCAGATGTGGTAACGTACGTGGTCAGAATAGCACCAGTTGCACAGCTCCCGATGTACACAGGACAATGTCTTTTGGCACACTGACTTAGGAAGGTTGGTGCTCCCTGTAACTGTGCAAGCAGCCTTGTGCTGCCATCTGTTGGCATGTTACAAAACTAGCCTCAAACGTTTTAGTTTTCATTTCTCATTGAGATTTATATTACAGACAGCATTACTTTTACACACACATTGTAATATAAAATTGTTTATGAATACATTGGATTAAACATGTATTATAGCATGAGTCTTTGTTTTAAGCACTCTAAAATATTGACAAATGGTTACTGTATTATAACTGTTAACATACCTAATAGTATTAAAATACCTAATATACTAAAACCTAATACTAACCACACTCACAAACTTCCTATACTATAATGCATGACATATAAATGAGCACTTAAAGTAGAACTATACAAAAAAAAAAATATTTTTTTTAATTTTGGATAGATTAGGGGTAGTGTGTTCATAACCCCTTTCAGTTTATGTTTCGCCATTTGTATCCCAATGAGGAGATTTCCTTTCACTTTCTATCCCATATCCAAAACTTGAAGAAAGGAAATCCCTTCAAATTCAGGGAATCCATTGGAGAACCCCAGGTCACCAGAACTAGTGTCCCCATTGGAAGATTTCCTCTTTATTATTCTTCTGGGAACAACCCAAAATGTGTAATTTTCCTTTGCTTTCACTTTCAATGCTAATAATGAATTGGACTAATATAGGGGGTGGATCTCCCTATTGGGGGCAAAGACAGCAAAAAAATGGACAGGGGTCCATCTACAATTTTCCCAATACCAAAAAAAAATTAGTTGTGCTTTAAAATACTAGTTGTGTATAGCTAAGGATGCAGCATATGTAATCTGATATTTTTGGTTTAAAGCTGTACTCCTGAGAAAAGAAAAATCCTCCCTTACAGTAGGGCTCTCCCACCACTGCGAAGGTTAAATGCTAGTTTATGGCTAGGGTACTAGTAAAGCGGACGTTTACTTACTTAAGCAGGCCATATAAGATGAAGGGGAGCCATCCCCACCGAGAGAACACAGTGATTACTGCTAGCAGTTATAATAGCCACTGGCAGTAATTGCATATAAAATCCAACATGCTGGTTGTACCCAAGTTGTACAGCAATCATCTTGGATATAATGCCCAAAGATTGTTCGAATCTTGTCCGATCCCTGCTGAATCAGCCAAGATTTGAAAATCTATGGCCGGCTTTATTCCTTCACTCCTGCAAACTCCTTAACACTATGCAGCCACCCACGAAATACACAGAAGCATTCTGACATCAGCTTTAAATAGGTTTTTTTCTTTACTTGATTAGCCATGCACTGATTTTGTTATAAATTACCTGCAATGCATAAGACCTGTTTCAGTTTTCATATTTTCCTACTTTATTTTACCCTTAAGTATTTATTGAGTGCTCCAGGGAATAAAGGCAGCTAAAAAAACATAGCAGATGACCCACACCTTCATGCCTCTTTTGTTGGGTGGGACACCTAACAAAACACCTAGTGTTCCAGATGATTGTAGTTTAATCCCAACACCCCTGCTGTAAAGTAACAGGAGAGAGAAGTCAATGTGCCAGGAGGACATTAAAGCCTTTATTGTCTGAGCAGCTCTACACTGTTCTGATCTCCAATCGCAGGTGGCACAGTGCCAAAGATTTGATCAGTAATACTCAGTGGTTACTGATTAAGTGATCTGTATAATAAACCCTTTCACTGCTGCAAAAACAAGATGAGATCCACAAGTGTGTTTTTATTGTTCTCCTTCTAGCTCATATCATTGAGATATTCAACACAATCATTCATAAATGCCAAGTAAAGTGTTCCTGCAGCCTGGGACAACTCAAGGTGGATTATAATGGAGAGTAGGGTTCATTGATCTCCTTGGTCTGGAATGAATCTGGAAATTCCCAACTCTGAGCACTTCCAGGTTACAAGCTTTAATAGGCGATAATTAGAGTGAATTTATATCTGACTGAAATATACCGTAATAATTTACATTAGTCTAAAACTAAATTGAATGTACATTATAAAGATGCATGTTAATGGTAACTTACAGGTGTTTGTATAATAACTTTTCTAGAACAAGTTAGGCCCCCTTCACAGCAAGGTTCATTTTGTATTGATATTCTGAATGTGTCTTCTTCTCCCTGGATTAAAAACAATTTTACAATACTTGTTAACTTTAAAAATACTCAGAAGTAAAGCAAGGAAAGAACACAGCTGGATTACTCAATTACTCAAAAATATTTGTTTTATCACAATTCACTAAATTACATGAAAGGTGGCTCAATTCACAAAGCAATCATGTATATGTTATATACCACAACAGTCTTTATTTTCAGTCACTTGACTCTTCCTTTTCACTCTCATTGGCTGTCATTGCTGGCAATTAACAATCATTATAGCTTAGAGAATTGAGTCTATTAGAAGATAAAAGAAAATAAATGAGCTAGGGTATCTGGAAAATGTTTTTTTGTGGAACCTGGCTTGTTGTGCTGATGATTGTGCTGTTCTCAGTAAATATGCCCCTGCCCTCCTAACATTTTTTAAATAATGGCAGTAGCAGGTTATATTTTACCACAGTACAATAGATATTACTAGATTGGAAATAGTGTGGAAGAGGGAATAAAAAACTACATGAAAAATTTAAAAAGGAGTGCAATGTGGGTGCAGTGGTGCAGACAGGAGTTACATTATAAAAAAAGGTAAGTGAGGAAGTACAGACAAGTGTAAAGATGGAAAGAATTTTGCATTGCCCTACATAATTGTTTCTAGCTTTATAATTACTTAAAGAACTAAACGCAAAACTTTTTTTACAATTTTGAACAGAGTAAGGAAGGTTATAAACCTTGTCAGATTTTTTCCATTTGTGACCCATTGAGGAGATTTCCCTTCACTTCATGTCTTATAGCCACAAGAGGAAGTGAGAGGAAATCCTTTTAAAGTGAGTGAATCTCTAGTTGTCACTAGGGCCATAGTGTTCCCCTTTATTAATGGGACATGACAACCCAAACTGGAATTTTCTTTCACTCTTACTATAGATAATGGTAAACATGACAAATAGAGGTGGTAAATCTCCCCAATGAAGGCACAGACAGCAATAAAAAAACCCGACAGGCAGTTTATTCCCTCTCCACTCTGTCCAAAATTTTTAAAAAAGTGTTGCCTTTAGCTATACTCTAGAACCAGGGTCGGCAACCCATTGATTGCAATCTGTTGACTGCAGGCAGCAGAAGGGTAGATCAAACATGGCTTTGCCAATTCTTCCCCCCAGCCTCTGCTGTTCTTATTTTAACAGCAGAGTGGAGAGCGGGAGACAGCACAGTACTGGAAGGAGGGCAGGAGCAGCTTCAGTTAACCTTATCAAGTTAATCAGCAGTTGATTGGTTGCTAGGATGCTGGGCAGTCCTAGCAACCAATCACCAGCTTGTTAATATGAAAAGTTATCTCTGGCAGCTCCATCCAGTACTGTGCTGCTTCTCTCTCTCAGCTCTGCTGTACAGCCATTGTAAGGTAGGAAAATCCTACCTACACACTACTGTGTGTTTGTGTCAGGGGTATGATGTGACGGAGGCAAAGGGCACTTCACTTCTGTGGGGAGCGGGGGGTCAGGGGGTCTGAACATACTTCTCTGGGGGGACAGCGGAAACTGTTATGCTCACTGTGAAACCTAAGGGGTTAATCCTCTGCATTGTGTAAAAAGAATGTTTGATCCTGTCTTCACTGATCCTCTCCTTCTTCCACTGTCCCCAATCTATCTGCTGGAGGCAAGCTGCACGTGCTCAGTTTGGTGTGTATTGCCAGAGTGTTTTTTTTTTTCTTGGGAGAGTGCATGCGATCAGCACAGGGCCAATCAACACTGTCCAGACAGAGGGTCGGGGGTCCTGCAGCCTCATAGGACAATCAGGGGAAAATGAGAACTCCTCCTACAAGCTTTAACATGTGTGTGCTGCTGGACACTTATAGAAGTCACAAGACTGTTCTAACTTCTGATGAGAAAAAGTATTTAGCAGTTTATATTAACTAAATAATTGCACTTCCATGTTCTGTGTACTGTGGGAGAGCCGACAGAGTGAATGCAGGATCATGGGTTTAGTAACACTGTAAGTAAACTAAACATAATTCAGTTAGAGTTTATACCTTCTTTAACCACTTTCCCGCCACCCTATAGCAGATATACTGCTACAGTGTGGCAGGATTGCGCAAAATCACGTATATATATATATATATATATATATATACGTGATTTTGCATTTTCGGGTAGGGTCAGTTCCCCCCAGTGTCAGAATGCCCGCCGCAGTCCCGCTATATGTTGCTGATCACCACCGTTACTAGTAAAAATTTTAAAAACATTTAAAAATCCCAGTATATATACTGCCATTTGGAAACACTGTAACTTTCACATAAACCAATTAAGTTACACGTATTGGGATTTTTTTTTTAGCAAAGACATGTAGCAGAATACATTTGGCCTAAATTTATGATGAAATTTGATTTTTTAAATTTTTTTTACTGGACATGTTTAATATCAAAAAGTCAAAAATAGTGTTTTTTTCTCAAAATTGTCAGGTTTTTTTTCTTTATAGTGCAAAAATTAAAAATGCACAGGCGATCAAATACCACAGAAAGATAGCTCTATTTGTGGGAAAAAAAGGACGTAAATTTGCATTTGGGTGCAGCATTGCATGACCACGTAATTGTCAGTTAAAGTAACACAGCGCCATAACGCACAAAATGGTCTAGTCAGAAAGGGGGGTAAATCCTCTGGAGGGCAAGTGGTTAATGAAAAGAGCATAAAGAAATATGTTTTCCCTGATAAACAGAGTACCCATTGCTAATTACCCTAAGAGGTTAAAGTGTAGGTCTGGGCAAAAAAAAAAAACAATTAGTACATCTCTGCAATACATGCACATTTCCCCATAATGCATTTCTTTAAAATTGCTGTACAGAAACATACCTGTTGATATGCCAGAAATCCAGGGTTCTCCTAAGTTCCAGATAGAGATGACACCAAAGTGACTCTGTTACAATGGAATCCCAAGAATTGTTATAAGCTCTGCCTGAGTTCACCCCTGCTGGACTACAGAACACCTTCCCTTTCTGTTATGAAGATTAGATTAGGTGTTTTGCAGTTCATCAGAAGTGGACTGAGCAGGAATGTCAACACTTCCTGGAATTTTAATGCAGCAGAGGCACTGTTTAGTCACATTGTGAATTTGTAATTTAGTGATGGTAGTAATACTACCACCAAATTAATGACTTCCAGCTGCAATAAACCAATTCTGGCCTTTTGATTTGCTGTTCAGCAAACCTTGGACAGGTAAGCTTAAAATTCACCCTTATTAAACTGAATAACAAATATGATATACTCTAGTAAAAATGAATCTATATTTGAAAAAAAAAAACTTTTAGACTCACTTCTGCAATTGTATACTGGCACGATCCACCAAAACTATACCACATTCCATCAAAAGTGCAAATATGGCTATTTCCATGAATACTGCAAACACTCTCAGAACCCTCTTCTATACAGTTCCATTTTCCTTCATTGCAGTCACTATATAATAAGACACAGTTAAAAAATATATTACTAAGGTTAATAAAAGTCAGAACAGAAGTACGGTTATGCTTTCCACCAGACTAACACATTCATTGTAAAATGCACATTTTTTAATTGTACTCTCATTGTCTAACAAAATAAAAACATTTGTTAATAGTCTAAATTACATTGTTCCCGTACACTATGGCTTGGTGATATTGAAGGATGAAAAGACGGTTTAAAAATTCTTAGGAACTAAATGGTATCTAAAAATGAATTCTAAACTTTAATAAAATGTCCATATATACATAAAGTGCCAGTATGCAAAAAATTGTGGGTGACTGATATAATCCGACTGATGGTGCTCCAAAGAAATAGCTGAATTACGTACTCACCAGATGCATAACGTAAATACCCATTTTATATATATATATATATATATATATACATCTAGTAGAGGTCCCCTTAAGGTACTGGAAACGGTCCCCCTCTGGGAATGGTCCTCCGTCTAGATATGGTGGAATGAACAGGAGTAGTCGATCCAGCTAGCCAGAGATCCCTTGAAGGGATGGGTGGGTGTTGATGTCAGTTTAGGAGCTCCCTCTCTGGATACTGGTAGAGGCTGGATCAAGGTGGGTTCTAAAAACAAATAGCTCCAAATTGGAAGCCATACAGAATGCCCATAGTGTAGTATGATCAATGATAATGATGTTTACTGAAGTATAAAGGAATTTGCAAATTCGGATAAAATGCACAAAGTAAAATCCACAAGGTAAAACACAGTGACATCTGATCAGTATTGAACTAACCGTCCAGGCATGAAGTTGGCCGCCGGGCCAACACCTGGCACCGGCGGGGTCTTTGGCTCCTGCTAACGTGTTTCATGAGCACGCACTTCTTCAGAGGGCGGATACCAAATTGACATCAACACCCACCCATCCCTTCAAGGGATCTCTGGCTAGCTGGATTGACTACTCCTGTTCATTCCACCATACCTAGAGGGAGGACCATTCCCAGAGGGGGACCGTTTCCAGTACCTTAAGGGGACCTCTACCAGATGCATATATAAATAATATGTATTTATGTTACGCATCTGGTGAGTGCGTAATTCAGCTATTTCTTTGGAGCACCATCAGTCGGATTATATCAGTCACCCACAATTTTTTGCATACCGGCACTTCAATGTATATATGGACATTTTATTAATTTGGTAATTTTAGTGCTGCACCTTGTATTTGATCTATTATTTGAGGGTTTTATCTGGTTACCTTTGGTGTTTTAGCTGCTTTATTTAAGAGCGCTCACTTTCTTTTAGATATTTAAATTCTAAACTTTGCTTTAACTTTGGCTGTTTGTGGCACATACATATTAACATACACTTCCTCACCACTAGGTAAAGACAAACTTATAGATCTTTAAAGAAGTACTTAAAAAAATATTTACCATTTTCTGCCAAAGATAGCGATAGTACTCCCACTCTCATACTCAGTTCCTCCATGAAGACATGGGCACTCCTCAGGTGGGATACACTGATCTCTTGAATTTCTAACCATACCATCTGAACAGTAACATCCAGACTCGCAGATTCTATTTTTCTGCAAAAGCAGCAACATTTTTAATGTCTTCAAACATTTGTTGTTCAAATGCTTTTCTGTTTTTAATTAAACATTTTGGGGAATGAAACTGTAATATTAAGTCAGTTTTATTAGTAATTAAAGAGCTTTGTGTAAAATGTTTCTTATCATGTATTTGATACTGTATCTACTGTAAATAACAATGCCATCCAAAACTTCCCATGTCCAACTAAAACAAATAAAATAAATATCTATACAACTTACATGTATGGCGGGTAAATTCATAGTCTTGCAGGTTAAGTCAGCTTTTCCTTGTGTGCTGGGATATATACAATGTAGAAACTGTTCTCCCTCTGAACACATATCTGAAATCATATACACACATACATTCTTTAAATCAGGAGACATTTTATTTTCTTACAGACTTTTTGTTTTATTAACATAAAATTGTTACATACTGTTTCATAATTTAGCAACTAGTATATATGCATTGTTTAGTTCACCCAAAGTTTTATGGAATTTAAAATTTTTAGGTTCTTAAAACATGTGAAATGACATTGAAATAAAGGTAATAATACAGCATAGGATCTTGTGCAATAATTGGGTTTAAAGAGTACAGGACCAGGTCATAAAATCCTATTAAAATCAAAGAGAAAATGTCCACAATCAAAATTATGTTAAATGATGTTCTATGAAATATTTTGTTTTGTGCGTGGTAATTTTTTGAAAAAAATTTTATGAAATAAGAGATTTAACCAAATAGCAGAAAAAAAGTCCAGAAACATGACAGCAGGCATAGCAGCCCATCCGGCTGTTTCATAAGAAGGCCTGGAGTCCAAATACTCAAAATGCAATATACAGGTGTCTACTGCTCAATGTACAAGCCTTTATGTAAACATGGCTATTTATCACTATGAATATTTGTGAATTTGATTGGACTTAAAAAGTCCATGTTTTGGCCATGTCTATTAATTTTGAATATTGTATTTCTTTATGTCTATATGGAAACATTTTACTTTCCATCCATAAATTTCAAACCTACTTGACTAAAAATTAAATTTAAACTTCTATTAAAAAGAAGAGAGAATATAATGTTATAGCACTTACTACACATGGCCCAAAGTAATTGAAATAATTGTACTAATTGGAGTTTTGATCTGAGCAATATCAAAACATCCCAGATTTCTGTCTGATGTGTTATTGAAAACAATTGGCTTAAAAGACAACAATGTTTTACTTTTTGTTGTGTCTACCTGATCCCACTCACCCTCCTTGTTCTATATATAGAGCCTAATACTGACCTCAGGACATTGGCAACCTTCTCTACAGACATATTCTACACAAACACAAGTAGTAGGAGCTCTGCTTCTACCTCCACTTTAGCCTGCTTCATGGGGCCAGATCGCCGCTCGTTTTAGCCACATTTCAGTCTATCACCCCTGGGAGAGCCTGGTGCATGCCATCGACAAGAAACAAAATTAAAAGGACCACTCAAAAGTCTCTTACAAACTATCTGTTGCGGAATCAGTAGTGGAACAGCATGTCCCAAGATGGCGTCGGCAGTCAGTGCCCTCCGCACCTCTAACAGGATACAGCAGCCATAACTTCTGCACAGGACTGTGAGTACTTCCTGCAGCTTTCAAAGGGGGATTTAGATAAAAGCCTGGAATCTATGTACACTAAATTGGCTGCAAAGTTTCAATCTGAACTTCATAGGAGCACTAATGTCCTTTCGCAGGAAATAGCTGCACTTGGGGCCAGTACCGACTGCTTGGAAACAAAACATGATGAACTTAGTTTCGCCTTTGATGAGCTCTCCAGAGACCATGATCTTTTGTATACTGCCTTTAATCAGCTGCAGCTGCAAGTGGAGGATTTGGAAAACCGTAACTGCACGAATAACCTGCGCATTCGTGGTGTACCCAAAACGGTTACGGATATTTCTCAGGCCATACTTAAGTTGTTTAAATCACTTCTCCCTGATAAGGAGGCTAAAGCTTTTGCCTGTGATCGTATTCATAGAATGTTATGTCCCAAGCCACCTGCGGACAAACCCCCTCATGACATTGTCCTGTGCATGAAGGATTTTCTTATCAAGGAAGATATTCTTAGAGCTGCTCGCAACACCCCGGTGATATCCCTTGATGGTTCACCACTGCAGATATTTCCAGATGTCTCCCAAGCCACCTTGGAGAAGAGACGCAAGATGAAGGAGGTCACTGCTGCCCTTTCCTCTGCTCATATTAGATATAAATGGGGCTTTCCCTTTAAGTTGATAGTTCCTCATAATGGGAGTACATACATGGCTACTACTCCACTGGAAGGCCAGGAAATTCTGGTGAAGCTGGGCCTTGCATAGGCTGATGTGCCTCAACGCCCTCTCTCTACTCCCTGGATATCCCCTACAGTATCTGGAATACACCATCTCCTTGTCAAGACAGAAGGTGTGTCTGACATGAAGCAGGGTGACGGTGAATTTATATACCTGAGGTTTTGGTTCTCATTTCACTACAGTTAATATCTGGGATACTCTGTGGGTATTTTTGTTGGAGTTTCCCATGGTTGGGGAGGCCCTTTCTATACCTTGATGTGCATAATCCAAATGTTAGTATTTAATATATCTTTTGCTTGCAGGCTAGGTCGATGGAGTCTGGTGCAATGCTACCCCATCCTTTTGCTAGATGCCAGAGATTTGGGGCACTTCGGCCCTTGGATGTTATGGTTTTCTATGTTTTCAGGTTTGTCTGCTTGGCTACCTGATCCAAGGTTTGCTGTACTTGATGTTATAATTGAGGCCTCCTGGCCTCTTCTTTGTTTTTACTTTTCTATGTTTCATTTCTTTTTCATTGGTTGCTAATGTAATGAAGCACGGTATATATGGTTTCATCAAAATGATCAGGTTGCTGTCTTGTTGCATAAGTGTGCACTGGTCATATTTGACCTTGTCGAAACTTGCCTTTTCCATTGAGCAAGATGACTTTTTTATTTTCACTATATATTTTTATGATAATGTGTTCATAGGCTCCATTATGAGTGATAATTGGTGATTCGCTGTATTTCCCACAATGTTCAGGGCTTCAATTCACAGAATAAAGGTAAAAAAACAGTTCTCTATTATAGACGACTAGGGGCTAAGATTCCTCTGTTTCATGAAACTCACTTTAGAGTGGATAAACATCCCACATTTTTTCATAAAGCATACAAGCAAGTTTATTATACGCTGCACTCCTCTAAGAGTAAAGGGGTGGCTATTTTCCTCCATAATTCCGTTCCATTGGAGGTTCAACATGTTTTCAGAGATCAGGGCACCAGGTTTATTATCATCAAGGGCACCCTCCTGGGTCGTGAACTCACTATAGCAAACATATATGCTCCAAATTCGGCTCAGGCAACCTTTTTCTCTAACTTTTGTAGTGTTATAGATAAATTTACGTCCTCCCATATGTTGGTGGGGGGAAACTTTAACTTGGTGGCCAACCCGCTGGTGGATAGGAGTATCTTTTCATTATAAAAAAATGGTGAAGTGCTATGCAAATGCAACAAATCAGTGTATATACACACAAATATAGGTGAATAAATATACATAAACAATAATTAAAACGTGAGACTCCAATCCTTTAAATAATATAGAGTGACATGCTTAAAACAGCAACACACTGTGCAAAAATAAGTGCCTGGTCTGCCAATCAAAATATAAACACACCAGGTTAAATGAAATATATACCCAAAATAGATATATATACATAAATAATATTAGCATGAGACTCCAATCCTTGAAATAAGATGCCATGTCATTACGTGCTTTTGTGTACTTGACTTTTACTTTCTGCAAATCCTGCTAAATTTACATTCATTTGTCTCCTTTATATCAATATTTACTGTGACATGATTTGTAAATTGATGTTCTTTTCTTCTTTTTTGAAAAAAAAGTTTGTAAACAGGATCAGTTAACCCTGCCTTAAACTGAAACTTTACTCTCTCAATCAACATTGATTATTTGTAAACCTTATACTGCTAGCATTAGTAAATACAGTTGATAGGAAAGTATACTGTATCATATTTACTTGTTTTAAACTTTTTTATTCTACATTTCTTTAGTTACTTCCTGGTTTCCAAACCTGGGCAAATGATGCCATACATCCCAGGAGTCTTCAGGATGGAAGAAGGGGTTTGCTGAGCTAAGCACACCCTCCTGCCTGTATGTCTGAGTTGAGAGCAAATGGATTCCAGGAAGGAAATGCTACATGAATCATCTGCCCTTATTCAAGATGGCTGCAGCCAGAAATACCAGGGGGTGTTTTTTAAAGTGATTTCTCAGAAAAATAAAGCATGGAGACCTGGATGGGTGGCTGAGTTTGCTTTAAATAACAAAAATGAATTAGCATTTTTGGTTTTTGGTGCTCAGATACAGTGTACTTTCCTTTTAATTGTAATGATTTTAATCCTTTAATATAAACACTTTACTAAATACATTTATAAATATTAGATAGAGACAAAACAAATCCTTACCTTTTTTTTTATTCCTGCTAAATTCGCATACAACTATTCCTGCCATGCATTTGCTGAAATACAATGTGGCATGTTATTACCAATTATCTTTACCTACACTTGTATATAATATTTTTGCTTAAATAATTGTATAAATTCTACTCATTACAGATTTTCTAAATATTTATTCAAAGAATGGGGATTTTACAACATTTATATAGCAGACTTCTTACCATAGGTTACCATCTATTTCAACCTCTTTGTGTGCTGGTATTACATCATTATGATGTTCGCAATCACAGTCTTCCTTAGGGACACAAACGTTTTCAGTATTCAAATATTGGTCTTTTTCACATGTACACATTTCCACCACACCAACTTGGTCACTACAAGTATGAGGCGATGAAGCGCAAGATGGGAAACAGGACATAGAGGTAAATCGGAGGACCTGATTGTTCATGCATTCCTTTTCTGTAAAAGTGCAAACATTAAGCAGGAATATGAGTAACATATGAATTACTTTTTTCAGAATGCAGTATTTGGGTTGAAGAGGGAAAAATCAAGTTCAAGTTTTTTTATCTGCATCCAAATACTGTTGAGGTGAAAGAGACAGTAGAAATAAAGTCAAATGTATTTATGGGTGTAAAAGCAATCAGTGTAAAAAAGAAAATCATCACCCCTCCACAAATAGCACAGCATCACTATAGTGACACTGTACTGCTAGGGTGATGGTGTGTAAAAATAAATAAATAATAATATAAAAAAATAAAATAAAAATGTAAACATTTTTTTTTAAAAATCATAATTTTTATTTTATAAATTGATTTGGGTTATTTTTTTAACCAAAAAGGTAGCTGAATACGTCTTGGCCAAGATTTATGAAGAAAGGTTATTTATTTGCAAAATGTTATAAGAAAAACACTTTTTTTTTCAAAAGTTTTGGTCTTTTTTCATTTTATATAGCAAAAAAATAAAAATCCCAGTGGTGAATAAATACCAGTAGAAGAAAGTTTTATCCGTCTCAAAAAAAATCCAAAAATGTCATTTGGGTACAGTGTTGCCCAAAAGCTGCAAAATGGCCTGGACTGGAAGGGGGTGAAAGTGTCCCGACTTGAAGTGGTTAAGATAATAATGGTATTATGGAGTAGAGTATTGTTTACAGACAGCCTCTGATTAATAGCCAGCACCCAAGCATTTTCTGGGTATTCTAATATTATCCATTATAATGAACACATATATCAAACACCGTACATACTAGGAAGTTGTTCTTTCACTGATTACCTCTTGTAGCACAATCTATGAATGGGGGAGAGAATCCTGTGACTCATGAGACCCTTCCACAATCACAGACCACATTACATGCAGCATAGTCAATGAAAGATTTTTTTCTCAATGGAGGAAAGAGCAGGAGGGGGTGTGTTTCCCTCAGATCATCTTTAGAACAGCTGAGTCTGGAGAAGAGAAGCTGTTAACCCACACCATGCCAGAAGTTCAGCAGCAGGAAGAGGATAGGGCAGCCCTGCAATGACGTTTTTACAGAATCCAGCAGCCTGCACATTGGGACATACTTCATTACAGGAATGTGATGTGACTAACGCTGTAAACAAAGAACATTTTTTTTTCTAACCGTCAGCTTAAGGGCTAGTTCACACTAGATGCAGTCCAGTACACTTTTTTCTGCATCAAAAACGCGTGCACACTGTTTTCCATGTATATGCTCTAACGAACAGGGCCCTCTGTTTCCTCTTGTACCAAATTGTAATGTAACTATAATGTATACCTTCATTTTGTAAAGCGCTGCACAAACTGTTGGCGCTATATAAATCCTATATAATAATAATATTCCAATGACCCTAGTTCACACCAGTGCAGTCAGTTCCAGTTAGTTTCTGGTGCAGAAAAAAAAGGTAGAACATGCTGCATTTTTTCTGCACAGAACTACTGGAACATCAAAACTGCAGCTGAACGGAGTGTGGTGCGAACTGTAAGCAAAAACGTATCCGGAATGCATCTGGAGTGCATTTTTGCAGCGTGAACTGGCCCTTAAAGTTGAACTCCAGGATAATCAAATATTGTCTAAATATAAGAGTCATGTGTATTCTTACATGAATCATGGTATGCTGTGCAGGAGCGGACTGCCAACTCATGGGGCCCCCGGACAATAGGGGATCATGTCTTTGCCCACACTCAAACCACTCCCAAAAAAGCATATGAAAGGCACCAGAGGCATCTCATGGGGCCTTCTACTGACCCTGGGCCCTCGGGCAGTGCCCGAGTGTCCGAATGGTCAGTCTGCCCCTGATGCTGTGTGTATTTCTTTTAGACTTGTGCAGTAAGTCAGTATGAAACTTTACCTCACCCCAGAAGCTTTCTGTAATAAAGACCAGTCAATGCTGCAGTCTCTCCATGTACAGAGCAGTTGGTCTTGTATTCACCCTCCTGTGGTTTTCTGCAAGCAACTTTTAGTGTGTGGGCTGGCTGGGTCCCTCCCACAGCTCTGCTCTCTGTACAGGCCACATACAGCACAGTGATGATGTCACTGCTACTGTTACAAAAACTATATTTCTATCCTTTGTGGCTATTGAATAGTACACTATATTGCCAAAAGTGTTGGGGCGCCTGCCTTTACACACACATGAACTTTAATAGTATCCCAGTCTTAGTCCATAGAGTTCAATATTGAGTTGGCCCACCCTTTGCAGTTTCAACACTTTTGGGAAGGCTGTCCGCAAGGTTTAGGAGTGCATCTATGGGAATGTTTGACTTTTCTTTCAGAAGTGCATTTGTGAGGTCAGGCACTGATATCAGACAAGAAGGCCCGGCTTGCAGTCTCTGCTCTAATTAATTCCAAAGGTGTTCTATCAGGTTGAGCTCAGACCAGTCATGTTCCTCCACCCCAAACTCGCTCATCCATGTCTTTATGGACCTTGCTTTGTGCACTGTTGCGCAGTCATATTGGAACAGGAAGGGGCCATCCCCAAACTGTTCCCACAAAGTTGGGAGCAAGAAATTGTCCAAAATGTCTTGGTATGCTGATGCCTGAAGAGTTCCCTTCACTGGAACTAAGGGGCCATGCCCAACTCCTGAAAAAGACCCCACACCATAATCCCCCCTCCACCAAATGCTACACTCTGCACAATGCAGTTAGGCAAGTACCACTCTCCTGGCAACCGCCAAACCCAGACATGTCCATTGGATAGCCAGATAGTGAAGCATGATTGGTAACTCCAGAGAACACGTCTCCACTGCTCTAGAGTCCAGTGGCGGTGTGCTTTACACCATTGCATCCGATGTTTTGCATTGCACTTGGTCATATAAGGCTTGGATGAAGCTCCTCGGCCATGGAAACCCATTCCATGAAGCTTTCTATCCACTGTTGTTATGCTAATCTGAAGGCCACATGAAGTTTGGAGGTCTTTAGCTATTGACTCTGCAGACAGTTGGCAACTTCTGCGCATTGTGCGCTTCAGCATGCGCTAACCCCCCTCTGTCATTTTATGTGGCCTACCACTTCATGGCTGAGTTTCTGTTGTTCCCAGTTGCTTCCACTTTGTTATAATACCACTAACAGTTGACCATGTAATATTTAGTAGCAAGGAGCTTTCACAGATGGACTTATTGCACAGGTGGCAATCTATCACAGTACCACTCTTGAATTCACTGAGTTCCTGAGAACAACCCATTTTTTACAAATGTTTTTTTTTATGCCTGGAGTTCATGACGACACATAATGTGACTCAAACATTTTTGAGAATTTATTCAACTATGTTTAAGATATCCATCTATGTTGTGCTACAAGGCACTGAGGACATACTTTGAAATTTGGGTGTTGATCTACATGTGTAGCACCCTCTAGTGTGCTACTAGAATAGTATTGTATTGCAGGTAAAAGCATTATGTATGACTCATAGTAACTGTTTGAGTCTATGATTGAAGTCAGTTAATGCAGGTTAGCTGGATGGCTTAACAGGTTGTGGCTCTATTGCTTCCTCCTGACTCTGGAGAACCATAGAACCTTCCAGAAGTCAGTAAGCAGGAAGGGGTGGACACCTAATCAGCATGTTTATAGGAGTCTGACCACTACCAGGTTTGGAGGCCATGGTAGAGTGGTGGACTGGCCCATAAATATGGAAAATTCAGGCTGACAGAGAAGTCAGGTGGAAGATGGAGTGCTGAGGAGACTGTTGGTGCCTGGGAGGGGTCCCCTAAGTCTAGGGGGGCCAGCCTCCAGGCTGGGCTCAGTCTGGCTCAGGAGGATACATTCAGCTGTGTGGCGTGAATGGGATTGAGACCTGGAGCAGTAGGAAGCATAGAGGACAGAATGAATACTCCTTGAGATCCACAAGGAGAAAGACTGCCACATGTAGCAAGCTTTCAAAGGGCTCAATCCTTTATCCTTGTCCTGGGAGATCCTAAGAGCAGCCAGGAGGGCTGCTAGTATCTGCAGGCTGTGGAGCTAGGAGCAGTTCTACAGGGGGAGAGAAGATATCTCTGCATGTATTTACAAGAAGCTAAGCTGATTTTTGTAAGGCTGCTCGTTCCTCGCCCATAAATGGTTGTTGCTACTGATTCACAAAGACTGACGGCTTTCATGGAAAAGAACAGTCTAGGATTTGTCTTTGTATATAACAAGGAAGTTGCCCCCCTTCATTGATTCAAGCCAAACGTTCCCCTAATAAAATAACAAAATCAAGCCCACAGACTGGTTACTGTCTTTTGGATGCAAGTCTGTGTGAAAAATACCTGTTGCCTGGCTGTGCAGAGCTTAGGGGTACCCACAACACAGAGGTCCTCACGAGGTTAACGTTAGAAAAGCATCTGGCACATTTGCCATAGGATGATTGCAAATTGTAAAATGAACAGTAAATATATACTGTATATCAGGGGTCAGCAACCAGTACATCATGATCTACCAGTAGATCTCAGTCAGGTGACTAGTAGATCACGGTCAGGGCTTGCTGACCCGCCATCCCAGAGCATCGGAGTGCAATCCAGAGCGACTACTTGTAAAGTTTGAGCTGTAATAGAGAGCAAGAGCTGCATTAGTTGACGTCTCCTCTCTAGTGCTGACTCCTACTTCCTGTCATGGTTGGTGGGTATAGCACCTGCCAAACATGACCCATTCAAGTGAATGAGGCCACTCTGCAAGTGCCCTGCAACCTTGTGCAAACAAGGCAAACAAGGGGTTAAACAGGCAGCAGTGTGTTGCTTTCTCACCACCTGCTTTAACCTCTTGGACCCTGCAAAAGCATGCAGTTGTGGGTCGAGTGGTCATTTACTTGAATGGGTCTCGACTGACAGGCGGTAGCACCTACCAAAAGCAACAGGGGGTGTAATTCCTGCTGTGGGATGCAAATACGTTTGGCTGCTACCTCAGCAGCTAAAGGGGGTAGGGATTGGGGGCAGTAAAACCATGACTCAACTACAGGATTTTACCCCCCTCCCCCCAACTTTTCATGTGAACAAGTCCTAAGAGTGCCACTGCTGGATGCAACTAAGAGCTCATTCACACAACTGCTCCTCTGCAAAGCGATCCAAGTGTGTTTGACAGGTGGCAAGGAGGCGATATGTTGAATTTTCAACACCTGATTTAAACCCATGATTGATGTGCAATACAGGCGATTGTGACATGGTAGTACTGCAATTAAAGCTTTAAATTAGGTGTGAGGAGGTGACACTAGCTGACACTGGGCCCGGTGATCTTTAACTTCTCCCATGTTGTCCAGGTAAATCTCCAGCTTTTTAAGGTTGTCTGCCCCTACTGTGTATATTAATTTAAATGATGCAGAAGCCGGTTGTATTGCTACATATTGCATAGCAGAAATCCTAATTAAAGGATTGAAATTCCACAGATAGAAGTTTGACTGTTACGTAATCAATTAAACGGAAATCATATTTCAGTGTATTTTTTATTTTTATCTATTTATAGTGAATATTATATCAAACACAGAACTTACTACAATTTTGTTGGTGCCAGTTATGCAACAGAACACCCTTTTCAGCACAGGCCTGCACATAATTTTCCAGTGCACTGCATAAGCCAGCCCAGACATCCTCACTTTTACAAGTTGAGCTTACACATCTCTGAAATAAAAATACAATAAGTCAGCAACTGAACAACACAATAGCAAAAAGTTTAAAAATGTGAAGAAATGCACAAAAAATAGCAAGAGAAGATTTATAAGTTCACTAAAAATGTAAAGTCTAGATTAATTATAATATAATTTGATTTCACAAAAAATGATGCAGCTTAGAGATGAAAAGTAATTAACCACTTCAAGTCTGAACACTTTTACTGCCTTCCTGTCCAGGTCAATTTCCAGCTTTGAGCACTATCACACTTTGAATGACAATTGAGCGGTCATGCAACACTGCAGCCATATGAATTTTTTAGAATTTGTTTGAGACAGATAAAGCTTTATTTTGGTGGTATTTATTCACCACTGGGATTTTTATTTTATTTGCTATATAACTGAAAAAGTCCAAACATTTTGAAAAAAAAGTGTTTTTCTTATAAAATTTTGCAAACAAATAATATTTCATCATAAATCTTGGCCAAATGTTATTCAGTTATCTTTTTAGTAAAAATAAATAACCCAAATTAGTTTATAATCCAAAATTATAATTTAAAAAAAATGTTTTTATATTTTGATTTTATTTTTTTATATTATTATTTATGGGTTGTTGTTTTTTTTACATACTGTCACCCTAGCAGTACAGTAAAGCAATCATTTCTCCTTTTCTCTGGCTGCATTCTTGCAGCCATTGAGAAATACTGTGTGAGCTATGATTGATCACAGCTTCTCATATGACATCTTGCTTACTACTCTGCATGTGATCACTGATTGGCCAATCAGTGATCACATGATCGGGACCTCACATAGAGGTCCCGTACGACAATCGGTGTTCCACTGTGTCTGGAGGACACAGCGGGCACCAGATCGCAGTGCTGCGCACTCTCAGGGAGTGCGCACAGTCCAAAATGGCAGGCGCCATTTATGAACGGCAAGCCGCCCCTGGACTGCCACCATCCGGCCGTTTATATACAGCGGCCGGATGGGAAGTGGTTAAATAGCATATGCACATACTTGTCAAATGTGTGTTTTGTTACCAACCAACGTATTTTTATGAAAGAAATTACACACCTGCTTAAAGTGTTACCAAACCCAGGATCCTGCATTCACTATATCTGGTCTCCCACAGTACACAGAACATGGAAATGCAACTATTTTAGTAAATATAAACTGCTAAATACCTTTTCTCGTCAGCAGGTAGAACAGTCTTGTGATTTTAGCTGAGCACTGGTTAAAGATTGCAGGTGTTTTCTTTCTGTTCTGGGAGGATGAAAAACCCCTGACACTCTGTTTGGACAGTGCTGATTGGCCCTGTGCTGATTTTACCTGTACAGACATGGGGGGGGGGGGTTAGAAGGGGTTAGCTGTGCAAATGGAAAGCGGAAGGCGGTACTCAGGGCCCAGTGATCATTTGATCGCTATGCGATCACATGTTCACAATGTCAGCAAAGCTGTTCTGAATCAATATGATTCATAGCAGCTTTTGCTTCCTTTCCTAGTGATCTGTGATTTACCCATAACTGTCACATGGAACCTGGGCCAATCACAACCCCCTGTACCATGTGATTAGCTGTAGCCAATCACAGATCACTAGTATTCACAGCTGTCATGAACTCAACCCATTCATGTCAGTTCAAAGCATTGCTGGTACAATGATTTTCATTGTACCAGCAATCAAATGTAAAAAAAACCCTTAGATCCCTGATCAACCCCCCCCCCCCCCAGAGTAGTAGTAGAATATCACAGTGGTAACATTGAACCACTCTGATGAAAGTATTTTGTGATTCACATCTGATGAAAGTATTAAAGATGTACTGCACTGGTGACCGTATATAAACAAATGTGAATAAAAAACTAATTTTATTTAATTTCTTCATTTTCCAAATAATTTTGAAAAAAATACTTCAAAAACGTAAAAAAACTCTCTATGTCTCTTACTAAATACCTTAGAGTCTCTGTCTACTTTCTAAAAAGGGGTCATTTGCTCCCGCACTTGTATTGTCCTGTTGTTTTAAGGGCATCAAAATGAGATCATTCATCAGTACATTATAATTGATCAATTTTCAAATATATACCATAGTATGTAACTTTCCTACAGACTAAATAACATACACTTATTGGGATTTCTTTTCTTTACCAAAGACATGTAGGAAAATACATGTTGGCTTAAATTTATTGATTTTTTTACATTTTTATATTGGATATGTTTTATAACAGAAAATATTGAGATTTTTTTCAAAGTTTTCAGTCTGTTTTTGTTTATATAATAAAAATAAAAAACCCAGTGGTCATCAAATATCACCTAAAGAAAGCTCTATTTGTGTGAAAAAAACTGATATGAATTTTATTTGTATACAGCATTGCATGACCACGCACTTGCCAGTTAAAGTAGCACAGTGCCAAATAGCAAAAAATGGCCTGGTCATGAAAGGGGTAAAATCTTCTGGAGCTGAAGTGGTTAACAGTCTGCATCACTTTGGGGCATATTATACCTCATAGTATGGTCCATTATCCACATACAAATGGCATTTGGAAAACACTCCAGAAGAATTTTTAAGTTCAGAGCACTGTTCTTCAGCAAACATTTCTTAAAAAAAAAGAAAAAAATAGAAATGAATACATTTTTAAGTGACATTACGGTTAATATGTGGTACATAGAGTGGACAATCTCATGTGAGCACTTAGCACAAGAGGACTTCCATTTATACTAATGAATTCCCACATAATGCTTTCATCAACTAGACATACTGTATATAATTGATTTAAAGATACAATGTGTGTCAGCCTGATGTGTGCTGTGTTATAGTAAATAGGACAATTACATTTATTCATTTATTGCACCACCAGTAGGTGTATCTGGGGTCTGTGCATGGACAGAATGTTTATGACAAAGAAAACAAAAGACATAAAGTAACTAGACAGTCATAGAGCTCCCAAACAATAATAATCAGAAAACAAGAGGAGTTGATTTACTAAAGGCAAATAGACTGTACACTTTGCAAAGTGCAGTTGCTCCAGAGATTAGTATATGAACAGAAGCTCTGCTGACTAACATCATCCAAGCATGTGTAAGCAAAAATGCAGTTTTATTTATTTTCTTTGCATGTGTTTGGGTATTCTTTGCAAAGTGAAGATGAACTTCATTTACTAAGCTCTGCAGCATCTGCACTTGTGGCGTGCAACAGCAGTTTGCAAAGTGTACAGTCTATTTGCCTTTAGTAAGTCAACCACAACATTTAGATCTCAAGCTCCCTTGGGAATGGTCCATACTAGGCACTTGCTGTCTGCTGGAGCCCACAGATATAATAATCATTGCCCAATCCTAACAGTAACCCTCATGTGTGCATTGGTAGCCTACGTTCAATTGGACTGTTTATCTAATGTTGAGCTGGACATAGACATGAGTTAATCTTCTGCCTGGCCATCAGATCTCAGAGAAAATACTGATTAACAGTATACAAATATTTATATGTTTATTTTAATTTTTCCCTATGTTATATGGCATAAATGCTGTCCAATCATGGCTCTTTATCCTCTATTTACTGAACATGCACTGCTCTGTGTGCTCCGGTACAATTTTAGGAGAAAACAGTTATGTCTAAGCTTTCATAAAAATAAACAGACATCCTTGTGCTAGGTTCAACAATGTGTGACAAAAATTGTAAACACAAAGCAATATTGGAGCAAGGATTGTGAAGAAATTACCAACTACATTTGGTATGATATTTTAAAAAAATATCTTTCTAGTCTTTCTGTAATCTGGTCAGTGAAGGTTTTTTTTTATTCAAGATGATGTTTATATGAAGCATTTATCTGTATAGTTGATGCCATTTTAATATATTGGAAGACTTGATAAAGAAAAGAGAGAAATTGGCTATTGGCAAATACGGGTTAGTTCAGGAAGTGAAAAATGTGCTTCCATAAAGAAAAACTACGATGCTGATGTGCCAAAGATGACCAAAAGTGAATGGCACTGTAACTAATGTTGGTGATGATGAGGAGCAGCAAATCTACACTGAAATGTACTTAGTTCTGTGTTTACAAAGAACCTAGTGAACACCTCCGCCTGGAATGCTTTTACATGGAGGTTTTGAGTGATAACATATTATTTCTTAATTAGATATGGGGAAATTAATTCTGCACAAAAGAAGAATGGGTGGCTATGAAAGGCACCACTGGGGAACCACAGTTTACTATTAAAACATAAAATTAAGTGTACTATCAAATAAACATAATAATCTTCCTCAAATAATTTGTACCAATCCAGGTAAAGCTGAAATTCAATTTGCTCATCTTATATTATGCTATTTACTTATTGGGTCCAAATGTTAAAGATGATTAATCTTTTTTTCAGGTATCGGTTAATAGAAAGAGTACATTTAAAATAGCAAATAAAAAATATCTTAAAATATATATTTTAGTATGATTGTGCACAATTTCATCATATGAATATGCCTTCAAGATAAGTAGATTGGACATTTCTTATTGCAATCACTAAACTGTTCTCAATGCTATGACACATTGTTAGAAAAATGTATTTGGTAAAAGCACCAAATTGTAAAAGAATGTACCTTTTTCCAAGTTAATGCAAGCTGTTTGTTCTGCAGGAAGATTTGGAAATTGTGCCCAAGAATTAGAAAACACTGGTGGTGATAATTCTATCATGCCATAACTGCTTGTAAAGTCATCTTTTGAATTTTTATTGAAGGAACCACAAAGCCCTTTAAATAGAAAGTTGAAAATGTAAGTTTCCCCAGTACTTATCATATAACTTGATTTATACATTTACTTTTTAACATATATATCTATCTATCTAGAGGATGTGTTATACCCTATTATTCATCAACAGAAACAAGTAAATACAGATGAAAATATACATTTTAATTTCAAATCTGATAATTAGCCAGCATATTTTTTGGATGTTTAGGGAAAAAAACTTGATTTCTGTACTTATTCTTGTTCCTGAAATGCATTGTAATGCACAGTAGCTACTTTTTTGCAAACATATTTAGCTGTAAATGACATTAGGATGTGACCAAACCGTCCAGCAGTTCAGTAGCTAAGCGTTTAGCATTCTTGCCTTGTAGCCTAGTGTCTTAGGTCCAAAACTATCTGCACAGTTTACAATGTTTAAACTATAAAAATACTTCTCACAACAATCCATTTCTAATGCATGACACAATAAAAATGTAAAAGCTTATTATACCTTGTATTTTTTAACGTCGTTCCTCCTCCTAGCAATCAATAGGCTGGCATTATTCCAAACAATCCTTCACTCAATGCATCCATTTTACCTTTAGCTCTTCTCTACTCTTAACTTCAGGACCTTTACATGCTTCTCCTCATTCCCTTCCATTTGTCCTTAAGCACTCTGGTACCATATAAACCATCTAATGCACCCTTCTTGAGATTCTTGACCTAGAAAAGTGCAATCAACACCTGTATAGTCCCTGATATTGGAATTTATAAGCATTATACCTTGGCAATTTATTAAAGTGTAACTAAGAGCAAAACTTTTTTTTAGTTTTGGATAAAGTAGAGCGGAGTTAGAACACCTGTTTTTTTTGCTCTCTGTGCCTCTGTTAGGCCTGGTTCAGATCTATGCAGTACAGTCCATTTAACATGGTTTCCAATGGATCTAGTTCGCATCTGTGTGTTTTGATCAGGTGTTTTTTATTTGGAAAGAGTCAGGGACTTTTTTCCCGCAGAAGATTGCATTTTGCATTTAATAGACTTCAATGGACCCACACCAAAATGGCTAATGTTGCATTTTTGATGAGGCTTTGATGCGTTTTGCATTTTTTGTGGGACTAATAGGAAAGTATGACAGTTCTGTTCATGTAGTGCAACTTTGATGCGATTTTACATTCCCTGGCACTCAAGTAGCATCAAAGTAACATCAAAGAGTCCAAAGTCGCATGTTAGGCTGAAGGTTAAGGGTTAGGGTTAAATGCTAGGATTCAATTTTAGAGTTGGGGTTAAAGGTTAGGGTTAAATACTAGGGTTGGGGTAAAATGTTAGAGTTAGGTTTAAGGGATATGGTTAAAGGTTAGGGTTAGATATAGGGCTAGTGGTAATTATTAGGGTTAGAACGCTAACCCTAACAATTACAGCTAACCCTAACACTCCTAACCCTAATGATTACAGCTAATTCTAACCCTAACATTTAACCTTAACCCTAGCCCTTAACCCTAGCCCTACACATTTACCTTATGCCTAGCTCTTAACCCTAACCCTATCATTTAACCCTAACCGTAGCCTTTAACCCTAACATTTACCCATAACACTAACATTTAACCCTAACATGGGACTTTGGACACATAAAGGTTCATGCGCTACTTTGATGTGACTTTGATGCTACTTGAGTGCCAGCGAGTGCAAAGTCACATCAAAGTTGCAACAAAGTCACACTACATGAACAAAACTGTCACACTTTCCTATTAGCCCAAAAACCACAAAATGCATCAAAAATGTATGTTCAAAAATGCAAAATGCACTGTAAAACACGCTGGAAAATGTATCAACCGCAGCCTGCATAGATGCGAACCTAGCCTTAGGGAGGCTCTATCTGTCCTGCTTACCATTATCATTGAAAATGAAAGTAAAAGAAAATTCAATTTTGGGCTGACATTAGAACAGTAATAGAGGGGAAATCTTTCACTGGAGACACTAGTTCTGGTGACACCCTGACTTTGGAGGGATTTCCTCACTTCCTGTTTTTACTATTGGGCAATGAAGGGAAATCTCCTCTATAGGAGACATATGAGAAAGAAAAGACAAGGGTTGTAACCCTCCTTTTCTCTATCCATAGTTGTGGTAAGGTTGCATAAAGACATCAGTCCATCCAGTTCAACCTGTGTGGGAATATGCATGCATTCATGTCTCTAAATCCATACTATCCAAATTGAAAAAAAAAAGTTTTGTCTTTAGTTACACTTTAATCACATCTATGCCATGCTTTACAGTTCCACAAGGTGTCTTGTAGGCAGGTGGAAAAGTGGATTCCCATTTAAGGTGCTTCCTCCTCCAGGAAGAAGATTGGAAGACTAGGAAGGACTTTGGAAGTTGATTACCCCTATGTCCCTACCATCCTTAGCCAGGAAGATCAGTGAGCCCATCTATCCACAGGTACACGAGCAGTCAGCGGCAGGGTCTAGGAACAAGTGTTCATTCGTTATTGGAACTGTGTTGATCTATTGAAGCCATGTATCAATTGAGACTTTCAGAACATTAACCACACCCAGCCTTGTGGTGCCTTTATTTAGTAAGAATGCTGCTGTACAAAGAGTGAGAGTGAGCCCTACTGGTGTCCCTGGAGAAGGTGCCCAGTGACTTGAACCCCTGGGAGTGAAGGGTATGAAGCACACAGCCAAGAGGGTGGATCGGGGATAGTTGCTGGGCAAAGTCCTGTATTTGCCAGCAAGTTAGTGTTAGGTTGGGGGACAGCTCAACTGCTTGCTTAGGGCACGCACCAGGCAGCCCACCAACAGTCTCCACTGACACCACCGCAGTAGGGTACAGTAGGGCAATACTATGTATACAAACAAAAACCTTTTAGTCTGAGCCAAGCCTGACAGGGTCCACCAGACAGGTTCAAGGTGACTTGGCATTTGGAGTTCTATGCTTGCTATACATGGCTCAGTTTTTTTCCTTCATCAATGGGAACAGCCATGCATGCTAGCTTAATAATGCCTTGTCCTCGTGTCAAACCATAGTAACAGGACATATTTGCTTTCTGAGCATTCTCATACAGCAGCAGGCTTTCACAGAAGAGACAGTGAAAGAGTTCCCAGAAACTTAGGTGTACGTTTATTAACTATTTGCTGTCTGTCCACAGTAGTTTTACTGCAGGCATGTGTCCCAGCCCCGGTTCTTGTCTTCTGTTAAAACAGCACACTTACACTCGCAGATAGACAAAATTAGTGGCGCTGGAAAAGAAAGTAGATTAAGGGGATGTAAGCAGAAAGGAGCAATATCACTATAATAGCTTTCAGGGTAAGGAAGAATTGTCCATAGTCCTAATAAAATGTCCATGTAGACTGTGTCTAAAATATCATCTACCATGGTAGATACACAGAAGATATAGTGATAATATTGGACGGCCCCATACAACTGGTTGAATCCTTTGTTGCACAGTGTAATGCTAATACTCTAGGCCTATCCTTCACTTATGTTTGTAATCCTGACAGCTTAGCTTTTTTAGACCTAGAGCTATGTCACACTGACATGGCTATTTACGCAAGAAACTTAATTAGGCCACTGCTGGAAATTCATATCTCCACTTTTAGATTTGCCACCACCCTAGGTGGATGGCCAATATCCCAAAAGCCAATTCTGTAGGCTTCGTCATAACTACACGACAAGGATTATGTCCAACAGTGAACTCCTGAAGCTAAATTTCAGTAGAAAGGTTATCCCACCACACTCATTAACCGCTTGCCCTCCTGAGGATTTAACCCCCTTCCTGACCAGGCCATTTTTTGCATTATGGCACTGCGTTATTTTAACTGACAATTGCACAGTCATGCAATGCCTGTGCATTTTTTTTGCGCTATAAGAAAAAAAGACCAACAATTTTGAGAAAAAAAACAATATTTTTGACATTTTGCTATTAAACATGTCCAGTAAAACATTTAAAAAATCACATGTTGTCATAAATTTGGCAATAAAATGCCAATACATGTAAATTAATTGGTCTATGTGAAAGTTATAGCGTTTACAAATGGGGGAATAGATACTGGGATTTTTTTTTATTTTTTATTTTTACTAGTAATAGCAACGATCAGCTACTTATAGCGGGACTGCGGCGGACATTCTGACACTGGGGGGAACTGACTTGGTGTCACTGACATCCCCAGTGACACCAATACAGTGATCAGTGGTACAAAAAGCATTGACACTGCACTAATGGCACTGGGCAGGAAGGGGTTAGCATGAGTTGCGATCAAATGGTTAACTGTGTGCAGGGAGTGTTTTACTAGTGGTGTGTTGGTGCGTCACTGTAATCACACTGCTCTGGATGGCTGTGCTGTGTGCCCCAGCTGACTGGGAGGAGAACTGTTAGTAAACAAAACAGTTCTCCTCCCCATCGGAGATCCTCAGTAATCACTGGGCGCCAGCGAGTAATCACCGGCCGGGACCTGGTAAGTGACAGCCACGGCTACATGGAAATGCTATTTCTTCTATAGGGTGGTCATGAAGTGGTTAATCATTAAGATTCAGCAATCAGTTCCACACCCAGCACAGAAAAATTTAGTATATTTTTCGCCAACACTGGGGAATACTTCTCAAAGATACCCATTTAAAATCCTGTTTACTTGATGTCCCTAAAATAACCTATAGAAAGGCGCCCAACATTAAAAGCAAAATCGCTCCCAGTAAGATACAACCCGCTTACACCCTACATTAACTTTCCTGTCCATAAAAGGGTTGTTTCAGTGTCATAAACCAAAATGTTTTACATGTAAACATGTACACCATGGCCAAAACCATTTTACTATGGGAAAGGGAAAGACCTAGACATTGAACGAATTTTACAACTGTTCATCGGATTTTGTTATTTACTGTTTGTCCTGCCCTTGTGGTCTGCTGTATGTGGGCCGAACAATCAGGATCCTGAGAAAAAGATCCGGCAAGCATAGATGATCTGTGGAGGATGGAATAGAAAAACTTAGCATCCTCAAACGCTTTTTCGATTTCCAGCATAAATCCTCTGCTGACCTTCATGTCTTAGTCATGGAAAGTACACCCAACAGCTACCCAAGAGCAGAGCATATTCAACATCTCTGCAAGAGGGAAACATATTGGATCTATACCCTGGGTGCTATAGCCCCTGGTGGAATGAATCAAGACTTAGAAGTCCATTCCACCTGGGCCCCTATCATCATGACTTATAATTATTTCACTTTTCTCTTACTTGTTAGCCTCATGAAATATATATATATATATATGTATATATATATATATATATATATATATATATATATATATATAGTGAAGGAAATAAGTATTTGATCCCCTGCTGATTTTGAATGTTTGCCCACTCACAAAGAAATGATCAGTCTAAAAATCGAATGGTAGGTGTATTGTAACACTGAGAGACAGAATGGCAACAAAATATTCAACAGAAATGCATGTCTAAAAATTTATGCACTGATTTGCATGTTCATGAGGGAAATAAGTATTTGATCCCCTATCATTCAGCAGGATTTCTGGCTACCACGTGTCTTTCATACAGGTAACAAGCTGAGATTAGAAGCAGTCTCTTAAAGGGAGTGCTGCTAATCACATTTTGTTTCCTGTATAAAAGACACCTGTCCACAGGAGCAATCAAACAATCAGATTTCAAACTCTCCACCATGGCAAAGACCAAAGAGCTGTCCAAGAATGTCAGGGACAAGATTGTAGACCTACACAAGGCTGGACTTGGCTACCAAACTTTCACCAAGCAGGTTGGTGAGAAGGTGATAACAGTTGGTGCAATCATTCGCAAATGCAAAAAACACAAAACAACTGTCAGTCTCCCTAGGTCTGGTGCAGCATGCAAGATCTCACCTTGTGGAGTGTCAATGATCATGATAACAGTGAGGAATCATCCCAGAACTACACATGAGGATCTTGTCAATGATCTCCAGGCAGCTGGGACCATAGTCACCAAGAAAACAATTGGTAACACACTACGATGACAAGGATTGAAATCCTGCAGTGCCCACAAGGTCCCTCTGCTCAAGAAAGTCCGTCTGAAATTTGCCACTGAACATCTGAATGATGCAGAGGAGGACTGGTTGAAAGTGTTGTGGTCAGATGGGACCAAAATCGAGCTCTTTGGCATCAACTCAACTCGCTGTGTTTTGAGGAGGAATGCTGCCTATGACCCCAAGAACACCATCCCGACTGTCAAACATGGTGGTGGAAACATTCTGCTTTGGGGGTGTTTTTCTGCTAAGGGGACAGGACAACTGAACGCATCAAAGGGATGATGGGCAATGTACCATCATATCTTGGGTGAGAACCTTCTTCCCTCAGCCAGGGCATTGAAAATGGGTTGTGGATGGGTGTTCCAGCATGACAATGACCCAAAACACACGGCCAAGGCAACAAAGGACTGGCTCAAGAAGAAGCACATTAAGGTCCTGGAGTGGCCTAGCCAGTCTCCAGACCTTAATCCGATTGAAAATCTGTGGAGGGAGCTGAAAGTTTGAGTTGCCAAATGTCAGCCACCAAACCTGAAAGACTTGGAGAGGATCTGCCAAGAGGAGTGGGCCAAAATCCCTCCTGAGATGTGTGCAAACCTGGTGGCTAACTACAAGAAATGTCTGACCTCTGTGATTGCCAACAATGGATTTGCCACCAAGTACTAAGTCATGTTTTGTGAAGGGGATCAAATAATTATTTCCCTCATGAACATGCAAATCAGTGCATAATTTGTTAAGACATGCATTTCTTCTGAATTTTTTGTTGCTCTCCTGTCTCTCAATGTTACAATACACCTACCATTCGATTTTTAGACTGATCATTTCTTTGTGAGTGGGCAAACATTCAAAATCAGCAGGGGATCAAATACTTATTTCCTTTTTCTATATACTGTATATGGTATGTAGACACTATAATTCTTGTATATTTGTTTTCAAAACCATGTTGTTTATACATATGCTTTTATAGTCATGTTTTATGTATTCATGCTGTTTTTAGCTTGTTATGTAGTACTATATCTTTTTTTTACCGCTAAACCTTGGGTTGCATATAAATAGGCCCTCGACAAAAATGGCCACATCATGGCCTGAGTAAGGAGCACACATGCTGCAAATGCGTGCCAGACTGCCTCCCTCCTGTTCCGGTGACTTCACCACAATCTCTACACTTACACATGCAGCCACTTTTTAGGCACATTTAACTCCTTTATTCCCTTCCATTAACCCTTTGATAATCCCTGTCACCCATCCAGTGCCATTAATACAGTGTCAGTGTACAATGGCAGTTTGATGTCTGTCTTCTTTAGTGAGGGGAAGAGTCAGTAGGAATGTGGGTGTTCTTCTCTAAGGTAAGTTCTATTCCTAACCACTTGCCCTCTAGAAGATTTTCCCCTCTTCATGACCACACCACTTTTCGCTATACGGCACTGCACTACTTTAACTGACAATTGCGTGGCCATGCAACATTGTATCAAATTATATATATATATAATTTATTCCCACAAACCTTTCTTTTGGTGGTATTTGATTACCACTGTTTTTTTTTTTATTCTTATTATATAAACGGAAAAAAAATTTTGAAAAAAAAACAATATTTTTTACTTTTCGCTGTAAAACACTTCAATAATAAATTTAAAAATCAAATCTCTTCTTAAATTTAGGCCAAAATGTATTCTACTATGTCTTTGGCAAAAAAATCCCAATAAGTGCATATTAATTGAATTGTGTGAAAGTTATAGTGTCTACAAATGATGGTATATATACTGGAATTTTTTTTTTTATATACTAGTAATGCCGGTGATCAGCGACTTATAGTAATACTATGATAGTACGGTAGACAATCTGACACTGACACTTTGTGGGAACAGATTAACTGCCACTGACATCACCAGCGACACTAACAGTGATTGGTGCTAGTAATATCCACGGACCAGGGGCAGACTGACAACTCATGGGGCCCCCAGGCAATAGAGGATCATGGGGCCCCTGTGTCCTTGCCCACACTCAAACCACACCCAAAAATGCCTATGAAAGGTACCAGGGGCATCTCATGGGCCACCTACTGACCCCGGGCCCTCAGACAGTGCCCGAGTTCTAGTACGGACACTGTACTAATGACACTGGGTAGAAAGTGGTTAACATCTAGGGCAATCAAAGGGTTAACTGTGTGCCTAGAAAGTGTTAATGTATGTACTATGGCTGATCTTACTAAGCGATCTTGTCTTTTTCCCTGTTTAGCAGGGAATGACAAAACAACAAGATTGCCTGTCACTATACAGAGCTCTGTGATATTTACCAATACAAAACTCTGCTGAAGTTAGAAGCTGATTAGCTACCATGCAAAACTGCACCAGATTCTGAGTGCTCCAGTTTTAGTAAATCTCCCCCTCCTGTCTACAGTTACTTGCCCCGCCATTGGCTGCACTGACTTCCTGATAGTGAGAATGGTGAAACATGCCTGGACAATGTGAGGTTGATTTGCTAAAACTGGAAAGTGCAAAATCTGGAGCAGCTCTGCATAGAAACCAATCAGCGTCCAGGTTTTTTTGTCAAAGCATAATTGAATCTGACACAAGCAAGGTCCTGCTGTCATGTAAAAACACCTGGTTGGCTGACTTTCCTCAAATGGACGGAGACGCTTGGGATGATATTTGGGATGCCCTTTTTACTAGATTCATGTCAGTAAGGGATTATCCTTCATAGGGTATATTTATGTGAGCTATGATGAAGCGATAATGGAGCGTGAAACGCGTTAGTTGGAGCCCTGTATCCCTGTCATGTTTTGTGGAATATGTCATAAGAAGAAATAAAGGTGATTTTACTGAATGTGCGGCCATCAGATGTTTCTTTGTTTATCCTTCATAGGGTGTATTTGACTCCAGCATGACTAGCCAATTGTTTTCCCTCACAGTCCTCTACCAGCTGGCGCTGTCCTTCCTCACAAACTGACTTTATCCATATTTTTTTTAAATGCACGGCCATCCTACAATTTTAAATGGATGTTGTACAATGAATTAGGGAGGTCCAAATGCTACATATTCAGCCTTCAGTTGCAATTTGCCTACTGGGCCTGGTGCACTCCTTGGCTCCTACAAAAGTGATAAGAACCTTACTTTCCTTGATGTTATACTATGTTAGGAAATTCATTATTTTATTATGGAAAAAAACCCGTGCCTCCGACTTTTGCTGACTGGAAGGCGTAAATTAATAAAACTCTACCATTACATAAAACTACCTATGTTAGTAGAGGGGTACCAGACAAATTGTAAAAGGTTTGGGGAGGCTGGGTGAATATGTCCATGGTTTCTGATTAACTGTTTGTGTTTAACACGTTTTCTTTCTGTACACTACCTGAGGTTATTGTAAATTTTTTGTGCCTTAGAAACCCTGACATGTATCCTTGGTGAAAGGGTCTTCTGATCATCTGTGGTTATGACTGCCATTGTTTTACAGATTCCATTTACTCTCTCATAGGGACTGGTTAATACCATAAAAATACATGCGTGTATATGTCCTATTGAGACACCTTTTTGTGACAGATTTGTACACAATAATTTTGGAGTTGTACTGACTAACCGTGCTGATGTAATGTATGTTGTTGTTGTGGTTACGGTTTTACCTGTTATGCATGCTACTGTATACCTTGTTACAATCAATAAACAGAGTTTAAAAAAGAAAAAAAAAAAGCTTAATTTAATAAGCTAAAGTTAAAAGTGGACTGGCTACCATGAACAGCTGCACCAGATTTTGCACTCTCCAGTTCTAGTAAATCAACCCCGGTGTGTTGGAATAGCTGCTTGTATTCTTCACCCGGGGTGCATGTAACAGGGTGACAACACAGGAGCACAATCGGGAGATAGTTGTCACCCTGTAACACGAAAAACAAGGACCTTCATGAAAATATCACCAAGTGCTGCTTTAATAAAAGCTGCATATTCAGAAAAAATAAAAACATTTCACATTACATTAATAGGAAATTTTAACTGGGTGTTCATACACATTATTATTATTATTATTATTTATTATTATACAGTATTTATAAAGCGCCAATAGTTCGCTCAGCGCTGTACATTACAAAGGGGGACAGAACATGTGACAGAACAATACCAATACAATGTGATACACGAGGGGTTCGAGGGCCCTGCTCTTTCGAGCTTACAATCTAGGAGGGAGGGGATGGTGGCACAGGAGGAGATAGCTGTGGGGGATGGAGTGGTAGGAAGAGTGGAGGAGGTCGGCAAGTTAGCAGGGGGTGGGGTAGGCTTCCCTGAAGAGATGGGTTTTCAGGGTGCGCCTAAAGGAGAGGAGAGTAGGTGATAATCTGATGGGTTGGGGCAGGGAGTTCCAGAGGATGGGTGACACCCTGGAGAAGTCCTGGAGGTGGGCATGGGAGGAGGAGACCAGGGAACTAGAAAGAAGGAGGTCTTGTGAGGAGCGGAGTGTGCGTGCTGGGCGGTACTTGGATATTAGGTCAGTGATGTAGTTCGGGGCAATATGGTGGACAGCTTTGTACGTCAGCGTTAGTATTTTGAATTTGATCAGTTGCGCAATCGGAAGCCAGTGGAGGGATTGGCAGAGGGGGGTGGCGGAGACAGAGCGGTTGGAAAGGTGAATGAGTCTGGCAGCCGTATTCAGGATCGACTGAAGCGGGGATAGCCAGCGGCGAGGCAGGCCAGTGAGGAGGGAGTTGCAGTAGTCGAGTCGTGATATGATGAGAGAGTGGATGAGCTGTTTAGTGGTTTCTGGGGTTAGGAACGTGCGGATTTTGGCGATGTTGCGGAGGTGGAGTCTGCACGAGTTTGTTAAAGATTGGACTTGGGGCTGGAAGGATAGGTTGGAGTCCAGAATGACACCCAGTACTCTGGCCTGCAGGGCGGGTTTGATGGTAGCGTTGTTGGATGTGACGGAGAAATCAATGGGGGGTGGTGTCCGGGCTGGGGGGAAGACAAGAAACTCGGTTTTGGAGAGGTTCAATTTAAGGAAGTGGAGCGACATCCAGTCTGATATGTCGCTCAGTAGGTGTGTGATTCGGGCTGAGACCAAGAGGGTGAGGTGGGGGGTTGAGAGATAGATTTGTGTGTCGTCGGCATAGAGGTGGTAGTTGAAGCCGTGAGAGTGTATGAGTTGGCCAAGGGAGGAGGTATAGATGGAGAAGAGAAGGGGCCCAAGGACAGAGCCTTGAGGGACCCCAACAGAGAGGGGGAGTGAGGGGGAGGTGGTAGCATTATAGGTAACGCTGAAGGAGCGTTGTGACAGGTAGGATGAGAGCCAGGAGAGAGCAGAATCTCTGAGGCCGAGGGAGTGTAGTTTTTTGAGGAGGAGGGGGTGGTCGACTGTGTCGAAGGCCGCAGAGAGGTCAAGGAGTAGGAGCACTGAATAGTGGCCATTAGCTTTGGCGGTTAGCAGGTCGTTGGAGAGTTTGAGTAAGGCAGTTTCGGTGGAGTGTAGGGGACGGAAGCCGGACTGTAGGGGATCGAGGAGGTTGTTGTCGTTGAGGTGAGAGCATAGGCGGGTGTAGACTAGGCGCTCGAGGAGTTTAGATGTAAATGGGAGCAGGGAGATGGGTCTGTGGTTGTTCGGGTCATTGGGGTCCAGGGAGGGCTTTTTAAGTATGGGGGTGATGTGTGCATGTTTCAGAGGGGAGGGGAAAGTGCCTGAGGAGAGAGAGAGATTGAAGATGTGGGTGAGGGAGCGTAGGATGGAGGAGGAGGAAGGTCGTAGGAGTTGTGAGGGGATAGGGTCGAGGGGGCAGGTGGTGAGGCGGGCATCAGAGAGGATCTTGGAGACTTCCTCGATGGTAGTAAGGTCAAAGGTGCGGAGTGTGGGGGGAGCTTCAGTATGAGGAATGTAGGGTGGGGTGGAAGAGGAGGTCAGAGCAGTGGTGGGGCCGTGGGAGAGGGGTGATGAGGGGGTAGCTGAGTGAGGGTGAAGGGGGTTGGAGAGAGTTTGAGCAGCGACGAAGTCCCTGCGGGTTATGTCGAGGGGGAGGGGGGATAAGGGGGTAGTTGTGTGAGAGGGGACGGTTTGAGAGGGTGTGTGAGTTGCGGCAATGTCCTTGCGAATTGTGTCAATCTTGTTTTTGAAGTGATTGGCAATCTCAAGGGCAGTGAGTGAGGTGCTGGGTGGAGGTGGGGGTGGCGAGAGTAGAGAGTTGAAGGTAGAGAAGAATCGGCGAGGATTGGAGGAGAGGGCCTTGATGAGGGTCAAGAAGTAGGCCTGTTTGGCAGCATGAGGGAGGAGGTGTAGGTGTGGAAGGCAGATTTGTAGCGGGTGAAGGCTTGTTGGGATTTGGTTTTGCGCCATAGTCGCTCCAGGGCACGACTTTGTCGTTTGAGGGTTTTGGTGTGATCAGTCTGCCAGGGCTGGAGCGGTCGGGGTCTGATGTTGCGTGTGGTTAAAGGCGCTAGTGAGTCAAGGGCTGTTGAGAGCGCATTGTTGTAGGCGGTCAAAGCCAAGTCAGGGCAGGACAGGGGGAGGATGCGGTCGTGGAGTTGATCAGCTGCAGAGTGGAGGGAGGCAGGGTTAAGGTTGCGGAGGTTACGGCTGGTAGTAGTGTGACATTTGGAGGACGAGGAGATAGAGAAGGTGATCAGGTTGTGGTCAGAGAGAGGGAAGGGGGTGTTAGCGAGGTTGTGGGGAGCGCAGCGGTTGGAGAAGACAAGGTCCAGGATATTTCCGTCGGAGTGGGTGGTGGATTGTATGCACTGTGCAAGTGCAAAGGAGGAGGTTAGGTGGAGGAGACGGGCTGTGTCCGGGTTGTCGAGGTTGACAGGGATGTTGAAATCCCCAAGGATGATGGTGGGTAGCTCAGAGGAGAGGAAGAAGGGTAGCCAGGAGGAGAAATCATCCAGGAAGCGGGGTATGGATCCAGGAGGCCGGTATATCACAGCAATCTTCAGGGGGGTTGGGGAGAATAGTCGGATGCAGTGGGCCTCGAAGGAGGAGAAGGATAGGGAGGGGGGGTTTGGGAGGACTCGGAAGGTGCTCTGCGGTGACAGGAGCAGACCAACCCCACCACCTTTGCGACCGTTAGGCCTGGGTGAGTGGGTCCAGGTGAGACCTCCGTAGGAGAGTGCAGCAGGGGAGGTAGAGTCAGTGGCCTGGATCCAGGTTTCCGTGATCGCTAAGAGGTTGAGGGAGCGGGAAACATTAGAGCTAGTAATCAAGATCTACTCTCTGTGTCCTAAGCTGCCTGCATAGAGTCCTGGTGAAAAAAAGCTGCTTTTTTACTGTAACTGCAATTGTATAAAAAGAAATAGCCCTCTAAAATATTGTTAGTAAATGCTCTACTGTTTAACAATTGCTGCTTACTCAGATAAACATCCAGGTCCAGTTATCTGGGCCAACCAGGGGAATGAGTATGAAGTGAAAATGACAGCTGTTGTCTTTAGAAAATGCTAGCGTATGTTCCTTAATCAAACTTACCTTTTGAGAGGAAATTAGGGGTAGAATCTGATTGGTTGCCCTGTACAGCTGCTCTAGCTACTCTAGAGTTTGGTTCATCCAGTGTTAGTGTATCCTTCTCTGTAGGTTCAGATGGAGTTGAGAGGTAGACTTGCATTGTAGGCATGCGTTGTACCATGAGATCCACTGTATTGTGTATTTTGACATAAAAAGCCTGACCATTCTGTTTAACATATATATAATCTGAAAGGAAACATAATTTTAAACAATGAATGTAATATGGAATATACAGTACATTTCATGAAAGTTTGCCTTTTCCACTACTAATTATTCAGCTATATCTTACCAGACATGTGGCGCGCTGTGTCCATATCTTGAAAATCTCCTTCCTTTGGAATCACAAATGTATATTCATTACCTCCCTGAAGTAAAAATAAAAAAATAATATTAATCATATAAGGATCATATTAAATGGGTTGACTGCATTTGGACAAATATATTTTTTTTCTATAAAGCAAGGACTTCTGCAGAAATTATTCAAAGGCATGTTAAAATATAAAGAGTCTGTTGAAAACAAGTCAGGTACAATATTTCAGGCTGGATTTACTAAGATGAATTGCTACCTTTTCCAACTGCATGAATTGCCCCCTTTGCATTTCATTGGGTTTAAAGTGTTTTCCAGTGACTGCTGTTGTTCTTTGCTGCACTTCTTATTGGTGTGTTCCCAAGAATCTCCAGCATTTTCATGTGGCCGACAACTCCATTCTAAAACATGGTGCATTCGCCAGCAAATTCTACTACCTTTCTGCTGTACTGGCAATATTTCTTCTGGTGAGCAACAGGTGCCTCTAGTTCAGCATTGCTGATAGCTACAGAATTTTCAGAGTTTATGACAAGAATTATGGTGATCCATCATTTGTATTCCTAGTACGCAATCAGGTGGGGATCTGCATGCTTTAGAGATACTTAAGGGACAATATAATGGAAAAAAAAATCTATAGCCTATAATTAGAGATGAGCGAATCGAACTCGGCGAAGTGGAATTCGTTTTGAATATTAGGAAAATTTCGATTTGCGACGAATCCGAAAATTAGCAGACTTCGGATGCGCGAATCGAAATTTTTCCTAAAATGGCGGTGACATGTGCGGCGACGGAGCGGGGATGTCTGGGAAGGCGCGCAGACAAGGCGCGCTGACCCATGATGCATTCATTCATGACATGTGATCGCATTAGCCAATCAGCAGCCAGCCAGCCAGCACTGTGTAATGGTCGAGCTATAAATGGCGGCCATTTTAGAATTCTCCATTTGCCTCCAGTCATTCAAGAGAGGCAGACCTGGCTGTATTGAGGGAGAGAGTTAGGGACACAGAAACGTTACTTAGGGCCAGAGAAACGTTACTTAGGGCCAGAGAAACGTTACTTAGGGACACAGAAACGTTACTTAGGGCCACAGAAACGTTACTTAGGTCCACAGAAACGTTACTTAGGGCCACAGAATCGTTACTTAGGGACACAGAAACGTTACTTAGGGACACAGAAACGTTACTTAGGGCCACAGAAACGTTACTTAGGGCCACGGAAACGTTACTTAGGGCCACAGAATCGTTACTTAGGGCCACAGAAATGTTACTTAGGGCCACAGAAATGTTACTTAGGGCCACAGAAATGTTACTTAGGGCCAAAGAATCGTTACTTAGGGACACAGAACCGTTACTTAGGGCCACAGAAACGTTACTAAGGGACACAGAATTGTTACTCAGGGACAGACACAGAATTGTTACTGAGGGACACAGAATTGTTACTGAGGGACACAGAATTGTTACTGAGGGACACAGAATTGTTACTCAGGGACAGACACAGAATTATTACTCAGGGACAGACATAGAATTGTTACTCAGGGACAGACACTGAATTGTTACTCAGGGACAGACACTGAATTGTTACTCAGGGACAGACACAGAATTGTTACTCAGGGACAGACACAGAATTGTTACTGAGGGACACAGAATTGTTACTGAGGGACACAGAATTGTTACTGAGGGACACAGAATTGTTACTGAGGGACAGACACAGAATTGTTACTCAGGGACAGACACAGAATTGTTACTCAGGGACAGACACAGAATTGTTACTGAGGGACACAGAATTGTTACTGAGGGACACAGAATTGTTACTGCGGGACACAGAATTGTTACTGAGGGACACAGAATTGTTACTCAGGGACAGACACAGAATTGTTACTCAGGGACAGACACAGAATTGTTACTCAGGGACAGACACAGAATTGTTACTGAGGGACACAGAATTGTTACTGAGGGACACAGAATTGTTACTGAGGGACACAGAATTGTTACTCAGGGACAGACACAGAATTGTTACTGGGGGACACAGAATTGTTACTGAGGGACACAGAATTGTTACTGAGGGACACAGAACTGTTACTCAAGGACAGACACAGAATTGTTACTCAGGGACAGACACAGAATTGTTACTCAGGGACAGACACAGAATCGTTACTCAGGGACAGACAAAGAATTGTTACTGAGGGACACAGAATTGTTACTGAGGGACACAGAATTGTTACTCAGGGACATAGAATTGTTACTCAGGGACAGACACAGAATTGTTACTCAGGGACAGACACAGAATTGTTACTGAGGGACACAGAATTGTTACTGAGGGACACTGAATTGTTACTCAGGGACACAGAATTGTTACTCAGGGACAGACACAGAATTGTTACTGAGGGACACAGAATTGTTACTGAGGGACACAGAATTGTTACTCAGGGACAGACACAGAATTGTTTCTGAGGGACACAGAATTGTTACTCAGAGACACAGAATTGTTACTGAGGGACACAGAATTGTTACTCAGGGACACAGAATTGATACTCAGGGACAGACACAGAATTGTTACTGAGGGACACAGAATTGTTACTGAGGGACACAGAATTGTTACTCAGGGACACAGAATTGTTACTCAGGGACACAGAATTGTTAGTCAGGGACAGACACAGAATTGTTATCGAGGGACACAGAATTGTTACTCAGGGACACAGAATTGTTACTGAGGGACACAGAATTGTTACTAAGGGACACAGAATTGTTACTCAGGGACACAGAATTGTTACTCAAGGACAGACACAGAATTGTTACTCAGGGACACAGAATTGTTACTGAGGGACACAGAATTGTTACTGAGGGACACAGAATTGTTACTCAGGGACAGACACAGAATTGTTACTCAGGGACAGACACAGAATTGTTACTGAGGGACACAGAATTGTTACTGAGGGACACAGAATTGTTACTCAGGGACAGACACAGAATTGTTACTGAGGGACACAGAATTGTTACTCAGGGACACAGAATTGTTACTCAGGGACAGACACAGAATTGTTACTCAGGGACAGACACAGAATTGTTACTCAGGGACAGACACAGAATTGTTACTGAGGGACACAGAATTGTTACTGAGGGACACAGAAGTGTTACTGAGGGACACAGAATTGTTACTCAGGGACACAGAATTGTTACTCAGGGACAGACACAGAATTGTTACTCAGGGACACAGAATTGTTACTCAGGGACAGACACAGAATTGTTACTGAGGGACACAGAATTGTTACTGAGGGACACAGAATTGTTACTCGGGGACACAGAATTGTTACTCAGGGACACAGAATTGTTACTCAGGGACAGACACAGAATTGTTACTGAGGGACACAGAATTGTTACTCAGGGACACAGAATTGTTACTGAGGGACACAGAATTGTTACTCAGGGACACAGAATTGTTACTCAGGGACACAGAATTGTTACTCAGGGACAGACACAAAATTGTTACTGAGGGACACAGAATTGTTACTGAGGGACACAGAATTGTTACTCAGGGACAGACACAGAATTGTTACTCAGGGACAGACACAGAATTGTTACTGAGGGACACAGAATTGTTACTGAGGGACACAGAATTGTTACTCAGGGACAGACACAGAATTGTTACTGAGGGACACAGAATTGTTACTGAGGGACACAGAATTGTTACTGAGGGACACAGAATTGTTACTCAGGGACAGACACAGAACTGTTACTCAGGGACAGACACAGAATTGTTACTGAAGGACACAGAATTGTTACTGAGGGACACAGAATTGTTACTGAGGGACAAAGAAGTGTTACTGAGGGACACAGAATTGTTACTCAGGGACAGACACAGAATTGTTACTCAGGGACACAGAATTGTTACTCAGGGACACATAATCGTTGAATTAAAGAGTATGTCAGACAACATGCAGAGGAGTGGCAGAGGAGGCAATGTTTTAGGAGCGAGCAGACGTGGCAGCAGAGGAAGGGGTCGAGGCAGCACTAGTCGCAGCCAGAGGCCATTGCTCCCGGTGTCATCCAGCGGTCGTGTCTCCACCGACAACCCTGCCGTCATCGATTGGTTGGCTCGGTCGTCTTCCTCTTCCCAGGTCACCTCTGACACCTACAGCCAACGGTCGGTGGTTACGTCAGACACAACCGTTAGTTGGCATGGCCCGGGAGCAAGCCCACTGAAATCACGTGTCCTCTACCTGACCCTGTCCTTTGGTGTTCCCTCACCAAGCGAAGTATCGCATGCTGTGGGCTCAGACCTATGTACAGTGAGGAAGAGCTAACAGAGGGCGGTCAGGAACAGGGGGAGACATCCGCCTCTTCAGCAGCCAGGCGAAGAAGTAGTGGCGAGGAGAGTGGCTCGGTAGCCAGTCTAGAGACAGGTCTGTCTCCTGACCCACACGCAGCCGAGGGGGCTAGTAGTGAGGCGGACACCCTAATTGATGATGATGAGGCTGATCGCACTTGGCAGCCTCGTCGTCATCAGGCTATTGCTTCCGCATCATCAGGAGAAGAGGGTGGCAGCTTGGCAGCGAGCAAAACAGTCGGTGGGTTGCCCAGGAGGCAGCAGGGTCGCAGCAGTGTCAGTGGAGGCAAACGGCCACGGAGTAGAGCACCAGCTCCACTGCAGCCTACCACCACGACCAGTAGTGGTGCCGGTGTGCACGGAGGAAGCAGCAGTCAGCCAGTGAGGAGTAGCGGGGGCAAAGTTTCCTACTCGGCGGTGTGGCAATTTTTCGTCAAGCCGCCCGAGGAAGTAAACGTAGCCGTATGTCGACTATGTGGCCAGAAAGTCAAGGGGGCCCATGTTGGGACTACAGCATTGCGGCAGCATATGCAGCGTCGCCATTTGGTGGCCTGGGAAAACCATGATAAAGATACGGCGGTTCTGCCTGCCCCAGCCCCCGCTCCATCACCCGCTCCGTTACTTGCTCCGTCACCCGACGTCAATCGCCCTCTATCAGCCAGTCAAGGCTCCAACACCTCTGCTGAGGGGAGTTGTCGCTCGTTGCCATCTTCCGCTCGTTCAGATGCTCCTTCTCCTGCTACTCCTCTTCACGGATTCCGTCAGCAGTCTTTCTTGGAATCCGTTTCCAAGAGACAACAGTTTGCGAGCACGCACCCGACGGTGCAAAAGCTGAACGTCCTCCTGTCCAAGTTGCTGGTGCTGCAGTCCCTCCCTTTCCAAGCGGTGGACTCAGCACCTTTCCGAGAAATGATGGCTTGTGCCGCGCCGCGGTGGAGAGTGCCAAGCCGGCATTTCTTCGCCAAAAAGGCAGTGCCAGCCCTGCATTCACATGTAGAAGAGATGGTGGGCCAGTCTTTGAGCATGTCGGTCTCTGCCAAAGTGCACGGCAGTGCCGACGTGTGGAGCTGTAACTACGGTCAGGGACAGTACATGTCATTTACGGCCCACTGGGTGAACGTGGTGCCGGCACAGCCACACCAGCAACTTGGACAGGTCACGCCGCTTTTCCCTCCACGTTTGCACGTCCTTGGTCCACAAAAGATATCCGCCTCTACCACCTCTTCTTCCGCCGTGTCCTCAGCCACCACCCCCGTGCCAAGTCCCATTACCCGACCGGCATATCACATGTGCAGGGCGCAACGGTGTCACGCTGTGCTGCACCTGGTATGCCTTGGCGAACGTAGTCACACAGGGGAGGAACTTCTGAGTGTAATGAACAGAGAAATCGACAGATGGCTGTCTCCGCGCAAACTGAAAATCGGAAACATGTTGACCGACAACGGAAAGAACATGGTGTCTGCTCTGCGTCAAGGAAGGTTGTGCCATGCGCCATACATGGCTCACGTGTTCAATCTGGTTGTCAAGCAGTTCCTAAAATCCACCATCCCACTGCAAGACATCCTTAAAATGTCACGTAAACTTTGCATGCATTTCAGCCATTCCTACACCGCAAAGCACACCCTCCTTGAGGTGCAGCGGCAGAACGGAATTCCACAGCATCGCCTGATCTGCGACGTTGCAACAAGGTGGAATTCAATCCTACACATGTTAGACCGCCTTTACGAACAGCGAAAGGCCATCACCGATTTCCTGATGTTACAAGCGGATAAAGGTACTCCCCTGTGTAACTTCGATGTCAGCCATTGGCAGCTCATGCGTGACACCTGCCGCTTGCTCAGGCCCTTTGAGGAGGCCACGCTATTCGTGAGTCGGCAGGACTATGGGATGAACGACGTCATTCCTCTGTTGCACGTCCTGGAACAAATGCTGTTAACAATGGCTGGTCAGGGTGCGGTAGACGTGGCGCACAGATCTCAACGCCACATGACCCCTGTGGGGGCAGGACAGGAAGAAGAGGAGGAGGTAGAGGAGGACATTGGTGCTCAGGAATTATTGAGTGAAATGGGTGGTTTTTCCACCCAGCGGACAGGAGTGGAGGAGCAGGAGCATCTGGTAGAGGAGGAGGAGGAGGAGACAGAGGACCCAGACGCACCGTGGCAGTATGCTGTGGAGATGGAGGCAGGGAGTCCCTCGCATTCCTTGGCACAAATGGCCCATAGCATGCTCGGTTGCTTGCGTAGCGACAGCCGAATAATAACCATCAGACAGAGGGATGACTTTTGGCTGTCCACCTTGTTGGACCCTCGCTACCGTTCAAAAATGGTGGCCTTTTTCACACCTGCTGAGAGGGAGGCCAAAATAACGTACTATAAAAACCACCTATGTAGTCAGTTGGTCTCTGCCTTTCTGCGCCAACGTCCATCCTCAGACACTGTGGGCCCTGTGCGCTCGTGTTCCGCTGCCATGGCAGCAGGGGAGGGGTGGGGTGGTAGGAGCAGTGGCAGCTCCACCAGCAGCGGCTGCCTCAGTCTGCAGTCGATGATGAGTAGCTTTCTTCACCAGCGCAGTGAGGAAACTACTAACCAGCCGCAGCAGCAGCAGCAGCATCAGGTGGACCTGGAGCAGGACCTCAAACAACAGGCTTGGGCCTACTTGGACAGCACCCTGCCAACCGAGGTAGACAATCCCCTTGACTACTGGGCAACGAAACTTGACCTTTGGCCCCAACTAGCTGAATTTGCCCTTGAAAGGCTGTCATGCCCGGCCAGTAGCGTGGCATCGGAGCGCGTGTTTAGTGCGGCAGGAGGTATTGTAACTCCGCGGAGGACACGACTGTCCACCCAAAGTGTGGAGAGACTCACGTTTGTGAAAATGAATCAGGCGTGGATTAGTCTGGATTTCAAACCACCAGTTCCTGACACAACTGACTAAATCCGCCATGAATCATGCCCCAAACATGTGCCACTTTCAGGTCTCCTCACACTGCTGGTGTGTTCCATTTTTTGTCATAGGGTGCTGGCAGATTACGGGCCTCCCATTGCTGCTGCCAGGCCCGTAATCTGCCATGGGCCCCCATACCGCCTCCTCATGCTGCTGCCAGGTCCAGAGTCTCTCATGGGTCCCTGTACGGCCTCCCATTGCTGCTGTCTCCATCGCCACACTCTGCCATGTGCCACTTTCAGGTCTCCTCACACTGCTGGTGTGTTCCATTTTTTGTCATAGGGTGCTGGCAGATTACGGGCCTCCCATTGCTGCTGCCAGGCCTGTAATCTGCCATGGGCTCCTGTACCGCCTCCTCATGCTGCTGCCAGGTCCACAGTGTCTCATGGGTCCCTGTACGGCCTCCCATTGCTGCTGTCTCCATCGCCACACTCTGCCATGTGCCACTTTCAGGTCTCCTCACACTGCTGGTGTGTTCCATTTTTTGTCATAGGGTGCTGGCAGATTACGGGCCTCCCATTGCTGCTGCCAGGCCTGTAATCTGCCATGGGCCCCTGTACCGCCTCCTCATGCTGCTGCCAGGTCCAGAGTCTCTCATGGGTCCCTGTACGGCCTCCCATTGCTGCTGTCTCCATCGCCACACTCTGCCATGTGCCACTTTCAGGTCTCCTCACACTGCTGGTGTGTTACATTTTTTGTCATAGGGTGCTGGCAGATTACGAGCTTCCCATTGCTGCTGCCAGGCCCGTAATCTGCCATGGGCCCCTGTACCGCCTCCTCTTGCTGCTGCCAGGTCCAGAGTCTCTCATGGGTCCCTGTACGGCCTCCCATTGCTGCTGTCTCCATCGCCACACTCTGCCATGTGCCACTTTCAGGTCTCCTCACACTGCTGGTGTGTTCCATTTTTTGTCATAGGGTGCTGGCAGATTACGGGCCTCCCATTGCTGCTGCCAGGCCCGTAATCTGCCATGGGCCCCTGTACCGCCTCCTCATGCTGCTGCCAGGTCCAGAGTCTCTCATGGGTCCCTGTACGGCCTCCCATTGCTGCTGTCTCCATCGCCACACTCTGCCATGTGCCACTTTCAGGTCTCCTCACACTGCTGGTGTGTTACATTTTTTTGTCATAGGGTGCTGGCAGATTACGGGCTTCCCATTGCTGCTGCCAGGCCCGTAATCTGCCATGGGCCCCCGTACCGCCTCCTCATGCTGCTTCCAGGTCCAGAGTCTCTCATGGGTCCCTGTACGGCCTCCCATTGCTGCTGTCTCCATCGCCACACTCTGCCATGTGCCACTTTCAGGTCTCCTCACACTGCTGGTGTGTTCCATTTTTTGTCATAGGGTGCTGGCAGATTACGGGCCTCCCATTGCTGCTGCCAGGCCTGTAATCTGCCATGGGCCCCTGTACCGCCTCCTCATGCTGCTGCCAGGTCCAGAGTCTCTCATGGGTCCCTGTACGGCCTCCCATTGCTGCTGTCTCCATCGCCACACTCTGCCATGTGCCACTTTCAGGTCTCCTCACACTGCTGGTGTGTTCCATTTTTTGTCATAGGGTGCTGGCAGATTACGGGCCTCCCATTGCTGCTGCCAGGCCTGTAATCGGCCATGGGCCCCTGTACCGCCTCCTCATGCTGCTGCCAGGTCCAGAGTCTCTCATGGGTCCCTGTACGGCCTCCCATTGCTGCTGTCTCCATCGCCACACTCTGCCATGTGCCACTTTCAGGTCTCCTCACACTGCTGGTGTGTTCCATTTTTTGTCATAGGGTGCTGGCAGATTACGGGCCTCCCATTGCTGCTGCCAGGCCTGTAATCTGCCATGGGCCCCTGTACCGCCTCCTCATGCTGCTGCCAGGTCCAGAGTCTCTCATGGGTCCCTGTACGGCCTCCCATTGCTGCTGTCTCCATCGCCACACTCTGCCATGTGCCACTTTCAGGTCTCCTCACACTGCTGGTGTGTTACATTTTTTTGTCATAGGGTGCTGGCAGATTACGGGCTTCCCATTGCTGCTGCCAGGCCCGTAATCTGCCATGGGCCCCTGTACCGCCTCCTCTTGCTGCTGCCAGGTCCAGAGTCTCTCATGGGTCCCTGTACGGCCTCCCATTGCTGCTGTCTCCATCGCCACACTCTGCCATGTGCCACTTTCAGGTCTCCTCACACTGCTGGTGTGTTCCATTTTTTGTCATAGGGTGCTGGCAGATTACGGGCCTCCCATTGCTACTGCCAGGCCCGTAATCTGCCATGGGCCCCTGTACCGCCTCCTCATGCTGCTGCCAGGTCCAGAGTCTCTCATGGGTCCCTGTACGGCCTCCCATTGCTGCTGTCTCCATCGCCACACTCTGCCATGTGCCACTTTCAGGTCTCCTCACACTGCTGGTGTGTTACATTTTTTTGTCATAGGGTGCTGGCAGATTACGGGCTTCCCATTGCTGCTGCCAGGCCCGTAATCTGCCATGGGCCCCCGTACCGCCTCCTCATGCTGCTTCCAGGTCCAGAGTCTCTCATGGGTCCCTGTACGGCCTCCCATTGCTGCTGTCTCCATCGCCACACTCTGCCATGTGCCACTTTCAGGTCTCCTCACACTGCTGGTGTGTTACATTTTTTGTCATAGGGTGCTGGCAGATTACGGGCCTCCCATTGCTGCTGCCAGGCCCGTAATCTGCCATGGGCCCCTGTACCGCCTCCTCATGCTGCTGCCAGGTCCAGAGTCTCTCATGGGTCCCTGTACGGCCTCCCATTGCTGCTGTCTCCATCGCCACACTCTGCCATGTGCCACTTTCAGGTCTCCTCACACTGCTGGTGTGTTACATTTTTTGTCATAGGGTGCTGGCAGATTACGAGCTTCCCATTGCTGCTGCCAGGCCCGTAATCTGCCATGGGCCCCTGTACCGCCTCCTCATGCTGCTGCCAGGTCCAGAGTCTCTCATGGGTCCCTGTACGGCCTCCCATTGCTGCTGTCTCCATCGCCACACTCTGCCATGTGCCACTTTCAGGTCTCCTCACACTGCTGGTGTGTTCCATTTTTTGTCATAGGGTGCTGGCAGATTACGGGCCTCCCATTGCTGCTGCCAGGCCCGTAATCTGCCATGGGCCCCTGTACCGCCTCCTCATGCTGCTGCCAGGTCCAGCGTCTCTCATGGGTCCCTGTACGGCCTCCCATTGCTGCTGTCTCCATCGCCACACTCTGCCATGTGCCACTTTCAGGTCTCCTCACACTGCTGGTGTGTTCCATTTTTTGTCATAGGGTGCTGGCAGATTACGGGCCTCCCATTGCTGCTGCCAGGCCCGTAATCTGCCATGGGCCCCTGTACCGCCTCCTCATGCTGCTGCCAGCTCCACAGTGTCTCATGGGTCCCTGTACGGCCTCCCATTGCTGCTGTCTCCATCGCCACACTCTGCCATGTGCCACTTTCAGGTCTCCTCACACTGCTGGTGTGTTCCATTTTTTGTCATAGGGTGCTGGCAGATTACGGGCCTCCCATTGCTGCTGCCAGGCCCGTAATCTGCCATGGGCCCCCGTACCGCCTCCTCATGCTGCTGCCAGGTCCAGAGTCTCTCATGGGTCCCTGTACGGCCTCCCATTGCTGCTGTCTCCATCGCCACACTCTGCCATGTGCCACTTTCAGGTCTCCTCACACTGCTGGTGTGTTCCATTTTTTGTCATAGGGTGCTGGCAGATTACGGGCCTCCCATTGCTGCTGCCAGGCCTGTAATCGGCCATGGGCCCCTGTACCGCCTCCTCATGCTGCTGCCAGGTCCAGAGTCTCTCATGGGTCCCTGTACGGCCTCCCATTGCTGCTGTCTCCATCGCCACAGTCTGCCATGTGCCACTTTCAGGTCTCCTCACACTGCTGGTGTGTTCCATTTTTTGTCATAGGGTGCTGGCAGATTACGGGCCTCCCATTGCTGCTGCCAGGCCCGTAATCTGCCATGGGCCCCTGTACCGCCTCCACATGCTGCTGCCAGGTCCAGAGTCTCTCATGGGTCCCTGTACGGCCTCCCATTGCTGCTGTCTCCATCGCCACACTCTGCCATGTGCCACTTTCAGGTCTCCTCACACTGCTGGTGTGTTCCATTTTTTGTCATAGGGTGCTGGCAGATTACGGGCCTCCCATTGCTGCTGCCAGGCCTGTAATCTGCCATGGGCCCCTGTACCGCCTCCTCATGCTGCTGCCAGGTCCACAGTGTCTCATGGGTCCCTGTACGGCCTCCCATTGCTGCTGTCTCCATCGCCACACTCTGCCATGTGCCACTTTCAGGTCTCCTCACACTGCTGGTGTGTTCCATTTTTTGTCATAGGGTGCTGGCAGATTACGGGCCTCCCATTGCTGCTGCCAGGCCTGTAATCTGCCATGGGCCCCTGTACCGCCTCCTCATGCTGCTGCCAGGTCCAGAGTCTCTCATGGGTCCCTGTACGGCCTCCCATTGCTGCTGTCTCCATCGCCACACTCTGCCATGTGCCACTTTCAGGTCTCCTCACACTGCTGGTGTGTTCCATTTTTGTCATAGGGTGCTGGCAGATTACGGGCTTCCCATTGCTGCTGCCAGGCCCGTAATCTGCCATGGGCCCCTGTACCGCCTCCTCTTGCTGCTGCCAGGTCCAGAGTCTCTCATGGGTCCCTGTACGGCCTCCCATTGCTGCTGTCTCCATCGCCACACTCTGCCATGTGCCACTTTCAGGTCTCCTCACACTGCTGGTGTGTTCCATTTTTTGTCATAGGGTGCTGGCAGATTACGGGCCTCCCATTGCTGCTGCCAGGCCCGTAATCTGCCATGGGCCCCTGTACCGCCTCCTCATGCTGCTGCCAGGTCCAGAGTCTCTCATGGGTCCCTGTACGGCCTCCCATTGCTGCTGTCTCCATCGCCACACTCTGCCATGTGCCACTTTCAGGTCTCCTCACACTGCTGGTGTGTTACATTTTTTTGTCATAGGGTGCTGGCAGATTACGGGCTTCCCATTGCTGCTGCCAGGCCCGTAATCTGCCATGGGCCCCCGTACCGCCTCCTCATGCTGCTTCCAGGTCCAGAGTCTCTCATGGGTCCCTGTACGGCCTCCCATTGCTGCTGTCTCCATCGCCACACTCTGCCATGTGCCACTTTCAGGTCTCCTCACACTGCTGGTGTGTTCCATTTTTTGTCATAGGGTGCTGGCAGATTACGGGCCTCCCATTGCTGCTGCCAGGCCTGTAATCTGCCATGGGCCCCTGTACCGCCTCCTCATGCTGCTGCCAGGTCCAGAGTCTCTCATGGGTCCCTGTACGGCCTCCCATTGCTGCTGTCTCCATCGCCACACTCTGCCATGTGCCACTTTCAGGTCTCCTCACACTGCTGGTGTGTTCCATTTTTTGTCATAGGGTGCTGGCAGATTACGGGCCTCCCATTGCTGCTGCCAGGCCTGTAATCGGCCATGGGCCCCTGTACCGCCTCCTCATGCTGCTGCCAGGTCCAGAGTCTCTCATGGGTCCCTGTACGGCCTCCCATTGCTGCTGTCTCCATCGCCACACTCTGCCATGTGCCACTTTCAGGTCTCCTCACACTGCTGGTGTGTTCCATTTTTTGTCATAGGGTGCTGGCAGATTACGGGCCTCCCATTGCTGCTGCCAGGCCTGTAATCTGCCATGGGCCCCTGTACCGCCTCCTCATGCTGCTGCCAGGTCCAGAGTCTCTCATGGGTCCCTGTACGGCCTCCCATTGCTGCTGTCTCCATCGCCACACTCTGCCATGTGCCACTTTCAGGTCTCCTCACACTGCTGGTGTGTTACATTTTTTTGTCATAGGGTGCTGGCAGATTACGGGCTTCCCATTGCTGCTGCCAGGCCCGTAATCTGCCATGGGCCCCTGTACCGCCTCCTCTTGCTGCTGCCAGGTCCAGAGTCTCTCATGGGTCCCTGTACGGCCTCCCATTGCTGCTGTCTCCATCGCCACACTCTGCCATGTGCCACTTTCAGGTCTCCTCACACTGCTGGTGTGTTCCATTTTTTGTCATAGGGTGCTGGCAGATTACGGGCCTCCCATTGCTACTGCCAGGCCCGTAATCTGCCATGGGCCCCTGTACCGCCTCCTCATGCTGCTGCCAGGTCCAGAGTCTCTCATGGGTCCCTGTACGGCCTCCCATTGCTGCTGTCTCCATCGCCACACTCTGCCATGTGCCACTTTCAGGTCTCCTCACACTGCTGGTGTGTTACATTTTTTTGTCATAGGGTGCTGGCAGATTACGGGCTTCCCATTGCTGCTGCCAGGCCCGTAATCTGCCATGGGCCCCCGTACCGCCTCCTCATGCTGCTTCCAGGTCCAGAGTCTCTCATGGGTCCCTGTACGGCCTCCCATTGCTGCTGTCTCCATCGCCACACTCTGCCATGTGCCACTTTCAGGTCTCCTCACACTGCTGGTGTGTTCCATTTTTTGTCATAGGGTGCTGGCAGATTACGGGCCTCCCATTGCTGCTGCCAGGCCCGTAATCTGCCATGGGCCCCTGTACCGCCTCCTCATGCTGCTGCCAGGTCCAGAGTCTCTCATGGGTCCCTGTACGGCCTCCCATTGCTGCTGTCTCCATCGCCACACTCTGCCATGTGCCACTTTCAGGTCTCCTCACACTGCTGGTGTGTTACATTTTTTGTCATAGGGTGCTGGCAGATTACGAGCTTCCCATTGCTGCTGCCAGGCCCGTAATCTGCCATGGGCCCCTGTACCGCCTCCTCATGCTGCTGCCAGGTCCAGAGTCTCTCATGGGTCCCTGTACGGCCTCCCATTGCTGCTGTCTCCATCGCCACACTCTGCCATGTGCCACTTTCAGGTCTCCTCACACTGCTGGTTTGTTCCATTTTTTGTCATAGGGTGCTGGCAGATTACGGGCCTCCCATTGCTGCTGCCAGGCCCGTAATCTGCCATGGGCCCCTGTACCGCCTCCTCATGCTGCTGCCAGGTCCAGCGTCTCTCATGGGTCCCTGTACGGCCTCCCATTGCTGCTGTCTCCATCGCCACACTCTGCCATGTGCCACTTTCAGGTCTCCTCACACTGCTGGTGTGTTACATTTTTTGTCATAGGGTGCTGGCAGATTACGGGCCTCCCATTGCTGCTGCCAGGCCCGTAATCTGCCATGGGCCCCTGTACCGCCTCCTCATGCTGCTGCCAGCTCCACAGTGTCTCATGGGTCCCTGTACGGCCTCCCATTGCTGCTGTCTCCATCGCCACACTCTGCCATGTGCCACTTTCAGGTCTCCTCACACTGCTGGTGTGTTCCATTTTTTGTCATAGGGTGCTGGCAGATTACGGGCCTCCCATTGCTGCTGCCAGGCCCGTAATCTGCCATGGGCCCCCGTACCGCCTCCTCATGCTGCTGCCAGGTCCAGAGTCTCTCATGGGTCCCTGTACGGCCTCCCATTGCTGCTGTCTCCATCGCCACACTCTGCCATGTGCCACTTTCAGGTCTCCTCACACTGCTGGTGTGTTCCATTTTTTGTCATAGGGTGCTGGCAGATTACGGGCCTCCCATTGCTGCTGCCAGGCCTGTAATCGGCCATGGGCCCCTGTACCGCCTCCTCATGCTGCTGCCAGGTCCAGAGTCTCTCATGGGTCCCTGTACGGCCTCCCATTGCTGCTGTCTCCATCGCCACAGTCTGCCATGTGCCACTTTCAGGTCTCCTCACACTGCTGGTGTGTTCCATTTTTTGTCATAGGGTGCTGGCAGATTACGGGCCTCCCATTGCTGCTGCCAGGCCCGTAATCTGCCATGGGCCCCTGTACCGCCTCCACATGCTGCTGCCAGGTCCAGAGTCTCTCATGGGTCCCTGTACGGCCTCCCATTGCTGCTGTCTCCATCGCCACACTCTGCCATGTGCCACTTTCAGGTCTCCTCACACTGCTGGTGTGTTCCATTTTTTGTCATAGGGTGCTGGCAGATTACGGGCCTCCCATTGCTGCTGCCAGGCCTGTAATCTGCCATGGGCCCCTGTACCGCCTCCTCATGCTGCTGCCAGGTCCACAGTGTCTCATGGGTCCCTGTACGGCCTCCCATTGCTGCTGTCTCCATCGCCACACTCTGCCATGTGCCACTTTCAGGTCTCCTCACACTGCTGGTGTGTTCCATTTTTTGTCATAGGGTGCTGGCAGATTACGGGCCTCCCATTGCTGCTGCCAGGCCTGTAATCTGCCATGGGCCCCTGTACCGCCTCCTCATGCTGCTGCCAGGTCCAGAGTCTCTCATGGGTCCCTGTACGGCCTCCCATTGCTGCTGTCTCCATCGCCACACTCTGCCATGTGCCACTTTCAGGTCTCCTCACACTGCTGGTGTGTTCCATTTTTGTCATAGGGTGCTGGCAGATTACGGGCCTCCCATTGCTGCTGCCAGGCCCGTAATCTGCCATGGGCCCCTGTACCGCCTCCTCATGCTGCTGCCAGGTCCAGAGTCTCTCATGGGTCCCTGTACGGCCTCCCATTTCTGCTGTCTCCATTGCCACACTCTGCCATGTGCCACTTTGAGGTCTCCTCACACTGCTGGTGTGTTACATTTTTTGTCATAGGGTGCTGGCAGATTACGGGCCTCCCATTGCTGCTGCCAGGCCCGTAATCTGCCATGGGCCCCAGTACCGCCTCCTCATGCTGCTGCCAGGTCCAGAGTCTCTCATGGGTCCCTGTACGGCCTCCCATTGCTGCTGTCTCCATCGCCACACTCTGCCATGTGCCACTTTCAGGTCTCCTCACACTGCTGGTGGGTTCCATTTTTTGTCATAGGGTGCTGGCAGATTACGGGCTTCCCATTGCTGCTGCCAGGCCCGTAATCTGCCATGGGCCCCTGTACCGCCTCCTCATGCTGCTGCCAGGTCCAGAGTCTCTCATGGGTCCCTGTACGGCCTCCCATTGCTGCTGTCTCCATCGCCACACTCTGCCATGTGCCACTTTCAGGTCTCCTCACACTGCTGGTGGGTTCCATTTTGTCATAGGGTGCTGGCAGATTACAGGCCTCCCATTGCTGCTGCCAGGCCCGTAATCTGCCATGGGCCCCTGTACCACCTCCTAATGCTGCTGCCAGGTCCAGAGTGTGTCAAGGGTCCCTGTACGGCCTCCCATTGCTGCTGTCTCCATCGCCACACTCTGCCATGTGCCACTTTCAGGTCTCCTCACACTGCTGGTGGGTTCCATTTTTGTCATAGGGTGCTGTATGGCCTCCCATTGCTGCTGCCTCCACCGCCGCACTGTGGCTCCACACTCTGGTTTTGGCCCCGTGACTGCCCAAATGAGTGAAGTGTGCGGTGATTCTAAGATCGACGGCACTCATCTGCATGTCATACTGACTGACAGTATTATTTCTCTTCCCCAGCAGACTCCAAGGGCATTTAAATTAAAGGTACAGTGTTCTGCACTAATATAAAGGCTCTCTGAAGCCTAGAAACACCCTTTTATAAGTTAAAATCGCAGCGAATATATTCGCATTGAATCGAATTTATTCCTCGAATTCGGCGAATCAGCCGAATCGAATTTTTGAATACTTCGCTCATCTCTACCTATAATATTTTCATTTCTAGAGAGTTTTTTTTACCATTTGTAGTGCTACCCTTGTGAGGGTCATTGTGTTGTGGGTACTCCTAAGCTCTCTCTGCAAAGCCAGGCAACAGGTATTTCTCACACAGAGGGCTTGGTTTTGTTATTTTATTAGGGAAAATGACTTGGATAGGGAAATAGGGATTATGGGATGCCCAGTTGGCTTGAATCAATGAATGAGGGACAACTTTCTTCCTATGTACAAAGATAGATCCTGGACTGTTTTTTTCTTGAAAGCCATCAGTCGTTGCGGATTAGTAGCAACAGCCCTTTAAGGGCGAGAAACTAGCAGCCCCTCCAAAAATCAACTTAGCTTCTTGTAACTATATACAGAGATATCTTCTCTCCCCCTGTTGAACTGCTCCCAGCTTCACAGTCTGCAAACACCACCAGCATTCCTGGGTGCTCCAAAGATCTCCCGGGACAAGGATAAATGACTGAGCCCAGTGCTGTCCTTTGAAAGCTTGCTACATGTGGAAGTCTTTCCCCTTGTAGATCCCAGGGAGTGCTACTGTATTCATTTTGTCCTCTTTGCTCCCTGCTGCTCCAGGTCTCGATCCCATTCATACTACACTTCTGATTGTTTCCTCCTGAGCCAGCCTGAGCCCAGCCCCCCTTGGACCTAGGGGACCCCTCCCAGGCACCAACAGTCTCCTCAGCACTCCATCTCCCACCTGATTCCTCTGTCAGCCTGGCTTTCCCATATTTATGGGCCAGTCCACCACTCTACCAGGGCTTCCAAACCTGGGATTGGTTGGACTCCCATAAACTTGCAGATTAGGTCTCCACCCCTTCCTGCTTACCCATTTCTGGAAGGTTCTATGGTCCTCCAGAGTCAGGAGGAGATGATAAATCCACAAACTGTTAAGTAATCCAGCTGACCTGCAATAAACTGACCTCAATCACAGACTCACACAGTTACCATGAGTCATATACAATGATTTTACCTGCAATACTCTACACTATTCTAGTAGCACACACTTGTGTGTAGCACCCTCCTAGATAGGTGCTAGGTTAGGTAAATTTAGTTCTTGGCTCACTGTATTCAGTTGTGCTGTATGTGATTATTTTGGTCTGTTCTGTGTTTCACTGGCTGCAGGGTTGACTGCTTCCTCCTGTCTGTCTGGAAGAGTTCTAGAAGATTCAGTGAAGGAAATAAGTATTTGATCCCCTGCTGATTTTGAATGTTTGCCCACTCACAAAGAAATGATCTGTCTAAAAATCGAATGGTAGGTGTATTGTAACACTGAGAGACAGAATAGCAACAAAAAATTCAACAGAAATGCATGTCTAACAAATTATGCACTGATTTGCATGTTCATGAGGGAAATAAGTATTTGATCCCCTATCATTCAGCAGGATTTCTGGCTACCACGTGTCTTTCATACAGGTAACAAGCTGAGATTAGAAGCAGTCTCTAAAAGGGAGTGCTGCTAATCTCATTTTGTTACCTGTATAAAAGACACCGGTCCACAGGAGCAATCAAACAATCAGATTCCAAACTCTCCACCATGGCAAAGACCAAAGAGCTGTCCAAGGATGTCAGGGACAAGATTGTAGGTTTACTAAGAGATGTAGATCTGCATCAATCACGATGAATGATGCCCACCTACCCACCGATTAAATAGCATATCAAGGCACCGAAAAGTCAGCTCTCAGTGAACTGCTCATCCTGAATGGCAGCTCCGGACCCCACAACTTATTGTAATTAAAGAGGTAAGGTACTTTGGAAGACATCAGTGACCAAATTTGGCCATATCCATATTTGACAATGGCATCTGCTGGGATACCCCAAATCTTTGTTTTAACTTCAGCTGTTATTGGTGAGCAGTCTGTCAGGAGTTGATGTGTCAACAAGTTGTTTTTTTTTTGGTGGGTCAGTGGGCGTTTTTCATTGTGATTGATGATGGATATACATTATGAGACCTTTTTTTAAAGACCTTTCTAAATGTCTGGTGTGTTTATTTATATTGTCAATTTTTTTTTTTGATGAATGAGTAACCAGGGATTCTATGTATCTAGGATAAAAGTCTGGTATGAATATTGGGGGAACCTTACATCATTTTTGAGGTGTTGTACATAGGAAGTTGCCTATAATGACGAGGTCATGAGCTTGCATGCAGCAGTAAATTGATGCCCACTTGCATGAGCATAGGAGCTGAACTTGAGAGTAAAGCTTCTTGGATGGAGAATCACCTTAGGCTGAATTAAAGGGTAAAAACGAATATTGAAATCCTTTGTAGTTTTAATAAAGCCAAAACATGAGACACAACCTCAATACATGAGCAATGTAATGAACCAGTGAGAACCTGAAAGGCATGTATATTAGATATAAGGGCTATAGCCTCTGGAGTCCATTCAAACAATCAGGTAACTGGTGCACTAGGAAAAATAGTAGAAATAGAAAAAGATAGTTTGGTTTATCCAATTCAAAAGAAAAAGTATATCTGAGATGTAATCCAACGGAAAATGTCCACTGTAACCATAAATATGCACGGAATCAGATGTTTCACAGGCAGCCTGCGATGATGAAAACTGGCTGGTGGCCAGGCAAGGACAAATCACGACACTCAGTAGCAGTGAGCCTCCTAATCTGGTTTCCCACCAGAGTGCTCCTTCCCCTATGTGGCCCAGGTTGTGCAGGTCTATTCACTCAGTCTTTTTCCTGTGTTGCTGGTGGGTTGGTGGCTGCTACCAGGCCTTTTAGCTGGACCGCTCCGTCCCTGCCTCACAGCTGGGCCTCTCTCAGGGGGGCAGTGAAGTCCCAAACTTTCCTCCTTCCAAGGTCCTTTGCCTGCAGGTGAGCCCCTCTCTATCTGGGTCCCCTCACAGGCTTCTGCCTCCACCCTCACATCCTCTCCTCCTACTCTCCTCCAACAACACCTGCAGCAACTCTCCTGTAGCTGAGCAGGCTCAGATAATCTTAAAGGCTGTCCTGGCCCCAAGCCAAGCCTCCTGTTGGGGACTTGCCAGGATCCTCTAAGAGTACAAACCAGCCCTGACCCAAATTGACCCTGCTAGCTATCACTCCCAGGCTGCTACTCAGCCCTTCTAGCAGACATTTGGACTAGAGCTCTCCCTAGCTAACTAGGAGGGTGCTATATTTGTTAATGGAAAGCTGACAACTTTACTACAAAACACAATGCCTAAATTCTAGCGAATTTGGGATCCCTGGATTACGACGTTCCTCCCGGAAGATTTTGACCACAGGCTACTAGAACTATGAAACCACATTTCACAGTTGTTAAAAACTCATTTACCCCCCCCCCCCCCCCCGTCAGCTCTTCCCCCTACCCCTGATCCCCAATGAGCTGTACCTTCTTCCCAACTACTTCTTTTGTGTTTCCCTCGTTTATTTAATTTATTTCAACTCCTATTTTCTTTCCTCTATCTTTCATTCGATCCTTCAAACTGCAAACTTCGTTGAGGATGCTTATATTTTTGTACCAATCCACTTCAGTGTTAGCTCTTATGGTTTAACCTGTTGATTTTTTTACAAACATGTGCATTCCCCACCACTAATGTATCCTTTCTTTATGTTTTCTTTGCATGTCCATGCTTAAAGAGGAGTTTCACTCTCCCTCAAAAAAACTAAAAGTCAGCAGCTACAAATACTGTATCTGTTGACTTTTAATATAAGGACACTTACCTGTCCAGGGATCCAGTCCTCACCCAAGCCAGATTTTCACTGGTCTTTGGATTCCCAGCATCCTAACTAAGGGAAAACCAGCTTTGAAGGCTGCAAGTCGCTGTGCTGTGCTATGCTGTACTTTTTGAATGGTCCAACAGTCTTCTTGGACCTGTGATGTGTCCCAGAATGCAGCAGGCAAAGGGGGAATGAGCTTCCATTTGGATCGCCTAGGCAATCTGGAAGTTTGAAGTGAAAGTGGGAATGGATACCTGTCAAAACCAGGTACCCGCTACCCACCAAAAAATGAAGTGCCAAATGTTAAGGGGGGAGAAGGCAGAAAAGCAGAACGTCCATTTTTGCATAAAGTTCCACTTTTATTTTATTGAATTTTATTCATTTTTTGTGAATATAATGTCTTTATGCATACTTTACACCACTATGCTTTTCATTGTTACTTTGTACATTTTACAAAACCTTGGTAAAATCTATTGAACACGAAATAGTATTCTCAGTCTAGTGCAGGGGTCTCCAATTTTTCAAAACAAAGAGCCAGTTTACTGTCCTTCAGGCTTTAGGAGGGCTGGACTGTGGCCAGTGGGAGTATAAAATGACCCAGTGTCTGTGGGAATAAAAATGCTCCTTTCTTGGTTTTAGTGGGAGAAATAGCACCTCATTGTTTGCATAAGTAGAAGGAATAATACCCCATGGATGGTATAAGAGAAATGGTATCCCATCATTGGCATCAGTTGGAGGAAAAGTGTCTTGAGGGCCAGATATAGGCAAGCAAAGGGCCACATCTGGCCCCGGACCACAGTTTGGAGACCACTGGTCAAGTGGAAATACACAGCAATTTTTAGGTATTATGTAAATTAACTACTTCCTGTCTGCTCTTAGCCTATAAATGTAGGACAGGAAGCAGTGCCTATGCGGACTAAAAAAACTGTACGTCAGCCCACATCTGCAGTTCCTGCTCGGTTTACAGAGTGTGCACCTGGGAGCCCGGCGATCTTTGTGTCACCCAGTTTTTGCTGCGTCCAATCACATAGTGTCAGAAATGGACTCACCATTAGTGGTGGGACTCATCTGCCGTGTGGGCTGCAGTACCAGGGCTGGCCAGCGGGTGCTCTCAGCAACCAGAAGCTCACTCCTGCAGTCAGCCATCACCTGAGACTGATTGCAGGAGGTGTATTTAAGGAATGGCCAGACCTGCAGGCAGTGCCTTGGTGTATGTTTCCCATGAGCCCCTGTACCTGCATCCTGTCTGCTTCCTGCCTGATCTTGACTCTGCTTTGATCCTGACTCTGAACGAACTCCGCCAGTCCTGACCTCGGCTATTACTGACCACTCTTCCGCTCGCTCCTGGTACCCTGTTTGCCCGTTTGCTACTGACCCGGCCTGCCCGACTAGGTTTGATTTGTATATATGGTTATCTGTTGGAGTTTGGGTTGTTTGCACTGTGTTATGTTTACCTTGCACTGTGTTTGTGTTGTTTAGTCTTAATAAATTGTCTTATTTACACTATACCTCACGTCTGCGTTTCCCTGTGTCAGTCCACACACCTCTGGTCATACCCGGAGCCCTGACACATAGTAAACAATGGAAAATGAAAGCAAGCATCGGTTCTGCAGCCTGCAACTGATGCTGCAGCCTGTGAGTGTACAGCAGCCTATAAGGCTGCTTGTACACTCACAGGCTGTAGTGCTAGCCTGCCCCAGTGTCCCTGATCACTATCCCAGTGAAACATAAGTAAAAAAATATAGTCAGCCCCTATCACCTGTCCCAGTGCTCATGAAAACACACCTTACACCATACTAATGGCCTGATCATTGCTATACCAGCGTCCTGATCCCTGCCATACCCCAAACCAGTGCCATGATCACTGCCATAAGCATTACCAGCACACTGATCACAGCCATACGCTATACCAGTACCCTGATCACTGCTATACACCATACCAGTGCCCTGATCATTGCAATACACCATACCAGCACCCTGATCATCATCATACCCCATACCAGCATCCTGATCATCACCATACCAGCATTCTGATCAACCCATCTGCCATACCAGCATCCTGATCACCATCATACCCCACAACAGTGTCCTGATGACCGCCATACCCCATACCAGCTTTCTGATCCCCCCATATGCCTTACCAGCAACCTAATCACTGCCATACCAGCATCCTGATCACCGCCATACCCCATACCAGCATCCTGATCACGGTCATACCAATGTCCTTATCACTGCCATACATCATACCAACATCCTGATCACTGCCATACCCCATGCAGCATCCTGATCACTGGCACACGTCATACCAGCATTATAAAATTGTATAACAAAAAACTAAGCAAAATGATTTTTTTTTTCATTTTCAGTAGTTTTTAATTTAAATAGCAAAAATAAACCCAATGGTGATTAAATAATACAAAACGAAAGCTATATCTGTCTCAAAATATGCTACAAGTTTCATAAGGGTACAGCGTTGCATGACTGAGTAATTTTCTGTGTGACAGCGCTGAACATTGAACATTGCCTGGACTGGAGGGGGGTGAGAGTGTCCAGACTTGAAGTGGTTAAATAACTGGACCAATGCCTATAAAGGGAAACCTAAATACACATTATATACAAGTAGATCACATATAATTTTTTGCTGTGTTTTTTTCCCACCAGTGATCCAAATACAGGTGAAACGAGCAATTCATAACATATGTGACTCAACACCATCCAATTATTAATTATTAGAACTGAAAATATAAACCTAATTCAGACACTTTAGCAGAACCCAAAACGAACAAATAGTAATACTAAATTATTAAGTGATTTGAATTTTACTTACCACATTCATGGTAATAGTTACACTGCTCACGCTGCTTGCTGACTGAGCGCTTGGCGTTTCTATGTTTGCCAAAATGACTAAGCCAATAGACTGTTAAAAAAAGGGCATATTTTTTAAAAAAGCAACATTTCACATGCTATACACTATGCATTATAACTACATACATTGGTAACTGTACATTTGAGGTAGGGTGTTCTACTAAAATATACTAGCTGTATAGGCATAACATAAGCTTTCCACAAGGATCATATGCTGTATTTATCTTTATGACCACTGACAGGTAAATTGATTATCTTGTTACAATGGTTTATAAAAGTTGGTGGGATATATTAAGCAGCAAGTAAACGTGTTGTCCATGAAGTTGATGTGCTGAAAGTAGAAAAAATTGGCATCATAGTTTGTTGTGTATGGGGCTGCATAGCTGATGACCTATCAGGGTGCCCATGGTGACCTGTGTCCACAGCCAAAAGCACCTACAATGGGCGCATGAGCTTCAGAACTGGATCCCACAGTAATGGAAGAACGTGGCCTAGTCTGAATAATGTTTTCTTTTAATCATGTGCATGGACAGGTGCTTGTGCATGGGGAAGAGATGGCACCAGGATGCACTGAGATAAAAGCAAGCAGGAGGAGGCATTGTGATGTTTTGGCCAATGTTCTGTTGGATAACCTTGGTCCTGCCATTCATTTGGATGTTGCGTGACACTTTTCAACTTCCTAAACATTGTTGCAAACCAAATACACCGCTTCATTGAAACGATTTTACCTGATGGCAGTGGCCTCTTTCAGCAGGATAATGCTCCCTGCCACACTATATATATATATATATATATATATATATATATATATATATATATATATAGTTAGGTCCATATATATTTAGACACAGGCACAATTTTCATACTTTTAGCTCTGTATGCCACCAGAATAAATTAAAACGAAACAATCCAAATGAATTTGCAGTGCAGACTTTCAGCTGCAATTCAAGGGGTTGAACATACTGTAAATATCAAGTACAAATTTTAGGAACTGCAACCATTTTTATACACAGTTCCTCCATTTTCAGGGACTCAAATGTAATTGGACAAATGAATATAATCATAAATAAAATGTTAATTTTTAATATTTTGTTGTGAATCCTTTACTAGCAATGACTGCCTGAAGTCTGGAACCCATGGACATTACCAAACACTGGGTTTCCTCCTTTCTGATGCTTTGCCAGGCTCTAACTGCAGCTGTCTTCAGTTGTTTTTTCTTTGTGGGTCTTTCTGTCTTTAGTTTTGCCTTCAGCAAGTGAAATGCATGCTCAATTGGGTTGAGACCAGGTGATTTGGCTCGGCCATTGCAGAATATTCCACTTCTTTTCCTTCAAAAGCTCTTGGGTTGCTTTTGCGGTGTGTTTTGGATCACTGCCCATCTGTACTGTGAAGCACCGCCCAATCAACTTGGCTGCATTTGGCTGAATCTGGGTTGACAGTATATCTCTAAATACTGCAGAATTCATCCGGCTGCTTCTGTCACATCATCAATAAATACCAATGACCCAGTGCCACTGGAAGCCATGCATGCCCATGCCATCACACTGCCTCCACCATGTTTTACAGATGACTTTGTGTGCTTTGGATCATGAGCTATTCCAAGCCTTCTCCACACTTTTTTGTTCCCATCATTCTGGTACAAATTAATCTTATGTATTTATTTTGTTATTTATTTCAGGTACTTATATAGTGCTGTCAATTTATGCAGCACTTTACATACATGTATTGTACATTCACATCGGTCCCTAACCCTCAAGGGGTGAACAATCTAAGGTCCCTAACTCACATTCATACATACACATACTAGGGCCAATTTAGACAGGAACCAATTAACCTACCAGCATGTCTTTGCAGTGTTAGAGGAAACCGGAGTACCCGGAGGAAACACACGCAGGCACAGGGAGAACATGCAAACTCAAAGTAGGTGGTGCTGTGGTTGTGATTCGAACCAGTGACCCTAGTACTGCCAGGCTGCAGTGCTAACCATTAAGCCACTCTGCTGCCATCTGTCCTCAGAATGCTTTTCCAGAACTGCTCTGGCTTTTTTAGATGTTTTTTGGCAAAGTCAAATCTGGCTTTTCTATTCTTCAGGCATATCAATGGTTTGCACCTTGTGGTGAACCCTCTAATTTGCTCTTGTGAAGTCTTCTCTTGATTGTAGACTTTTACAATGATATGCCCACTTCCTGGAGGGTGTCCTTCACTTGTCTTGATGTTGTGAATGGGACATCCATGTCTTTTTATGTTGATGAGCTCACCAGTGCGTTCTTCTTTCCTCAGAATTTACCAGACTGTTGATTTGGCCACTCCTGATGTTGCTGCTATCTCTCTAATGGATTTGTTTTGTTTTTGAAGCCTTACAATGGCCTGTTTCACTTGAATGGACAGCTCCTTTGAAAGCATGATGTAGGTTCACAGCAATAGATTCCAAATGCAAATAACACACTTAGAATCAACTCCAGACATTTTACCTGCCTAATTGATGAAGAAATAACAAAGGAGTAGCCCACACCTGGCCATGAAACAGCTTTTGATTCAATTGTCAAATTACTTTTGGTCCCTTGAAAAAGGGGGATTGCTACTCTTAAGAGCTGTAATTCCTAAGCACTTCCTCCAATTTGGATGTACATACCCTCAAATTAAACCTGGGAGTATGCACTTTCAGCCAATATCCATTAAATAACTATAGCTTGAATATGTTTTGAAAAATAATTGAAAAGAAAACTAAAATTGTGCCTGTTTCCAAATATATATGGACCTAACTGTATATATATATTATACATACATATACTGTATATACTGTATACAGGCATATACAATATACAGGGCCATCTTTAATATTGATTGGACCCTGGGCAAACATTTCTTGGGCCCCCTCCATGAAATTTTGCTCTCCACCTGCTCTGAGACATACAATAAATATCAGCTAAACTCAAAATCAGTTTACTGCAACAGATCAGGCAGCAATTGCAATTGATTGCCAGGGGTTACAGCGTATCATTACCACTCACTGACTGGTTGCTAGAGGTTACAGCACACATTATAGCTCACTGATTGGTTTCTAGAGGTTACTGCACATCGGTAATGGTCACTGGTTGGTTGATAGAGGTTACTGCACATTATTACCACTCACTGATTGGTTTTTGGAGGTTACTGCACATCAAGACTCTTCACCAATTGGTTGCTAGAGGTTACTGCACATCTTTACCACTCAGTCATTGGTTTCATCTTACCTAAAACACACTGACACCAAATGTTTTTTTTTAATCCTGCCTAAAACATACTAACCCTGCCAATGACCCTGCCACTAACTTGGATCAAGCCCTTATCCAGCTATTTAATTTTTTTCTTTTACACACAAACATTATTTCTCACTCTTCTTCTCTGACTAAGAGGAAGAGATAAAATGTATATTTTCTCTAAAAGAGAAAGAGAGTACAGGGGCTGGTTTTACTGAGTGATCACTGTTATAGCCAATCACGGGCTAGCACAGTGATCATGTGTTCAGGAGCCCATCCTCTCAGTTCCCAATCATTAGTACAAGACCCAGAGCTGTCGGTGTGCAACAAAGCATGCTTCCAACTCAAATGGTTCATTAGGGTCCATGCATACAGGCAACTGAGTCCGTTCAGTGTAAATACGCTCATGTTTAGGATATACCCAAGTACAGCAGAACACAGTCATTCATGTCAAATGATGGTTGCACGCTGCAACCTGGCTGCTCAGGTGGAGGAATGACTCCAACATTTACATTGAACAGGCTCAGTTATCCATGTGCAAGAACCCTAAATTAGTAACATATACAGTATGAATATGAATATTTTACATTTTATGTGGAAAGAAATCAAATGTCTTTTCATTTCCTGAAAGTCACGTTTGTGAGCACAGAAATTAGTATGAAGGCACAATCTCTACCAGCATGCAACATGCAAAGTTCTGAATAACATTGTGTGTGCTGTGTTTGATGTTCATTCAGCAAATACAAATGTCATCCAGAACATTCAGTGTACCAGATGGAACCTGGGAGTTAATAGAAAGCGGGAGCTGCCAATCACAGCCAGTCAGCCAAGGAGGAGAGAGAAGGGGCAGAGCCAAGCCATGTCTCCATGTGTGAATGGACACATGAAGCAGCAGGTGCCCCCATAGCAAGCTGCCTACTGTGGGGGCACCCCACAGACAGGAGGAGCCAGGAGAGCCTACGGGAGACCTAAGAAGAGGAGGATCCAGGCTGCTCTGTGCCAAACCAATGCACACAGTAGGTAATTATAGACATGTTTGTTATTTTACAAAAAAAAGAACCTTTAGAATGGCTTTAATTTGATTCATTTAATTTTTTCATATTGTTTAATCTGTGTTATTTATTCAGTGTAGTGTTTTAATAGGATGGTATGGTTTATTATAATATAGTATTATTTTAGTTTTGTTTGGTATTAACTTGCTGGTATTGGGAATTTTATTGTTATTTTTGTGTCTTATTTCTGTTCATTATTGTGATTTTCTGCTGTCTTTGTTGAATGTAACTGTATCTTAATCATTTCCCTTTGGGATTAATAAAGTATTCTGAATCTAATTTGAAAATAATTAGCATCATTTATTTTATTGATAAATAATACAATAAAGGTACCCACTTGATATAAGATATATTGATTGCTGCCCGACAAACTGTATTCCATGCCATCAAATGTTGAGACATGTATGCCATATGTAAACTTGCAGATTCCAGGGCAATTTTCTTTTGTACATTTCCATTTTCCACCTGAACAAGAACTAACCATTGGACATATTTTTATAATGTTGCTTATGCTAGTACACTTAAAAAATTAAATCAATGTTTCCAACTAAAATGTTTACTAAAATATCCTTTTAAAGTGTAAGTTCATATTTGCTAAATAGCATACAATACTCCTATATGTGAAAAGTAGCATAGTGTACTAAACCTTCAGCCAAGGCTTCCTTTCAGTTTTAAGAATGCAGTCCTAAACTGAATTTAAAAGAAGCCTTCCTAAATTCTTCTGCAGCCTGTGATTACTAGTTATTGTAGGGACAGAGTAGCCATTGGTAGCAGCATTCTGTTTTTTGGGCCACACATGTGCAGTGCTTACTCTCTCCTGCCACAGCCACTGAGCTCATCAAAGGACAACAGGAGAGAGTACACACTACGCATGTGCAGCCCAAGAGCAGGATGGTGCTCATTTCTGTGGCACTAGAGGGTGCTGGTCCTGGCAACTGCACTGTCCTTACAGGCTGCATAAGATTTTTTGGAGGCTTTTTAAATGTGGTTTTGGATCACATTCTCTAAACTGACAGGAATCCTTGGCTGGAAGGTAGGTTTAGCACACTATACTATGTTACTATAGCCATATGGGACAGCATAGTGTACTTTTTGGTAAAGGTGAACTTAGCATGATGTTTGACTATAAAATAAAGCAAAGCAGCCTTTTTATTATTGTAACTTGTTTTCTTTGCTCTTGTTCTCAAAAGCGAAAAATGTTGCACACATTTGAACAATGACAGGTGAGAAGTGGTTCATGGATTTGGGAAACACAGTGTACCAAAAAGTAGTTTTTATATGAATAATATGTCTACTCTTTACTGTTTTGTTATTTTATATTTTTTTCCAAGAGACGGAAAATGAGTAAATGTGCATGTATTGCAAAAATGTACTGTGTATGCTTTTTTATATTTTGCCATGGCAAAACTATGTTGATGCTAAAATACGGCCATTAAATGAAGGAAGCTTCTTACATTTGCCTTACATGCTTACACGTGCCTTCTTAACAACAAATTCATCTTAATTGCTTATATTCACTGAGATGCATGCTACTGTTTCTAGCTTAGTTTAGGCAGTTATGTGTTCTCTGATTTAGTAAATTCTTCATGTGCTATAAGTATGTAAACGATCTGTGACACTGTACCATGTAAGAAAAAAGTGAGAGAACACAAAAAAAACCCCAAAAAAGCCTACATTTAATAAGAACGGTTTTTTATGAAATTAGTTCTCTAGCATATTTTTGCAAACCTAACATTCTAAATGAATACTTCTACAATTTACCATTCTGAGTTACAAGAGCCTTTTCGTGTTTCATTGGGCTGATAGATCTTGTCATGAAAACAGGGACATTCATCAGTGTTTACACATTTTTTTCTTTCTCCAATGTCATCCAGCACAAGACCTATAACCAGTAAAAAGATGAAGAGTTACATTAGGCTTCTCAAATGTGTGGCTTATGTGGCTACCAAGACTTAAAACATTCAGTAGAAATGCAAGTTTGGATTCAGGCAGCTCCCAAGCACAAAAAAGGCACAATAAATACACAAAAAGCACAATATACCCAAGCAATGATTTGGCCCCTTTCCCATGATCAGTCCGATTGGGACCGACGTCTGTCCGTTTTTTAGGCAGACCAGATTGGACCCTCCATTCACCTCTATGGAGCAGTGGATGTAAATGGACTTGTATCTGTTTACACCCGCCTACGTCTTCAATCCAATCCACTAAAAAAAAATAGAAGACGATCCATTCCACTCCATCTGGGCGCGATTAGAGAGCAGATAGGCGAAAAAGGACCAACCGCCCATAGAGCAGAGTGGGCTCTGTCCAGGTCTGCACTGCAGAGTAGACATGGACCTGTCATCTGCTTGCTCTGCTCAAGGGGCCTTAGAAAAAAGGGTGTAGGTAAACTTTTTTGCAAAAACACAGACTTATTTAATAACAGAAACAATGCAACAACTAAATTAACAACAACAGTGCAACTACTAACTTCAAAGGGCAGTAACGTATGGTCAGTCAAAAATATTTTTTCCTTATAAGGCTCCAGTAAAAATGTTGCTGCACCCTACACAGTAGGCTGTAGATCATGTGGTTTTTGTTATATCACAAGTGAACTGAGAGTATAGGGACTGCACTGTATAATAACTTGTTATGTAAACCTTAGTGTGTATTAAAGATCATACATAAGTACACATTTAAAGGAGGTAATAATTCAAAAACACATATAGGATTGTTTAATACAATCTCTTAAACCTATAACGGAATTTATAGTTTTCTGAGTACCGAGATTCAGTAAAGATTTTAAGATCCACGGAGACAGAATTATGTATTTGTATGTTAAATGAAAATATTGTTTAAATATGCTGGTTCAAGAATAGCTGTAGCCTGAACAATATCATCCCATTGTGAACAGGAATGCATCTAAAGTATTGGTTGTGTTTTACTACTGGCAGCACAGTGGCTAAATGCTTAGCACTTCCGCCTAGCAGTATTAGGGTCGTTGGTTCGAATCCCAACCACGGCACCACCTGCCTGGAGTTTGCATGTTCTCCCTGTGCCTGTGTGGGTTTCCTCTGGGTACTCCGGTTTCCTCCTACACTCCAAAAGACATGCTGGTAGCTGAATTGGCTCCTGTCTAAATTGGCCCTAGTATGTGTATGTATGAATGTGAGTTAGGGACGTTAGATTGTATGCCCCTTGAGGGTTAGGGACTGATATGAATGTACAATATATATATGTAAAGTGCTGCATACATTGACAACGCTATATAAGTACCTGAAATAAATAAATAAATACTGGCAAATTAATTAATTTAGTGTTTGTAGATGTGCTTGTTCAGTGCCAGAATTCCAACACAGATGGAACATGCCCTGTCTTTAATGAACTCCAGGGTTGTGACAGCACCTTCCTCCTTTCACTACAACATGCTGACGTTGGCTTTCTAAAATTGGATTGGAGTTATATTATATAGTCAACTTTGATGCAAATTATTAGAGATGAGCGAAGTATTCAAAAATTCGATTCGACTGATTCGGCGAATTCGTAGAAAAATTTTGATTCGAGTCGAATATATTCGCTGTGAATTTAACTTAAAAAAGGGTGTTTCTAGGCTTCAGAGAGACTTAATATTAGTGCTGAACACTGTACCTTTAATTTAAATGCCCTTGGAGTCTGCTGGGGAAGAGAAATAATACTGTCAGGCAGTATGACATGCAGATGAGTGCCGTCGATCTTAGAATCACCGCACACTTCACTCATTTGGCCAGTCACGGGGCCAAAACCAGAGTGTGGAGCCACAGTGTGGCGGTGGAGGCAGCAGCAATGGGAGGCCATACAGCACCCTATGACAAAAATGGAAACCACCAGCAGTGTGAGGAGACCTGAAAGTGGCACATGGCAGAGTGTGGCGATAGAGACAGCAGCAATGGGAGGCCGTACAGGGACCCATGACACACTCTGGACCTGGCAGCAGCATGAGGAGGCGGTATATAGGGGCCTATGGCAGATTAGGGGCCTGGCAGCAGCATGAGGAGTCGGTACGGGGGCCCATGGCAGATTACAGGCCTGGCAGCAGCAATGGGAGGCCGTACAGGGACCCATGACACAATCTGGACGTGGCAGCAGCATGGGGAGGTGGTACAGGGGCCCATGACAGATTACGGGCCTGGCAGCAGCATTTGGAGTCGGTACGGGGGCCCATGACACACTCTGGACCTGGCAGCAGCATGAGGAGGCGGTACAGGGGCGCATGACAGATTACGAGCCTGGCAGCAGCAACTTGGACAGGAGGACGTTCAGTTTCTGCACCGTCTGGTGCGTGCTCGCAAACTGTTGTCTCTTGGAAACGGATTCCAAGAAAGACTGCTGACGGAATCCGTGAAGAGGAGTAGCAGGAGAAGGAGCATCTGAACGAGCGGAATATGCCAACAAGCGACAACAGGGGCCCATGGCAGATTAGGGGCCTGGCAGCAGCTATGGGAGGCCCGTAATCTGCCAGCACCCTATGACAAAAAATGGAACCCACCAGCAGTGTGAGGAGACCTGAAAGTGGCACATGGCAGAGTGTGGCGATGGAGACAGCAGCAATGGGAGGCCGTACAGGGACCCATGACACACTCTGGACCTGGCAGCAGCATGAGGAGGCGGTATATAGGGGCCTATGGCAGATTAGGGGCCTGGCAGCAGCTATGGGAGGCCCGTAATCTGCCAGCACCCTATGTCAAAAAATTCTACACACCAGCAGTGTGTGAGACCTGAAAGTGGCACATGGCAGAGTGTGGCGATGGAGACAGCAGCAATGGGAGGCCGTACAGGGACCCATGAGAGACTCTGGACTTGGCAGCAGCATGAGGAGGCGGTATAGGGGCCCATGGCAGATTAGGGGCCTGGCAGCAGCTATGGGAGGCCCGTAATCTGCCAGCACCCTATGACAAAAAATGGAACACACCAGCAGTGTGAGGAGACCTGAAAGTGGCACATGTTTGGGGCATGATTCATGGCGGATTTAGTCAGTTGTGTCAGGAACTGGTGGTTTGAAATCCAGACTAATCCACGCCTGATTCATTTTCACAAACGTCAGTCTCTCCACACTTTGGGTGGACAGTCGTGTCCTCCGCGGAGTTGCAATACCTCCTGCCGCACTAAACACGCGCTCCGATGCCACGCTACTGGCCGGGCATGACAGCCTTTCAAGGGCAAATTCAGCTAGTTGGGGCCAAAGGTCAAGTTTCGTTGCCCAGTAGTCAAGGGGATTGTCTACCTCGGTTGGCAGGGTGCTGTCCAAGTAGGCCTAAGCCTGTTGTTTGAGGTCCTGCTCCAGGTCCACCTGCTGCTGCTGCTGCTGCTGCTGCTGCTGTGGCTGGTTAGTAGTTTCCTCACTGCGCTGGTGAAGAAAGCTACTCATCATCGACTGCAGACTGAGGCAGCCGCTGCTGGTGGAGCTGCCACTGCTCCTACCACCCCACCCCTCCCCTGCTGCCATGGCAGCGGAACGCGAGCGCACAGGGCCCACAGTGTCTGAGGATGGACGTTGGCGCAGACAGGCAGAGACCAGCTGACTACATAGGTGGTTTTTATAGTACGTTATTTTGGCCTCCCTCTCAGCAGGTGTGAAAAAGGCCACCATTTTTGAACGGTAGCGAGGGTCCAACAAGGTGGACAGCCAAAAGTCATCCCTCTGTCTGATGGTTATTATTCGGCTGTCGCTACGCAAGCAACCGAGCATGCTATGGGCCATTTGTGCCAAGGAATGCGAGGGACTCCCTGCCTCCATCTCCACAGCATACTGCCACGGTGCGTCTGGGTCCTCTGTCTCCTCCTCCTCCTCCTCCTCTACCAGATGCTCCTGTCCGCTGAGTGGAAAAACCACCCATTTCACTCAATAATTCCTGAGCACCAATGTCCTCCTCTACCTCCTCCTCTTCTTCCTGTCCTGCCCCCACAGGGGTCATGTGGCGTTGAGATCTGTGCGCCACGTCTACCGCACCCTGACCAGCCATTGTTAACAGCATTTGTTCCAGGACGTGCAACAGAGGAATGACGTCGTTCATCCCATAGTCCTGCCGACTCACGAATAGCGTGGCCTCCTCAAAGGGCCTGAGCAAGCGCAGGTGTCACGCATGAGCTGCCAATGGCTGACATCTAAGTTACACAGGGAATACCTTTATCCGCTTTTAACATCAGGAAATCTGTGATGGCCTTTTGCTGTTCGTAAAGGCGGTCTAACATATGTAGGGTTGAATTCCACCTTGTTGCAACGTCACAGCATGAGGAGTCGGTATAGGGGCCCATGGCAGATTAGGGGCCTGGCAGCAGCTATGGGAGGCCCGTAATCTGCCAGCACCCTATGTCAAAAAATTCTACACACCAGCAGTGTGTGAGGAGACCTGAAAGTGGCACATGGCAGAGTGTGGCGATGGAGACAGCAGCAATGGGAGGCCGTACAGGGACCCATGAGAGACTCTGGACCTGGCAGCAGCATGAGGAGGCGGTATATAGGGGCCTATGGCAGATTAGGGGCCTGGCAGCAGCTATGGGAGGCCCGTAATCTGCCAGCACCCTATGTCAAAAAATTCTACACACCAGCAGTGTGTGAGGAGACCTGAAAGTGGCACATGGCAGAGTGTGGCGATGGAGACAGCAGCAATGGGAGGCCGTACAGGGACCCATGACAGACTCTGGACCTGGCAGCAGCATGAGGAGGCGGTATATAGGGGCCCATGGCAGATTAGGGGCCTGGCAGCAGCAATGGGAGGCCCGTAATCTGCCAGCACCCTATGTCAAAAAATTCTACACACCAGCAGTGTGAGGAGACCTGAAAGTGGCACATGGCAGAGTGTGGCGATGGAGACAGCAGCAATGGGAGGCCGTACAGGGACCCATGACAGACCCTGGACCTGGCAGCAGCATGAGGAGGCGGTATATAGGGGCCCATGGCAGATTAGGGGCCTGGCAGCAGCAATGGGAGGCCCGTAATCTGCCAGCACCCTATGTCAAAAAATTCTACACACCAGCAGTGTGAGGAGACCTGAAAGTGGCACATGGCAGAGTGTGGCGATGGAGACAGCAGCAATGGGAGGCCGTACAGGGACCCATGACAGACTCTGGACCTGGCAGCAGCATGAGGAGGCGGTATATAGGGGCCTATGGCAGATTAGGGGCCTGGCAGCAGCTATGGGAGGCCCATAATCTGCCAGCACCCTATGTCAAAAAATTCAACACACCAGCAGTGTGAGGAGACCTGAAAGTGGCACATGGCATGAGAGACTCTGGACCTGGCAGCAGCATGAGGAAGCGGTATATAGGGGCCTATGGCAGATTAGGGGCCTGGCAGCAGCTATAGGAGGCCCATAATCTGCCAGCACCCTATGTCAAAAAATTCAACACACCAGCAGTGTGAGGAGACCTGAAAGTGGCACATGGCAGAGTGTGGCGATGGAGACAGCAGCAATGGGAGGCCGTACAGGGACCCATGACAGACTCTGGACCTGGCAGCAGCATGAGGAGGCGGTATATAGGGGCCTATGGCAGATTAGGGGCCTGGCAGCAGCTATGGGAGGCCCGTAATCTGCCAGCACCCTATGTCAAAAAATTCTACACACCAGCAGTGTGTGAGGAGACCTGAAAGTGGCACATGGCAGAGTGTGGCGATGGAGACAGCAGCAATGGGAGGCCGTACAGGGACCCATGACAGACTCTGGACCTGGCAGCAGCATGAGGAGGCGGTATATAGGGGCCTATGGCAGATTAGGGGCCTGGCAGCAGCTATGGGAGGCCCGTAATCTGCCAGCACCCTATGTCAAAAAATTCTACACACCAGCAGTGTGAGGAGACCTGAAAGTGGCACATGGCAGAGTGTGGCGATGGAGACAGCAGCAATGGGAGGCCGTACAGGGACCCATGACAGACTCTGGACCTGGCAGCAGCATGAGGAGGCGGTATATAGGGGCCCATGGCAGATTAGGGGCCTGGCAGCAGCAATGGGAGGCCCGTAATCTGCCAGCACCCTATGTCAAAAAATTCTACACACCAGCAGTGTGAGGAGACCTGAAAGTGGCACATGGCAGAGTGTGGCGATGGAGACAGCAGCAATGGGAGGCCGTACAGGGACCCATGACAGACTCTGGACCTGGCAGCAGCATGAGGAGGCGGTATATAGGGGCCTATGGCAGATTAGGGGCCTGGCAGCAGCTATGGGAGGCCCATGATCTGCCAGCACCCTATGTCAAAAAATTCAACACACCAGCAGTGTGAGGAGACCTGAAAGTGGCACATGGCATGAGAGACTCTGGACCTGGCAGCAGCATGAGGAAGCGGTATATAGGGGCCTATGGCAGATTAGGGGCCTGGCAGCAGCTATAGGAGGCCCATAATCTGCCAGCACCCTATGTCAAAAAATTCAACACACCAGCAGTGTGAGGAGACCTGAAAGTGGCACATGGCAGAGTGTGGCGATGGAGACAGCAGCAATGGGAGGCCGTACAGGGACCCATGACAGACTCTGGACCTGGCAGCAGCATGAGGAGGCGGTATATAGGGGCCTATGGCAGATTAGGGGCCTGGCAGCAGCTATGGGAGGCCCTTAATCTGCCAGCACCCTATGTCAAAAAATTCTACACACCAGCAGTGTGTGAGGAGACCTGAAAGTGGCACATGGCAGAGTGTGGCGATGGAGACAGCAGCAATGGGAGGCCGTACAGGGACCCATGACAGACTCTGGACCTGGCAGCAGCATGAGGAGGCGGTATATAGGGGCCCATGGCAGATTAGGGGCCTGGCAGCAGCAATGGGAGGCCCGTAATCTGCCAGCACCCTATGTCAAAAAATTCTACACACCAGCAGTGTGTGAGGAGACCTGAAAGTGGCACATGGCAGAGTGTGGCGATGGAGACAGCAGCAATGGGAGGCCGTACAGGGACCCATGACAGACTCTGGACCTGGCAGCAGCATGAGGAGGCGGTATATAGGGGCCCATGGCAGATTAGGGGCCTGGCAGCAGCAATGGGAGGCCCGTAATCTGCCAGCACCCTATGTCAAAAAATTCTACACACCAGCAGTGTGTGAGGAGACCTGAAAGTGGCACATGGCAGAGTGTGGCGATGGAGACAGCAGCAATGGGAGGCCGTACAGGGACCCATGACAGACTCTGGACCTGGCAGCAGCATGAGGAGGCGGTATATAGGGGCCTATGGCAGATTAGGGGCCTGGCAGCAGCTATGGGAGGCCCGTAATCTGCCAGCACCCTATGTCAAAAAACTGAACACACCAGCAGTGTGTGAGGAGACCTGAAAGTGGCACATGGCAGAGTGTGGTGATGGAGACAGCAGCAATGGGAGGCCGTACAGGGACCCATGACAGACTCTGGACCTGGCAGCAGCATGAGGAGGCGGTATATAGGGGCCCATGGCAGATTAGGGGCCTGGCAGCAGCAATGGGAGGCCCGTAATCTGCCAGCACCCTATGTCAAAAAATTCTACACACCAGCAGTGTGAGGAGACCTGAAAGTGGCACATGGCAGAGTGTGGCGATGGAGACAGCAGCAATGGGAGGCCATACAGGGACCCATGACAGACTCTGGACCTGGCAGCAGCATGAGGAGGCGGTATATAGGGGCCTATGGCAGATTAGGGGCCTGGCAGCAGCTATGGGAGGCCCATAATCTGCCAGCACCCTATGTCAAAAAATTCAACACACCAGCAGTGTGAGGAGACCTGAAAGTGGCACATGGCATGAGAGACTCTGGACCTGGCAGCAGCATGAGGAAGCGGTATATAGGGGCCTATGGCAGATTAGGGGCCTGGCAGCAGCTATAGGAGGCCCATAATCTGCCAGCACCCTATGTCAAAAAATTCTACACACCAGCAGTGTGTGAGGAGACCTGAAAGTGGCACATGGCAGAGTGTGGCGATGGAGACAGCAGCAATGGGAGGCCGTACAGGGACCCATGACAGACTCTGGACCTGGCAGCAGCATGAGGAGGCGGTATATAGGGGCCCATGGCAGATTAGGGGCCTGGCAGCAGCAATGGGAGGCCCGTAATCTGCCAGCACCCTATGTCAAAAAATTCTACACACCAGCAGTGTGAGGAGACCTGAAAGTGGCACATGGCAGAGTGTGGCGATGGAGACAGCAGCAATGGGAGGCCGTACAGGGACCCATGACAGACTCTGGACCTGGCAGCAGCATGAGGAGGCGGTATATAGGGGCCTATGGCAGATTAGGGGCCTGGCAGCAGCTATGGGAGGCCCGTAATCTGCCAGCACCCTATGTCAAAAAACTGAACACACCAGCAGTGTGTGAGGAGACCTGAAAGTGGCACATGGCAGAGTGTGGTGATGGAGACAGCAGCAATGGGAGGCCGTACAGGGACCCATGACAGACTCTGGACCTGGCAGCAGCATGAGGAGGCAGTATATAGGGGCCCATGGCAGATTAGGGGCCTGGCAGCAGCAATGGGAGGCCCGTAATCTGCCAGCACCCTATGTCAAAAAATTCTACACACCAGCAGTGTGAGGAGACCTGAAAGTGGCACATGGCAGAGTGTGGCGATGGAGACAGCAGCAATGGGAGGCCATACAGGGACCCATGACAGACTCTGGACCTGGCAGCAGCATGAGGAGGCGGTATATAGGGGCCTATGGCAGATTAGGGGCCTGGCAGCAGCTATGGGAGGCCCATAATCTGCCAGCACCCTATGTCAAAAAATTCAACACACCAGCAGTGTGAGGAGACCTGAAAGTGGCACATGGCATGAGAGACTCTGGACCTGGCAGCAGCATGAGGAAGCGGTATATAGGGGCCTATGGCAGATTAGGGGCCTGGCAGCAGCTATAGGAGGCCCATAATCTGCCAGCACCCTATGTCAAAAAATTCTACACACCAGCAGTGTGAGGAGACCTGAAAGTGGCACATGGCAGAGTGTGGCGATGGAGACAGCAGCAATGGGAGGCCGTACAGGGACCCATGACAGACTCTGGACCTGGCAGCAGCATGAGGAGGCGGTATATAGGGGCCTATGGCAGATTAGGGGCCTGGCAGCAGCTATGGGAGGCCCGTAATCTGCCAGCACCCTATGTCAAAAAATTCTACACACCAGCAGTGTGAGGAGACCTGAAAGTGGCACATGGCAGAGTGTGGCGATGGAGACAGCAGCAATGGGAGGCCGTACAGGGACCCATGACAGACTCTGGACCTGGCAGCAGCATGAGGAGGCGGTATATAGGGGCCCATAGCAGATTAGGGGCCTGGCAGCAGCAATGGGAGGCCCGTAATCTGCCAGCACCCTATGTCAAAAAATTCTACACACCAGCAGTGTGTGAGGAGACCTGAAAGTGGCACATGGCAGAGTGTGGCGATGGAGACAGCAGCAATGGGAGGCCGTACAGGGACCCATGACAGACTCTGGACCTGGCAGCAGCATGAGGAGGCGGTATATAGGGGCCTATGGCAGATTAGGGGCCTGGCAGCAGCTATGGGAGGCCCGTAATCTGCCAGCACCCTATGTCAAAAAACTGAACACACCAGCAGTGTGTGAGGAGACCTGAAAGTGGCACATGGCAGAGTGTGGCGATGGAGACAGCAGCAATGGGAGGTCTCCCATTGTCCCAACATGGCCCAAATAGTCCCAACATGGGCCCCCTGGCCACGCTTGACTTTCTGGCCACATAGTCGACATACGGCTACGTTTACTTCCTCGGGCGGCTTGACGAAAAATTGCCACACCGCCGAGTAGGAAACTTTGCCCCCGATACTCCTCACTGGCTGACTGCTGCTTCCTCCGTGCACACCGGCACCACTACTGGCCGTGGTGGTAGGCTGCAGTGGAGCTGGTGCTCTACTCCGTGGCCGTTTGGCTCCACTGACACTGCTTCCACTGACACTGCTGCGACCCTCCTGCTGTCTCCTGGGCAACCCACCGACTGTTTCGCTCACTGCCAAGCTGCCACCCTCTTCTCCTGATGATGCGGAAGAAATTGCCTGATGACGACGAGGCTGCCAAGTGCGATCAACCTCCTCATCATCAAGTAGGGTCTCCGCCTCACTACTAGCCCCCTCGGCTGCATCTGGGTCAGGAGACAGACCTGTCTCTAGACCGGCTACCGGGCCACTCTCCTCGCCACTACTTCTTCGCCTAGCTGCTGAAAAGGCGGATGTCTCCCCCCGTTCCTGACCGCCCTCTGTTAGCTCTTCCTCACTGTACAGTGGGGCTGAGCCCACAGCATGCGATACTTCGCTTGGTGAGGGAACACCAAAGGACAGGGGCAGGTAGAGGACACGTGATTTCAGTGGGCTAGGTCCCGGGCCATGCCAACTAACGGTTGTGTCTGACGTACCCACCGACCGTTGGCTGTAGGTGTCAGAGGTGACCTGGGAAGAGGAAGACGACCGAGCCAACCAATCGACGACGGCAGGGTTGTCGGTGGAGACACGACCGCTGGATGACACCGGGAGCACTGGCCTCTGGCTGCGAATAGTGCTGCCTCGACCCCTTCCTCTGCTGCCACGTCTGCTCGCTCCTAAAACATTGCCTCCTCTGCCACTCCTCTGCATGTTGTCTGACATACTCTTTAATTAAACGATTATGTGTCCCTGAGTAACAATTCTGTGTCTGTGCGAGTAACAATTCTGTGGCCCTAAGTAACAGTTCTGTGGCCCTCAGTAACAATTCTGTGTCCCTGATTAACGTTTCTGTGGCCCCAAGTAACAGTTCTGTGGCCCTCAGTAACAATTCTGTGTCTGTGCGAGTAACAATTCTGTGGCCCTAAGTAAAGTTTCTGTGGCCCTAAGTAACAATTCTCTGGCACTCAGTAACAATTCTGTCTGTCCCTGAGTAACAATTCTCTGGCACTCAGTAACAATTCTGTCTGTCCCTGAGTAAAAATTCTGTGGCCCTAAGTAAAGTTTCTGGGGCCCTGAGTAACAATTATCTGGCACTCAGTAACAATTCTGTCTGTCCCTGAGTAACAATTCTCTGGCACTCAGTAACAATTCTGTCTGTCCCTGAGTAAAAATTCTCTGGCCCTAAGTAAAGTTTCTGTGGCCCTGAGTAACAATTCTCTGGCACTCCGTAACAATTCTGTCTGTCCCTGAGTAACAATTCTCTGGCACTCAGTAACAATTCTGTCTGTCCCTGAGTAAAAATTCTGTGGCCCTAATTAAAGTTTCTGTGGCCCTAAGTAACAATTCTCTGGCACTCAGTAACAATTCTGTCTGTCCCTGAGTAACAATTCTCTGGCACTCGGTAACAATTCTGTCTGTCCCTGAGTAACAATTCTCTGGCACTCAGTAACAATTCTGTCTGTCCCTGAGTAAAAATTCTGTGGCCCTAATTAAAGTTTCTGTGGCCCTAAGTAACAATTCTCTGGCACTCAGTAACAATTCTGTCTGTCCCTGAGTAACAATTCTCTGGCACTCGGTAACAATTCTGTCTGTCCCTGAGTAACAATTCTCTGGCACTCAGTAACAATTCTGTCTGTCCCTGAGTAAAAATTCTGTGGCCCTAATTAAAGTTTCTGTGGCCCTAAGTAACAATTCTCTGGCACTCAGTAACAATTCTGTCTGTCCCTGAGTAACAATTCTCTGGCACTCCGTAACAATTCTGTCTGTCCCTGAGTAAAAATTCTGTGGCCCTAAGTAAAGTTTCTGTGGCCCTGAGTAACAATTCTCTGGCACTCCGTAACAATTCTGTCTGTCCCTGAGTATGAATTCCGTGGCCCTAACTAGCGTTTCTTTGTCCCTAAGTAAAGTTTCTGTGGCCCTCAGTAACAGTTCTGTGTCTGTGCGAGTAACAATTCTGTGTCTGTGCGAGTAACAATTCTGTGGCCCTAAGTAAAGTTTCTGTGGCCCTAAGTAACAATTCTCTGGCACTCAGTAACAATTCTGTCTGTCCCTGAGTAACAATTCTCTGGCACTCAGTAACAATTCTGTCTGTCCCTGAGTAAAAATTCTGTGGCCCTAAGTAAAGTTTCTGGGGCCCTGAGTAACAATTCTCTGGCACTCAGTAACAATTCTGTCTGTCCCTGAGTAACAATTCTCTGGCACTGAGTAACAATTCTGTCTGTCCCTGAGTAAAAATTCTGTGGCCCTAAGTAAAGTTTCTGTGGCCCTAAGTAACAATTCTCTGGCACTCAGTAACAATTCTGTCTGTCCCTGAGTAACAATTCTCTGGCACTCAGTAACAATTCTGTCTGTCCCTGAGTAAAAATTCTGTGGCCCTAATTAAAGTTTCTGTGGCCCTAAGTAACAATTCTCTGGCACTCAGTAACAATTCTGTCTGTCCCTGAGTAACAATTCTCTGACACTCCGTAACAATTCTGTCTGTCCCTGAGTAACAATTCTCTGGCACTCAGTAACAATTCTGTCTGTCCCTGAGTAAAAATTCTGTGGCCCTAAGTAAAGTTTCTGTGGCCCTGAGTAACAATTCTCTGGCACTCCGTAACAATTCTGTCTGTCCCTGAGTATGAATTCCGTGGCCCTAACTAGCGTTTCTTTGTCCCTGAGTAAAGTTTCTGTGGCCCTCAGTAACAGTTCTGTGTCTGTGCGAGTAACAATTCTGTGTCTGTGCGAGTAACAATTCTGTGGCCCTAAGTAAAGTTTCTGTGGCCCTAAGTAACAATTCTCTGGCACTCCGTAACAATTCTGTCTGTCCCTGAGTAACAATTCTCTGGCACTCAGTAACAATTCTGTCTGTCCCTGAGTAAAAATTCTGTGGCCCTAAGTAAAGTTTCTGTGGCCCTGAGTAACAATTCTCTGGCACTCCGTAACAATTCTGTCTGTCCCTGAGTAACAATTCTCTGGCACTCAGTAACAATTCTGTCTGTCCCTGAGTATGAATTCTCTGGCACTCGGTAACAATTCTGTCTGTCCCTGAGTAACAATTCTCTGGCACTCAGTAACAATTCTCTGGCACTCAGTAACAATTCTGTCTGTCCCTGAGTAACAATTCTCTGACACTCCGTAACAATTCTGTCTGTCCCTGAGTAACAATTCTCTGGCACTCAGTAACAATTCTGTCTGTCCCTGAGTAAAAATTCTGTGGCCCTAAGTAAAGTTTCTGTGGCCCTGAGTAACAATTCTCTGGCACTCCGTAACAATTCTGTCTGTCCCTGAGTATGAATTCCGTGGCCCTAACTAGCGTTTCTTTGTCCCTAAGTAAAGTTTCTGTGGCCCTCAGTAACAGTTCTGTGTCTGTGCGAGTAACAATTCTGTGTCTGTGCGAGTAACAATTCTGTGGCCCTAAGTAAAGTTTCTGTGGCCCTAAGTAACAATTCTCTGGCACTCAGTAACAATTCTGTCTGTCCCTGAGTAAAAATTCTGTGGCCCTAAGTAAAGTTTCTGTGGCCCTGAGTAACAATTCTCTGGCACTCCGTAACAATTCTGTCTGTCCCTGAGTAACAATTCTCTGGCACTCAGTAACAATTCTGTCTGTCCCTGAGTATGAATTCTCTGGCACTCGGTAACAATTCTGTCTGTCCCTGAGTAACAATTCTCTGGCACTCAGTAACAATTCTGTCTGTCCCTGAGTAAAAATTCTGTGGCCCTAATTAAAGTTTCTGTGGCCCTAAGTAACAATTCTCTGGCACTCAGTAACAATTCTGTCTGTCCCTGAGTAACAATTCTCTGGCACTCCGTAACAATTCTGTCTGTCCCTGAGTAAAAATTCTGTGGCCCTAAGTAAAGTTTCTGTGGCCCTGAGTAACAATTCTCTGGCACTCCGTAACAATTCTGTCTGTCCCTGAGTATGAATTCCGTGGCCCTAACTAGCGTTTCTTTGTCCCTAAGTAAAGTTTCTGTGGCCCTCAGTAACAGTTCTGTGTCTGTGCGAGTAACAATTCTGTGTCTGTGCGAGTAACAATTCTGTGGCCCTAAGTAAAGTTTCTGTGGCCCTAAGTAACAATTCTCTGGCACTCAGTAACAATTCTGTCTGTCCCTGAGTAACAATTCTCTGGCACTCAGTAACAATTCTGTCTGTCCCTGAGTAAAAATTCTGTGGCCCTAAGTAAAGTTTCTGGGGCCCTGAGTAACAATTCCCTGGCACTCAGTAACAATTCTGTCTGTCCCTGAGTAACAATTCTCTGGCACTGAGTAACAATTCTGTCTGTCCCTGAGTAAAAATTCTGTGGCCCTAAGTAAAGTTTCTGTGGCCCTAAGTAACAATTCTCTGGCACTCAGTAACAATTCTGTCTGTCCCTGAGTAACAATTCTCTGGCACTCAGTAACAATTCTGTCTGTCCCTGAGTAAAAATTCTGTGGCCCTAATTAAAGTTTCTGTGGCCCTAAGTAACAATTCTCTGGCACTCAGTAACAATTCTGTCTGTCCCTGAGTAACAATTCTCTGACACTCCGTAACAATTCTGTCTGTCCCTGAGTAACAATTCTCTGGCACTCAGTAACAATTCTGTCTGTCCCTGAGTAAAAATTCTGTGGCCCTAAGTAAAGTTTCTGTGGCCCTGAGTAACAATTCTCTGGCACTCCGTAACAATTCTGTCTGTCCCTGAGTATGAATTCCGTGGCCCTAACTAGCGTTTCTTTGTCCCTAAGTAAAGTTTCTGTGGCCCTCAGTAACAGTTCTGTGTCTGTGCGAGTAACAATTCTGTGTCTGTGCGAGTAACAATTCTGTGGCCCTAAGTAAAGTTTCTGTGGCCCTAAGTAACAATTCTCTGGCACTCCGTAACAATTCTGTCTGTCCCTGAGTAACAATTCTCTGGCACTCAGTAACAATTCTGTCTGTCCCTGAGTAAAAATTCTGTGGCCCTAAGTAAAGTTTCTGTGGCCCTGAGTAACAATTCTCTGGCACTCCGTAACAATTCTGTCTGTCCCTGAGTAACAATTCTCTGGCACTCAGTAACAATTCTGTCTGTCCCTGAGTATGAATTCTCTGGCACTCGGTAACAATTCTGTCTGTCCCTGAGTAACAATTCTCTGGCACTCAGTAACAATTCTCTGGCACTCAGTAACAATTCTGTCTGTCCCTGAGTAACAATTCTCTGACACTCCGTAACAATTCTGTCTGTCCCTGAGTAACAATTCTCTGGCACTCAGTAACAATTCTGTCTGTCCCTGAGTAAAAATTCTGTGGCCCTAAGTAAAGTTTCTGTGGCCCTGAGTAACAATTCTCTGGCACTCCGTAACAATTCTGTCTGTCCCTGAGTATGAATTCCGTGGCCCTAACTAGCGTTTCTTTGTCCCTAAGTAAAGTTTCTGTGGCCCTCAGTAACAGTTCTGTGTCTGTGCGAGTAACAATTCTGTGTCTGTGCGAGTAACAATTCTGTGGCCCTAAGTAAAGTTTCTGTGGCCCTAAGTAACAATTCTCTGGCACTCAGTAACAATTCTGTCTGTCCCTGAGTAAAAATTCTGTGGCCCTAAGTAAAGTTTCTGTGGCCCTGAGTAACAATTCTCTGGCACTCCGTAACAATTCTGTCTGTCCCTGAGTAACAATTCTCTGGCACTCAGTAACAATTCTGTCTGTCCCTGAGTATGAATTCTCTGGCACTCGGTAACAATTCTGTCTGTCCCTGAGTAACAATTCTCTGGCACTCAGTAACAATTCTGTCTGTCCCTGAGTAAAAATTCTGTGGCCCTAATTAAAGTTTCTGTGGCCCTAAGTAACAATTCTCTGGCACTCAGTAACAATTCTGTCTGTCCCTGAGTAACAATTCTCTGGCACTCCGTAACAATTCTGTCTGTCCCTGAGTAAAAATTCTGTGGCCCTAAGTAAAGTTTCTGTGGCCCTGAGTAACAATTCTCTGGCACTCCGTAACAATTCTGTCTGTCCCTGAGTATGAATTCCGTGGCCCTAACTAGCGTTTCTTTGTCCCTAAGTAAAGTTTCTGTGGCCCTCAGTAACAGTTCTGTGTCTGTGCGAGTAACAATTCTGTGTCTGTGCGAGTAACAATTCTGTGGCCCTAAGTAAAGTTTCTGTGGCCCTAAGTAACAATTCTCTGGCACTCAGTAACAATTCTGTCTGTCCCTGAGTAACAATTCTCTGGCACTCAGTAACAATTCTGTCTGTCCCTGAGTAAAAATTCTGTGGCCCTAAGTAAAGTTTCTGGGGCCCTGAGTAACAATTCCCTGGCACTCAGTAACAATTCTGTCTGTCCCTGAGTAACAATTCTCTGGCACTGAGTAACAATTCTGTCTGTCCCTGAGTAAAAATTCTGTGGCCCTAAGTAAAGTTTCTGTGGCCCTAAGTAACAATTCTCTGGCACTCAGTAACAATTCTGTCTGTCCCTGAGTAACAATTCTCTGGCACTCAGTAACAATTCTGTCTGTCCCTGAGTAAAAATTCTGTGGCCCTAATTAAAGTTTCTGTGGCCCTAAGTAACAATTCTCTAGCACTCAGTAACAATTCTGTCTGTCCCTGAGTAACAATTCTCTGGCACTCAGTAACAATTCTGTCTGTCCCTGAGTAACAATTCTGTGGCCCTAATAACGTTTCTGTGGCCCTAAGTAACAATTCTCTGGCACTGAGTAACAATTCTGTCTGTCCCTGATTATGAATTCTGTGGCCCTAACTAGCGTTTCTTTGTCCCTAAATAACGATTCTGTGGCCCTCATTAACAAGTCTGTGTCCCTGAGTAATGGTTCTCTGTCCCTAAGTAACTTTTCTCTGTCCCCAATTATCGTTTCTGTGGCCCTAACTCTGTCCCTGTCCCTAGTACAGAGCGGTCTGCCTCTGTTCAATAACTGCAGGCAAATGAAGAATTCCAAAATGGCCGCTATTTATAGCTCGACCATTACACAGTGCTGGCTGGCTGGCTGCTGATAGGCTGATGCGATCACATGTAGTTGAGGAATGCATTATGGGTCAGCGCGCCTTGTCTGCGCGCCTTCCCAGACATCCCCGCTCCGTCGCCGCACATGTCAGCCGCCATTTTCTGAAAAATTTCGATTCGCGCGTCCGAATTAGGCTATTTTTTGGATTCGGCACGAATCGAAATTTTTCCGATATTCGACTCGAATTCCACTTCGGATACTTCGATTTGCTCATCTCTACAAATTATATTACCTGACTTTTTTATATCTACAAGTATATCATTTTATGTTAAACACAATTGTGGGCTTATGTATTGCACATAATACCAGGAAGCCAAGAATAATCGCTTTGGCCAACTATTGCCAACTTTAACCCACAGAAGGAAAAAACTTATTATTATCAAATCAACGTATCAAAGTTTTTTCATACAACTATTACGCCCTTTTTTTTTTACAATGCAGTGTGCATGACAATACTTATATTCTAGATGTGGCCTCACAAGCAGTTTATGCATACTAGCAACATATGCTCTTATATTTCTTTTTGTACAATCCAAGATATAGTTTCCTTTTTCAGCAGCTGCTAGGATTAGGTTAGTACTGCTTAGCATATAATATGATGGGGTTTCAATAAATTACCTTATATGCTTATTATGGTGTGGTATTTGTAGACCCATAGCTTAGCTTATGTGTTTTGATTTTTGATTTATTAACCCCATGGAAATAATCTGGGAAATCTGTTTGGATTGAAGCCTGTATGGGTAACTATACGCTCTGTCTACCCCCATTTTTGGGATATAACTTATAATGTATGGAATTTAGTGTAAGTAGGATGAGGCACATGCTTATTCTACCTTATTTCCCCACAGGCCTTTAAAATTATTAATTTGACTTTACACAAAATGTACAAATGGTCATCTGGGGTTAAGCATGTGTCTGGGTGAGGTTAGGCCTGCCAGTTGGTCTCCCCTGAGGGGCTCCTTTCTGGGCCTTGCTCTTCCTGCCCTCTCTATCCAGCTTGGGTAAATGCAGTTTTATATACTAAGTGTGAAAGAAATGCACTATTTCGTGTGTGTGTTTAAATAAATTGTATTATTTATTTATTTTTATTTTTTTGTTCTAATTAAAGAAAAAAAATATTTTGATATATGCATGTGACTCCTAAAGAACAGGACTGCATCCTAGAAATGTTCTGAGCCCCCAGAGAGAAAAAAAACATGCTTTATTTGCCTGATGTATTGGCGCATCAGAGTAATGTTATTGTATTTTTCTTAAAGTCTTTTTCTTTGTTGTGTACATCATATATATGGTAAAGATAAATGTTTAAATACCTTATCTTTTATATATGAATCAATAAATATTATGATTTTAGAATACTTGTGCCTCAAAAAGCCCAATTGAGTTTTCTTGCAAATGTAAGCTTATATATGGATAGAGATGTGGCACTTTTAGCCAACTTGTACCCCTCATAATATTATGGCTCATCAGTGTAGTTTAGTGTCATAGGCAAGGCTGTCAACATTATTATAAATAGCCACCAAATCATGAATTAGTGTACTACAAAGAACTGCTTCAAGCAGCCATCCATGTTTTACACTTCTGCTAACTATACATTCTTTATACAACTAGCCTTTGTCTTCTGTTCAGTTTTATATGTACATGCAATTATTCTGCTCTCCATTTTGTCCAGAGCATTTCCAACATTCAAAATTAGTTCCTTGTAAAAGGTCAAGAAAAAGTCTTTGTAGCTTGATTTTTCTCTTCCCTACTTATGTATTCCCTACCTTGAAATACCTTCCCATTGTTTACATATAACAAAAGTCAGGCATATTTGTTTATAGTTTCATGGCATCTTTTCATGCTTTCTAATAAAAAAAAATAAGTAAAACATCAGTTGCACAATTTTTGGAAATGTCCCAGTTAAAAGAGAAACAAAGAAAATAAGATAAATTGGTTTAGCCATTGCCATGTTTAATTTTTTTTTATTTTTTGCACATAGGGGTGCATGCTATATAGGGCAGGTGCTTTCCTTTCTTAATTTTGTTTTGGTGTGGCTGCACTCCTCTGTTAGAAAGTAACATTAAAAAACAGACCCTTGGTTAATAATGGTGATCAAACTGGAAAGAAAGCCAAGCAAATGGGCAACTTGAGAGTCTAGCGATTCTATGAATTTAGATTTGTTAGTTCTGAAAGGAAAAATAAAAATCACAGTTCCAAAATTTCTTGGTTCTACAGTGACAAAGCAGATCCAATATTTTTGTAAGCATTACCTTTATATTAGTATTATAATATTATCGTTATATTACCATTTGGACAGTTGCAACCAGCAACAACTCCTTTCTCATGAACAGGATTTGGATTAGAGCATGTCGGCTGAGGCATTGGGCCACATTCACTGAACATATGGGTTTCTAGGCAATCTTGTGTTCCTACAGACACAAAGCAAAAAAATGTATTATACAAAACATTTTTCAAATAAAACTAAATATAAGATCTGAGAATTGTTTTCTAACTTTTGAATTTTACTATTATCCAGCTCATTCTCTCTGCACGCTTTGCTTGTTATCAAATTGCTTGAATGTGCTGAGAAATATTTGAAATATGAGCTCTAACAACATGCTAGAAAATCCTTGTGACTAATATGGGTTACTTTGTACTGTATGTCATTAAACATGTTATTTTCAAATATTCACTGTCACTCAGTTAACAGTCAACATTGTCCTTTTACCACTAACAATGCTGGAATTGTTTCCCGCCCTAATGCAAATCTGTCTAGCCATCTCATCTTTACAATGTTGTAAATTTCTTGCAAATTAACAGCTTAAAGTAGAAAGATTATGAAGTCTTATTGGTCCCTAAACACATCCATATATCATTTCAATCCTTGTACTTGCGACTACGTTTCAGACTACTGATGAGGCATGCTGGACATAGGCTACAGTCACACCAAATAGACATAAAATCTCATACACATAAATTAGGAAGGCTTTGTATTTTAATACTGGCCTATTCACTTGTCCCTGAATAAGAAAAATTAATTTAAAAATTATAACTTTTTTGATGCTGTATTAATAATATTATATGAATGGAACACAGAAATAATAAAAGTAGGTAATGGATAATTCTTTAAATTATTAGACAGGTATCCTAGGTAGGTTAAAAAATATAGATATTTGCATCTAATTTAGATTAGGCAGCAGGTCAGCTTTGTATGTACATACATATTTGTTACCTACCACATACAACATCTTTATCTTTTCTCCAGACACTTGTTTCCTCTGAACAACCATTGTTCCCAATAATTTTAGCTGTTTGAATAAATGTTGAACAAGTACAGATTCGTGCATCTTCTTGGTCACATAATTCATAGTCATGTTCACATGCCAATTTCAAGTCATCCATATTATGAAAGTAAGCTTTAAAAATGTTGCCACAGTACTGAAAGATACATATATTGTTTTATTACATTAAAAATATTGAAAAAAAGTCATCTGTTTAAAATGTTCCTCACACAAACTGAAAGATTTGAAAAAATGGGAGACACAATGGGGTTGATTTACTAAAGGCAAATAGACTGAGCACTGCAAGTCTACAGTGCTCTGAAAGTGCAGTTGCTCTAGATCTGGGGGAAACATGCAGGAGAAATAAGAAAACAGCATTTTTACTTGTACATGATTGGATGAAAGAAATCAGCAGAGCTTCACCCCATTTCAGAGCTTCCCCTCGGATATAAAGCAACGGAACTTGCAGTGTACAGTATATTTACCTTTAGTAAATCAACCCCAATGTGTTGCATACATTTAAGAACAGAAGAAATTACTGAATGCATTAAATTTTCATGCTACCATTACCTGTTACACTGTGGGATAACGCCACTCATAAACTGTTTTTGTTGTGATGTTAACACATAATCCTTTTCAAACAAAACAACACTTGCCCACGGAAGTACTGCTACAGGGCGGCAGGGCTGCATGTATACATGATTTGCAATTCTGGGTAGGAGGTGCGCACGCGCGCAGCCCTGCCTGTGCCACCATTGTCAATCACCGGGTCCTCGACGGAGATTCCCTGCTGGCACCCGGTGATCATTGTGTAAAACTGACAGGGAAGAGACCTGTGTATAGACAACACAGGTCTCACTCCTGCCAGCAAGGACATGCTGCTTTGTATTTTTCAGCAGAGAAATACAAAGCAGCATGTCTTCCAAGTAAAACACACACAGCACATTATGTAAAACACAGCACAGCATAAGTTAACCCTTTAATCGCCCCAAATGTTAACCTCTTCCTGCCCAGTGTCATAAGTACAGTGTCAGTGCTTACTGTTAGCACTGATCACTGTATTAATGTCACTGGGGATGTCAGTGGCAGCTAGTCAGTTCCCACCCAGTGCCAGAATGCTCGCCACAGTCCTGTTATAAGTTGCTGAATGCCACCATTGCTAGTATAAAAATGGAAATGTCAGTGGCAGCTAGTCAGTTCCCCCCCAGTGTCAGAATGCCTGCCACAGTCCTGTTATAAGTCACTGACCGCCGCCATTACTAGTATAAAAAAAAATTTCAGTATATATACCGACATTTGTAGATGCTATAACTTTCACGTAAACCAATTAATTTACATGTATTAGGATTTTTTTTTAGTAAAGACATGGAGCAAAATACATTTTGGCATAAATTTATGATGAAATTTGATTTTTTTAAATATTTTATTGGATATGTTTTATAGCAAAAAGTCAAAAAAATTGGGTTTTTAAAAAAAATTGTAGTTCTTCTTTGTAGTGCAAAAAATAAAAAGCACAGAGGTGATCAAATACCACCAAACAAAAGCTCTATTTGTGGGGAAAAAAGACATAAATGTAATTTATGTACAGAGTTGCATGACCATGCAATTGATAGTTAAAGTAACTCAGCGCCATATCGCAAAATATGGCCTGGTCAGGAAGGGGGTAAATCCTCTGGAGGGCAAGTGGTTAAAGAGAATATATTGCTGTTTTTAATTGTATATATATATATATATATATATATACTTTTTTAAATTATTATTTATTCAGGGACTAGCAATGTTAAAAATACTTTTATTTCTTTTTGATCATGAAAATATGAAATAAGGCATATGATTATTTCTTATTTACCACTTTCATTCAGGGAGTCAATTTACACATATACACAAAAAAGATTAAAAAAAAAAAGTGAATAATTATACAAAATTTTGTTTGTGGACATTAAAAATTTAATTAAACTGACCAAAGGCTGTCTTAACTTTTTTCTAACATAAGTGCAGTCCAAAGTCTCAAATTCACTATGAACCATAGCACAGAAAAAGTCTCCTCTTTGGATTTTTTTTTTTCAAGAGGAAGGGGTGGTGGCCACTACGTTATAAAGGAAGTCCACTGCGGGCAAAACTAGATTACAAGCTGTAGTGCCATGCAATGCATACACTATAGTCAATACCTAGGATTAAGTTGTAGCTGTTTTAGGAACAAGGATTTTATAAGACAGGCCATTCTATTGAGAGAAAGACTGGGGGTATAGCACAAAAGTAATTAAAAGCATTTCTGAAGCATATAAAAAATACATTAAAGTCTTTTCTCAATAAACAACAAGCTAAGACCAATGAAATTGTTAAGCTGATCACCAGATTCTCAGAACAACACCATCATATATGAGACATAATACAAAAGTATTGATATGTATTGTCTGGTTAAATTACTTTCAGCAAATACATAAAAAACTATCCCGAAATAATATATAGGCAATGTACATCCATAAGAGTCACTATGTGGGTAAAGATAGAGGACAACTTTGCCCTGCACAAGAGACTTTAAAACATAGCAAATGCACACAATATCCATGGGTACGGGAGTGCACATCTACTACATTACCCAATAACACAAAGTTACGACCTAAATTTGCAAGTGTGGCAAGTTCTGTATAGTATATGTAAATCAGGTAGTTCCACCATAGAATATATGTTCCTGTCCCCACCTAATTTTTTAGTATTAACAGATCTCACAGTTGAGTTTATGCAACATAAGAAATAGGCCCTACAGTATCTATTGTTGCAGCTATAATTATCAGGGCACGACTATAGCATCTACTTACCTGACTTGCCAACAAAAGAGACACTGGATTAGGTAACAAGAGACAATGACAACCCAACTATACATGTAGGATATTATGCAGGATGTTATTTTAATTTGGATAGACATCTGAGTAATTTATAGATGGATTATCAACACTAATACTGTTACTGCCTATCTCATAGTGCAAGCTGGAAAAAAACAAATCTGGCCTTAAAGATATGGAAGGAAAGAGGCAAATGAGGAAATAGTCTTTTTAGACCATAGAGGATAAGGCAAAGTCTGCATTTATCCCAGTGTGGGATTTTGGGAGTTTTGTCAGGCTGAAAGAAGACACAAGTACATCTAGTTCAACCAATAGAAAAAAAACAAATAAATAGTAAACTTCAATATACACTAGGGGTCTCCAAACTTTATAAACAAAGAGCCAGTTTACTGTCCTACAGACTATAGGGTCACTGGACTGTGGCCAGTGGGTGAAGAAAATGTGAAGATATAGGGCCCAATCACTGACATCAATAGGAAGAATAGTTTCCCATTGTTGGTGTCAGTGGGAGGAACAGTGCCCCATTATTGTTGTCTGTGGAAGGAATAGTGCCCCATTATTGGTGCCAGTGGGAGGAATAATGCCCCATTGTTGGTGTCAGTGATGGGAACTATGCCCCACTGTTGCTGATGATGGGTGGAATAATGCCCCAAGGGCAGGGGTGGACTGACCATTTGGAAACTTGGGCACTGCCCGAGGGCCCGGGGTCAGTAGGGGTCCCCATGAGATGCCCCTGGTACCTTTTGCATAGGCTTTTTTTAGTTTGGGCAAGGACACAGGGGCCCCATGATCCCCTATTGCCCGGGGGCCCCATGAGTTGTCAGTCCGCCCCTGCCCAAGGGCCAGATAAAAGCAAGCAAAGGATGGCAGTTTGGAGACCACTGATATACACAATCCTATACCCACAGTTGATGCAGAAGACAGCAATAATGCATGATCCAATTAGCTCCAGTGGGGGGAAAATCTTTCGTGATTCCCCAGGAGGCAATTGGATATTCAGTGGGTCAACTATCCCTGGTATTGTTACCTATAAATATTAATATCCAGTTATACTTTATGCATTGAGGAATGCATCCAGCTCTTTTTTAGAAGAGCTATATGCTATATTGTACTAACTATATCACTGGAATTCCTTTGTGTACTATTTTCATATACAGCACAAGTCTGTGGCCAGACTTTGCCTAATGGAGATTCTTTATTCTATGCCCCTGTGGGATATTTTTAGCCACTATGCCTCCTGGAACTTACAGTTGCTATGTACATAACACAAAGTATGTGTTTGCATCATATAGTACTCTATCTTGAGCACACAAATCAATGCATATGCAATTCTCACATTTCTGTATACATGGTACTTATATATAATTCTTCTCTTTGTCTAGTTTAGAATTTCCCTCAATTACTCTCCTGAAGAAGGGCAGTTCACCTGAGAAATGTATTGAGTTTTACAGATCCCTACTCCACCACCTAACTAGCGACAGTATATATATTTTCTTGGAATCTAAGATTAATAGACTTTACTTTGCCAGGGAAGTTGAATATTGCAAGGGAATATTCCCCAGAGCTTAATGAAAGAGGTGAAGCCCTGCCAACTTCAATCATTCAATCATGTGCAAGCAAAAAATGATTGTGTTTATTTTCCTTGAAAGCGATTGTATATTTTTTGCAAAATGAAATGTTACCACACTCACAACGTACTGTAGAAAATCCCCTTACAAAGTTTAACTTTCCTTGCAAAGTGAACAGCCTATTTGCCTTTAATAAATAAAACCCATTACCTGCAAAGTTTTTGTTTTAAAGCTTATATTGTTATATTGACATGTACTTTTCTGGAATTCATCTTGTGAATAAAAACTCCTCCTTTCTCTCTCTCTTCTATTTCAATGATTTTGTATTGTAACTAGCACTGAGGAAAAGTTAGTTTTTTCATTTCAGAGAAATTTTGGTAAAAGATGCTGCTGACGTGCAACAGGATCAATAGGGAAAACAAACGTAAGGTTGTGTTAGGTGTTTTTGAAGGGTGCAATGGACCGTAAATGACTCCTGAGAGCTACTGCAGATCTTTTCAACTATTCTGTGCTTATTACTGAGCCAAAGCGCAAACCTTTATTAGCCTTATTATTTTTTTTGTTTAAAAAAAAAAATAGACAGCAAAATAAAATTCATATACAAAATTGAAAGTGACAGTACACAACGATCAAATACACTCAATAGAATGTAAAAACAAAAATAAATAAATACAAAAACCCCTGGTCTATCAAGGTATATTTCTAAATGGCATAGTAAGCAAGCTCACAGCTTCTGCAGCCATGAGATTGGTATTAATTTTAACAGCCAGCAAAGGACTTTAAGATAAAAGTTACCCAGGTGGGTTTTAGAGCTGTTTGATCCCTTTTATGAGGCTATGAAAATGTGCTGGTGGGACACTAATCATGGAAGGTTTTATTTTTTTATTTGCAGTGAATGCGTTAAGGAAAAAAACTTTATGCCTATACAATCACCAATGTTGCATTAAAACTAGGACTTCAGGTCCAAAACAATGTAGTTAAACGTACTCAATATTTTTTTTCATCTTAATATTTGCTTACTTATTTATGTTTCTAACTATGCAAGTTTACATTTATTCATTGCAATTTCAATAAGTATAATGTATTTAAATAACAGATTTATACCCACTTCTTTTCCTTTGCCAGTCAAGTTATCTGGTAGAAACTGAACTTCACCATCTTCCTCACCGTCATGAACAATGCAAGTCTTGGCAAACTGTGGCCACTCTTCAGCTACATAATGACTTTTTTGATTAGTATAAACAAAGTTGAAATAATCATTTGATATTTAATACAATTATGATTGTGCTGGAAAGCATACTAAGACAAAGCAGAAACTTATTTTATTTTTTAAACGTGTTAGCACCAGCAAGGTCACAGGCAAACAATTACTGTATGTACAGTATATTCTTATTGCTACAGTGGTCATTAAAGATGGCATCTAAAAAATACAATAAGTTATCATAAGTTAAGAAGTTAACATAAGTAAGTTGTCATAAGTTAAAAAGTGAAAAAAAAACGTTCTGCTTTCCCTATCGTCTTAGGTTTATATATCTCTTTGCAGGGCTTCTTTTTTCATCAGGAACTTGTTGGAACTCATTTACCCCACCTCCAGCTCAGGTCCTCTGCTCCCTACTCACAAATATCACTTGTAAACAAAGAAGCCCAGTGGCTTCCATTAAGTGCAGAATGGGGACAAGTGAGAAGCAGGTGCCTTGGGTGCAGTGAGGTTGTGGGTGGGAGGAGGGCATCACATGATGGGCTGCACCCTCTTTGATCTCCATTTATGACTTGGTGCCCCGATACTGATGCCCCCGCTGGATTAATCTCCTTACAAGTGAAAGGGGAGGAGCTACCCACAGTGTTTGGGGAGTACTACAGTTTAATATGGCAACAAAAATAAAACATATGGAAGATGGTGGAGCTTTTAAGGATGGGGGAGAAGATGATCGCAGTGGAGGGGGAGTTGTGTGCAGAGGTCAGAGATGAGGAGGCGTAAGAGTGAGATGTAGATGCGAGATACAGAAGTTAGAAGCTGTGGAAGAGGGCTGAAATCTGTACTCTGTGTGTTGAGCACTCCTGAAATCTGCACTTTCTACATATTGCACCATTGAACTCTGGTCTCTGTGTGTAGCACACCCATGAACTCTGCACTCTGTACATAGCGAACCTCTGACCTTTACACTCTGTGTGTAGTACACCCCTGAATTCTGCACATAGCACACCCCTGAACTCTGCACTCTGTGTGTACTGCACCCTGAACTCAGCACTTTGTGTGTAGTGCACCCCTGAACTCTGTACATAGCATACCCCTGAACCCTGCAATCTGTGTGTAGCGTACCAATGGACTGCACTCTGTACATAGCGAACCTCTGCACTCTATGTATAGTGCACCCTTTAACTCTGCACTCTGTACATAATGCACTCCTGGTATATAATGCCTCTATAAGAGCCTCCCACTGTTAATGAAATTTGGCCACACCTACTATTTGATGGTGGAGCTTTTAAGGAGGGGGAGAAGATGATCGCAGTGGAGGGGGGGTTGTGTGCAGAGGTCAGAGCTGAGGAGGCGTGAGATTGAGATGCAGATGGGAGATACAGAAGTTAGAAGCTGTGGAATAGGGCCGAAATCTGTACTCTGTGTGTAGCGCACTCCTGAAATCTGCACTCTCTACATATTGCACCATTGAACTCTGTACTTTGTGTGTAGCACACCCATGGACTCTGCACTCTTCTGTACATATCGAAGCTCTGAACTTTACACTCTGTGTGTAGTACACCCCTGAATTCTGCACTCTGTGTGTAGTGCATCCCTGAACTCTGCACATAGCGTACCCCTGAACCCTGCACTCTGTGTGTAGCGCACCCATGGACTCTGCACTTTGTACATAGTGAACCCCTGAACTTTGCAATCTGTGTGTAGTACAACCTTGAATTCTGCACATATCGCACCTCTGAGAAGCGCATTCTGTGTCTAGTGTGTCCCTGAACTCTGCACTCTATGTGTAGTGCACCCTTGAACTCTGCACTCTGTACGTAATGCACTCCTGGTATATAATGCCCCTATAAGAGCCTCCCACTGTTAATGAAATTTGGCCACACCTACTATTTGATGTGGTTTGGAGGTTGTGTGTGGGGGGTGGAGGGGGGGCGGTTGTGGGTCATGGTTGAGTTTCTGCTCTTATTCTCTGAGAAACAAAATCCCTATCTATTTGTAATGCAGGTTCTCTTCATTGTGAACCTTTAACTCCCCTTCCCTTACCCCCCTCTTCAGGCTACCTAGAGAAAAATGGAAGCCATAAGCTATGAGTTGCTGGAATTGTAGTTTACACAAGTCTATGGACTCCCATGTGATCAACCAACACTGTCACATGGAATGGGTCACAAACTATTCTATACCTGGAGTTCCAGGTTTTTCCTTTAGCTTCTGTGGCTGAAAGGAATGGTGGAGGGGTCAATGAAAGGTAAGTACCTGCTGTGGGGAGGAGGGGGGGGTTAAACAAAACCTGTTACCTTAATGGGCAAAACCTAATGGGCAATGTGCATGTGTGCTTTGACTTGGATTTGTATGGACAGAGTGATAGGAAATTAGTATTTTATCAGAATAATAACATCCACACATAATGCTTACCTGAAATAATTTTAGAACTTCCACAAATTCCACAAGTTTCATAATCCTTTTGTATATATACCTACCAATAAACAATACATTATTTATTACAAAAATACAACTGTGATTTCACCTTTATGATCAACACAATAAACAACCAAACAATTTCAAATTTTCTTTGAATACTGTCATCTATCACCTAGGACTAATACTCCTGCTACCTAAAGCATGATTGCAATAAGCTGTAGAAATGTATATTTGCATAAAAGCAATTCTTAAAATTTAGATGGCAGCCAGATGTGCAGGTGGTAACTGAAAAGATTTGTATATGAACACACGTACTGTCATTGCTAAAGTGAGCATCTACTGAACTATATGTGTAAAAGATAATGAAGAGCATTAAATGTGCATACTTAAAGTGACACTAAAGCTTCATTTTTGTTTTAATAACAAACAAACATGTCTATACTTACCTGCTATGTGCAGTGGTTTTGCACAGAGCAGCTCCAATCCTCTTCTTTTCGGGTCCCCACTGGCACTCCTGGCTCTTCCACCTCAAGCAGTGCCCCCAGGGAAAGCCGCTCACCCTGGGGGCACTGCTGTGTGCTCATCCCCGAGCCACTGCACTATGCATCTATAAAACACATAAAGCCTCGGCTCGGCCCAGCCCCCTGCTCTGCTCTCTGCACACTGGCTCCCGATGCTGTCTTAGCCAATGAGGAGGAAGAGTCCCCAGACAGCAGAGGCTGTTATGAATGTCATTGGATCCGAGGGGGCTCAGGTAAGTATTGGGGGGGTTGGGGGGGCCCACTGCACACAGAAGGTTTTTTGCCTTCATACTTAGAATACATGAAGATAAAAAACCTTGAGCCTTTAGAACCACTTTAAGCTGGCCATACATGAAATGAAATTTGGCCATTTCATAAGGGCCAGCTGAATTTCGATCCACGTATGGACAGACTGGTTGTACATGCAACACGCTCCTAGTTAGCTGCTAGGATTTGTATAGAAAGAATAGGTATAGCTGTGTTTTCTGCTAAACAGAGAGACGGTTAGGAAAATCTAATTGGTCTCTTTGCCTAACAGAGTTATGTGATGGATTAGTCAGGTCTGCTTATGACCTGACTTTGAGTTCTGCCCACCTTCAGGAAGCTATGAGAGCCTTCCAGAACCTGGGAGGGAACTAGGCAAATGAGCAGTATGAATATGGATACAGCTGTGGCCTATTTTGGGGAAGGGTGGCCCCATTGCTTGCTGGGAGTAATATTTATGTTCTGTGAGCACTTGGGTTTAGCGTCTTTCCCAGGAGAGGATTGAACCAAGCCAGGCTTGAAGTAAGCGTGCCTCACCTGGACCTTGCTGCCATGCAGGCCTCAGGTGGGTGACCTGAGGGCCTGAACTTAGGAAGAGTGACCCTGGTTCTACAGTAAGCTGACTGAGGGGAGCTGTCTGCCAAAGATCTGTCTGGAATTACTGGAGAGAGAGTCGCTTGGAAGATTGAAAGGAGGCTGCCATTCTGTCCTTAGACTTCTGAGTACAGACACTGAGATATCTTGGGGACTCTGTGTGCTTTGCTACCCCTCTGGTGCTTAATTGTCAGCGTGGGTCTGAGAAAAAGGGAACACTGACTGGTGTTCTAAAGAGCTTGTCCAACTGTTGCTACAAAGGACTTTGCTCAGTTCTGTTACTTCTGGACTGCCACAGTCTACCATAACAGGCCTGTGCCTGAGGAGCTCAGCTCTGCAACTACTACTACTGCTAAAGGAACTTTGCTCACTTCTAAACTACTTGTTGCTACACTTTAAAGAGAAGTCTGCTATCTGCTTTCAGCCAGGAAATCAAAAGTGCTCAACTAACAGATCAGCTAGGTGTCCTTAGTGTAAATAGTTCTAATTTTGGAGTATCCTACTAAATCCCCATCCCTATCCCCAGTTTTACAATAAAACTCCAAAAACAAACATCCCCTAGACTGGTCACTGAAGACAATGAGAAGAAGTGTGTGTGTACCTAGCTGTGGAAAATACTTTGTGCCTGGCTGCAGGGAGAAGACAGGGGGAAAACCTGGGCATAAATGGAAGCGGCTCATCCAGGGGTAGCTCTACATACACAAGTCAATTTATCAGTCGACCTTTGCACAACCAGCCTGTTGGAAAATTTCCTCTTGATTAGTACTGCAAGCTATAGCTGGCGGTGCTAATAAGTGTAGTATGATGGCAAGGAAGTTTTCCCACTACTAACACTGCAAGAGACATTCCCCAATCCACATCAAATGTATGGATGGGGAAATTGAATAATTTTCTTTCATTCAACCTGCTGATTAAACTAAAAAGAAAAAAATTACTTATGTATAGCCAGCCTAACATTTACAGTACATATACAATTTTACAATGAACTTCTCTTATTTGCTCTTTTTTTGGTCTGAAAAATGCACCATTGAAAGTGTTTTGTTATATTTGTTTGATAAATGCAAAAAAAAGAAACATTTCAGAAATCGTAAATGCTGATAACGTTCCTTGTTCTCTTCCACTTCTAATCATTATCAGTTAGCACTGTTCACAGTTATCTCTGTAAAGTTCAGAGCATAACCACCATTATGAAGAAGAGGAGAATGAGAGGTGTTCTGCAGTCCTAAAACAATTCATTTCTTAGGATAACAATGTTGCTTCTCCACAATAACAGTGCAGTGAATGAGTGTTGTTACCCAAGTTGTTACTGACAGTTTACTAGGTGAAAACAAAGTAAAACATTAACTCAGCCACTACATCTTTGACCCGGTAAGGAAAAATTAATTAAACCTTTCTCTTGGATTTAGATACGTCTAACCCTTGGATCACATCTGTGCGTGTGGTGCTATTGCAAGACACGCACAAATACCTGCAGCCGCACCACCCACACAGAGGAATGCGGGACCCACAGGCAGGTGCCATTAATTCTAATGGCACGCTGCCCACACTGGAAATCACAACAGTACTGGGAACCTCAGTTCCCTGCGGGCTGCGATTTCCCAAGTAGTGCAGGGACTTCTTACCTGCATGTCCCGGGGCACGGAAGTCCATTCAAATTAATGGGCAATCGTGCCCATTCAAATCGCGGCCCGCACGACCGCACAGATGTGAACCAGGTGTAAAGTAGAACTTTAGTCAGAAAATTAAGTCCTGCTAGATCATTTCATGCTGGCCCCTTTTGCAGGTATATTATAGCCATGTAAAACATTAAACATAAGTGCCTATACTGATTAAAATCCAGTAACACACTGTCTAAAGCTTCTCTGCACATGCTCAGTTGCTCTCCATTTTTTGGCACTGTGCCGAAAATTTAGAGGTCGGTCTGCTGACAGTGTAAAGATTTGCTGCTGCTCAAGGACTCAGGGCTTTAGCAAAATGACATCCTCCAGTAAGAAGAAACAGAAATAATGCTGGAGGCAATTTCTAGCACACACTAATTTTGGTAGCATAATTACTAATATGGAATGTATGTTCCTTGCTAAACAACATTATTTTATCATGTTGTTATGGGTAAAGTTCCCCTTTAAACATTGATGGTTCAGGGTGAAACACTATACTTATACTAAAGGTACAGTTATCCTTCAAGTGCATGCATAGAAAAAGGTAGTACACAGGAGCAGACTGTCATTTTATGTGATGTGTGGAGATGTAGCAGGATGGAGAAGGTATATAAGCTCTGAGCATCATGAAATAGTAGTAGCAGCACCAACAATAATCCCCCTATAGCCCTAATACTAACTTTGAACTGTGGAAGAAATTGTTGCTGTCTTGTCAGTTTTTAGCTATGAAGTGGACTACTATGGTTATCATTATGCTACTGGGTAGGCAGAGGTATGTACTAAATACTTTTTCACATAAAAATGTAGCTGCTACATTCACACCTATAGACAGGCCTTTAATTTACAAGTTAAATAGTGTAATAGTAGTGTGAGTGAACTTCTTATTATTACATGACATTCAGAAAACATTTTTCAAAATACTATTTTGACAGCAAGTGCTTTGACAATATATTCCTATAGTAGGGCATTGTGTTAGAAAAATAATAGCTGAAGTTTTAAAACAGGATCCATTCTTTGAAAGCACAATGTACTGAAATTTGTAAAATATTACAAAAATTTAGATGAGACTTTTTTAACAAAATGCTGTTCATCTCCAAGAAGCTAACACTTTCTTAAAGAACTCTGTGAACCCATGTTACCAACTGTAGGACAAATAAAGGCCAGTTTAAATACTCTGTTCAAAAAAATTAAAGGAACACTTTTTAATCAGAGTATAACATCAAGTCAGTTAAACTCCTTGGATTTTGATTGGGTCAATTAAGTAGCAGAGGGGGTTGTTAATCAATTTCAGCTGCATTGGTGTCAATGAACTTAATAACAGAGGCACTAGATGGACAACAATGAGGTGACCCCAAAACAGGATCAGTTTTACAGGTGGAGGCCGCTGACTTTTTTTTTCCTACTCATCTTTTCTTACTGTTTTTCACTAGTTTTGCATTTGGCTAGGGGGGTCAGTGTCACTACTGGTAGCATGAGGCAACACCTGGACCCTACAGAGGTTGCACAATCCAATTCCTCCAGGATGGCACATCACTATGTGTCATTGTCAGAAGGTATGCTGTGTCTCCCAGCACGGTCTCAAGAGTATGGAGGAGATTCCAGGAGACAGGTAGTTACTCTAGGAGAGCTGGACAGGGCCATAAAAGGTCCTTTACCCATTAGCAGAACTGGTAACTGGCTTCTTTGTGCAAGGAGGAACAGGATGAGCACTGCCAGAGCCCTACAAAATTACCTCCAGCAGGCCATCTGTGTGAATGTCTCTGACCAAACCATCATAAACAACTTCCTCTAGTGGGCCTTGTGCTCACTTCCCAGCACCATAGAGCTAGATTGGCATTTGCCATTGAACACCAGAATTGGCAGGTCTGCCACTGGTGCCCTGTGCTTTTCACAGATGACAGCAGGTTCACACTGAGCACATATGACAGATGTGACAGGGTCTGGAGAAGCCGTGGAGAATGTTATGCTGCCTGTAACATCATTCAGCATGACCGTTTTGGTGGTGGATTAGTGGTCTGTGAAGGCATATCCATGGAGGGACACAGAGCCCTCTACAGGCTAGACAATGGCAATGGTTTTCTTGCACCCTGACTGCCATTAGATATTGGTATGAAATCCTTGTACCCATTGTCAGACCCTACACTGGTGCAGTGGGTCCTGGGTTCCTCCTGGGTCACGACAATGCCCAGCCTCATGTGGCAAGACTATGCAGGCAGTTCCTGGAGGATGAAGAGATTGATACCACTGAATGGAACCCATGCTTACCCACCTAAATCCAATAGAACACCTCTGAGATATCATGTTTCGGTCCATCCAATGCTGCCAGGTTTCACTTCAGACTGTCCAGGAGCTCAGTGATGCCCTTATCCAGATCTGGGAGGAAATACCCCAGGACACCATCCGTCATCTCATTAGGAGCATGCTTCGATGTTGTCAGGCATGCATACAGGCATGTGGGAGCCATACAAACTACTGAGTACCATTTTGAGTTGCTGCAATGAAATTCCAGCAAAATGGACTAGCCTTCTGCATCATTTTTTCACTTTGATTTTCAGGGTGTCTTTGAATTCAGTCCTCCGTAGGTTGATCATTTTAATTTCCATCAAATGATGAGGCATACTTACATTCCTAACACATTACCCAGTCCATATCAGTATAGATATCCAGCATATTTTTCCGCATTGAGATCTCATGTGTTTCCAAAGTGTTCCTTTAATTTTTTGGAGCAGTGTACATATATATATTACATATATACGTAATTAAAAGAAACCGTAAGTGTTGGTTTTTTGCAAAATCTATTGCTGATTCCATTAGCTTACAATTTTTAGAGGCCAGTTTGAAAAGTAGCAGTATGATCTTACTGGAGCCATACTGTTGCTTTAAAAATACACCAGAATGTTTATAAAGTACTAGGCTCCCAAGGTAAGTAAAGTCCCCTTATTTTTAATTGGTTGGAGAAAAAAGTGCTTGGAGGAGGAAAGCCTGGCCACATGCCCCTTCAAAGTGATCAAGCTCTTCTTCCTTTATGAAGTGTTATGAATGTTCTGTAAAATACAGAAACAGTGTTAGGTAAACACCGTGATGTCCTGTGGAGAAATAATTGAGGGTATTGATTTCTATTTTGAAAATCCCTCATAGTGTTCTTAAAACTGCACCTATTGACCAAAAAAAGTATGTTAACATTCATGACTACCATTTGACAATTACTCTCAAAAATGTACCAAAAGCAGCTAACTGAGGTAAAAAGCAGGGTGTTTTAAAATGTATATACCTGGCTGTTTAAGGTCCACAAGTTGAGGAGAACTGCCTTAATGTTAGACCATGCACAGGACCACAGTCGCTGCCTAGTCCCAGGCACTGGTGAGCGCATCCTCTGCGTGAAAAGGCACCCCACATGCAGGGCGTATATGACCCCGCCTACTGCCTGGGCCTACAGCATGGAGTAGACGACAGGGATGCACCCGCTCTGCACTGCCCACAAGCTGACAATCTCTCAGTACTCAGTGTACTAAAAGTGGCAAAACATGCACATAAAAAGAGGTGATTTTCCCCTACAAAAATTTACTTGATTAGATCCAGGAGCTTTCTTTCAAAACTCACTGTAGTAGAATTTGACTTATTAAGTGAAAGATAATTTTTGTGTTTGTACTGCATGCCTGTTCTAAAGTCAACATAAAAATGTGACTTATTTTAAAAAGATGTAAAATTAGGCCTTATTTGCCCAAAGTTTTTACTTATCAGAATGGTGCTACTCACTATGTTACCAAAAAAAGGACATTTGAATAATAATGTGACAATTGTAATACCACAAAAACTACAAATGTACAAAGTGGCGAATGAGGCACTGGAAGTGATTGGGTATCTGAAATATAAACAGCTGTTACGTCTTCATTCAGAGTCCCATGAAGTCAGAGTACATGACAAGTCATGCTGACCTCACAAAAAAAACTACCTGACACTGTGGCATGGAACTAGGGCACTGCGTGGCCAAATATTCTGCATTCTCCAAGGTTTTGCATGCATCATGTATATAATAGTGGTCATGGTGAATCATTGGTGCCCTTCAGGTGAACTTTAACATCACCTAGACAAATTTACCAATCCAAGGTGAATCAGATTCAGGTTCTGATGATGGTGACTCGGATAATGACAAGGTCAAAATGTCTGAGAAATGCCTTGAAGCAATAAAAGTGATCACAAATCTGATGATAAAATGGTCATCAGGATGGCAGGACCACATAATGGGAATGGGAAGTATAGTGATACAATAGTGGAGATAAGTAAATGAAGTCTCTTCTTAAACCCTACTTTTCATCTTGGATCCCATAGGTGATTACATTGATTATAGAAATGTTTCCCTTTTTTCCATTATATGTATTTCAGGAGTATGTATTTTTTTTTGTGGAGGTCCCTTTATCACTGTTACTGTTGCCATGGTGGTCTGCCGTTCTCCCACTAAAAACAAAAAATTCCCTATTGATCACATTGTAGATAATATGTAGAGGATAGAGATATTTGGCTACAAAAGGAGGACAGCTGGAACCTATGCAGTATGTGCCAATATTTGTTTTAGATACATATTCTATGTAGAATTACGTTAAACATGCAGAAAAGTGGAGAGTCATAAATGCAAAATCACAATGTTCTATTGTGTAACAAAACCAAGTTAGGGAATAGTACTTACATTCAGTTCAAGTTCCATATTAAACAGCATATTCAATATACCTCGAAGGCTAGTGATTTGTGTATATATGCCAGAATTGCGGACATGAAAGTTCCCATTTGTATAAGGCACTTTAATCCTGTAGCAAAACAAAGTAAATGTCATTATGGTATTTTTTATTAATACTAATATTATTATATTAAAAATGCAAAACAAATTAAATGTTTTTACTGCTGTGTTAATAATATTAATGCTATTTGTAAAAATGTTTACAGATTTCAGTGTCTATAAATATCAATACTAGTTGTCTTTAGATGGCAACTGTTGCTCCTACTTGGTAAACAACATTTGCACCACTACTTGTCTTCTACATGCCCATAATGCCATACCCCATTCCAATGAAACATGAAAATCTGGGATTGGTCGCACATCTGTTAGGAACCTAGAATTGTGATAACAATTTAAACAGGTAAGGAGAGAAGTTGTATGTTAACCTATGAAGTAGATAACATAATTGAAATGGCTAATTTACAGATGTGGTTTAATCCTATGGACTGTAATACTCCACATATTTGTGTGTTTCAATAAGTGGGTTAATGTATATCTAAAGACATTTTAGATGGAGTGGTAAAGGGTTAGAATCACTGTCAGGTTTTTATTTCTTAGACAGCAGAACAGGAGACCTCCAGGAACCATCATAAATAATCTTTCAAAGGCACAACCTCCAAAAGGCTCACAAAGATACCACAACAGATAAAAATCTAAAATATATACACCTTATTTTTTAGTATTTTCTAAAAAGTGTGCTATAGACATCACACATCAAATATTATATCTAAAACTTATTTATATAGCTGGTAAGGTTAAATACACATCAGTCCATTCAGGTAAATGTGTTGGTGTGTGTTTATTTCACTACCAATTCCCATATTCCTGTGTATTGCATTTGCTAAGATGCCTATCTAAAAGTATTTTGAAAGTATTGACACTTCCCACAGACACCACTGATTGTGGAAGAGAGTTCCACATCCTTACTGCTTAGACAGTAAAAAAAAAACCCTGCACAGTTTAAGGTTGGACCACTTCTCTGATTTCATGTGGCCATGTGTCCTCTTAAGCTCCCTGAGACTGAATAGTTTATTCCCTATGCTAGAATCACCATTGACCATATATAACATGATCATATCTTCTCTCAAGCGTATCTTCTCCAGGGAGAATAAGTTTAATAATTGCAGTCATTCCTCAAAATTGAGGTCTTCCAGTTCCCTTATTAGCTTTGTTGTCTTCTCTCCAGTTCCAGCACATCTTTCCTGAGGACTTGTGACCAGCACTGGACAGCATGCTCAAGAAGTGGCCAAAGCAGAGTCTTGTAAAGTGGTAGAATTATATCTTGAGTAAATACCCTTTATAATGTATGTTAATCTGCTTGCTTTGCCTGCTGCAGTTTATCATTGCATGCCATTGCTGAGCCTGTGATCTGACCCCAGTGCGTATAAGAAGCATGTTTTGCTGCACTTACAGACTGATTTTATTGTTGTAGGTTTAGTAATTCTTTATTTTGTTCTGGGAGCAGGAAGGGAAGCCATCATTCTGCTGTTCTGTATGAGGCTATGTACAGGTTAGACAGACCCTCCAGTCACAGTAATTGTTAGTGAGGTAAATTATTGTTTTCACCAGCTTTATTGAAACAAAATGTTTAACCACTTGCCTACTAGACTAATTCTGACATTTCTGTCATATATTTAAAAATCTGCATTTTTTGCTAGAAAATTACTTAGAACATTATATATTCTCTAAGGGAAGATCCTAGAGAATAAAATGGTGGGTCTTGCAATTTTCTGTCACATGGTATTTGCACAGCTTATTTTTCAAACACAATTTAAAAAAAAACACTTTACTGAATTTTACTGAACACAAACACAATATAATACGCATTTTTGTGGTAAAACATAAAAGATGATGTTATGCAGAGTAAATAGATACCAATAGATGTTGTGACAATCGCGGCGTCAGACCCCAGTCCTTCTCACCAAACTCGTGACCGAAGGCCTAGCCAATCTAAACCACGCTGTCACGTGCGTAGCAATGCCATGCCCAGCTGCACCTTTTTGTACAGAGAAAGAGGAAACACGGCAATATCAGCAATAACACTATGATTTTGAATAATCGTCTGTGTACCACTGTCACCGCAGGCAGGGTATATAATTACCGGAGCCCAATATTGATCCAGCACTGTGCATGAGAGCAGCGGCTCTCTCCACTCTCTGCCCCACTGTCTGTGCAAGGCTTGCATGCTTAGAAAAGTGTCTGGTGTGGAATTTTGGGTGGGCCCCATCCTTTTTTTTTTTTTGCTTGGGGGTTTGATATGAATTATTGTTTTATGAATTATGCAAAAATCAAGAAAATAAAAGGCCCTCCGAAAAGTCCATTACAGACCCTTATTCAAGCATGCAACCTGGCAGGCCAGCAAAGGGGGGTGAGCTTGTGACTCTCCTCCTGAATCATACCAGCCACATACCTTCAACAATGGGAGGACCCCCTTTGGCAAAGCACCTTGTCCCCATGTTGATAAGGACAATAGTTCCTTCCCCGCAACCCTAGCCTGGTGGTTGTGGAGGTCTGTGGGTGAGGGTCTCATTGGAATCCGGAAGACCCTTTTTGGAATTCAGAATCACCAAAATACTGCCCCTACCATAATAATGTGTAGGACTACACCTACTCATTCACATAGAAAGGGAAAGTGTAAACAAAAGCACAGAAACAGTATTTGATAAATCCTTTTGCCAACACTCTCTGAAAGAAAAACCTCATGACCCTAACCAAATGATGTCACTTGCCTAATGACAGCTCCCCACACTGTCATTGGCAATATATGGTATTGGGGATAGTAGTGACATCATTGCCTAAATATGGCTATGGCCAGAAAATTGGCATTTTTGATTTTACAGATTCAGCTCCATTTGATTTCAACAGGGTTCAGGTTTGGCATCCAAACTCCTTTGAAGTTCGCCAGACTGCTTGAACCATACCTAGGGCAATTCTGCTCATCCCTATTTGACATCTTTGTTCTATGCCACATTAGAACAAGTAATTCTTGGGCAACCACTCTAGTTATAGTAGCTATATCCCAACAGGATTGACCTATCTGTGAGTACAGACCAGTGTTTCTAAACCTTTTTTTAGTCAAGGCACCCTTTAAAGTAATGAAAAATCTTGAGACACCCTTTGAAGTTATGGACAGTCTCAAGGCACCCCATTCTAAAATGTAAAAAAGCTATTTTAATAGTTTTACCTAATGCAGCAACATCCACACATGTAGGACACCCAATGTTAGAGGTGATTTAGTCTTCCAAAGGAAACACTTGCGCACTGATACTGAACAGTATTCCAATGCTTCTCTTCTCCAGCAGTTTATCACTATCTATTACTAAGCTAATGTGACTCCATTACTGACAGGGAGGGGCAAGGGAGGGTCAAACAAGGATGCCGCGCAGGTGACCTACATCCTCCATATCAAGTGATTGCGTCATTGGTTGTTAGGACACCGGCTGCTGGAACGTTGTAATGGTGCACAAGGAAACCTATGGCTTTGTGTAACTAAAAGGCAAGCTTGTATATAGTTTTTTGAGCAATTTGTAGGCATTTTGCGAAGGCACCCCTGAAGAAGCTTCAAGGTACGTCAGGGTGCCTGGAAACCCTGGTTAAAAAAGGCTGGCATAGACAACAGAGGTAGGATTATTCTACTCCTGTATACCTTGTGTTCTAAGAATTTGCTTCAAGACCACAAGAGCTGCTTTGTCATTTATTTAGAAAAGACAGTCTATATTCACTCATTTGCAGCAACTTTCAAAAGATTGGAGACCAGATTGGTAGCCATATCATAGAATATGTAAACAACCCATTCAGTTTAAAATAGAAATGAAAGGCAAAAATATTTTTATACATATAAAAAACATTATGAATACCTGCATACTCTCTGTTCTCAGCTGCATAAGGAGCTAGGGGAGGAGAAACAGCAGAACACTAATCCTCACAGTGAATGGCTGTGCAGAGGGAGCATGTCAGCAGAAGTCTGATCATTGGATTAGCTCCCAGCAAAGCTAGAAAATTGACCACACTGTGTTCTACCTATTGGGAAGCATATAATTTCCTAAGTTTTCTCCTCAAGCCGCCGCACATGATTTTGTTCATAGTTTTGTGGGGCTGTTTTACCAACTTCACAGTTATGATCTTCCCCTCTCCCCTGCTATCCGTTCACATGCTAATGAGCTGAAGTGAAGTGCAGGGTTGAGCTGGAGGGATGATTGATTATTTACACTGAAAGCCACCCCACATGACACACGCAATGAAAACGTTCCTAGATTGTGATTGGTGGCCAGGGGAACAGTGACTTCTGCAGGCTGGCTGGGAAGTTTACTGCTTGCTCCGCCCACCTCTTTCACAGTGCTGTGTGGAGCAAGTGATCAGCGTCACATGACTGAAGTATATTAAAGAGAAAGAGAGGCTTTTCCCTTAACCTACAAGCAATTACAGAAGCATTAGATGCTGCTTCTTCCGCAGTACTTTCCTATGGAGGCCTTATCTGAACTCACTCACCCAGACCCAGTGGTCGGAAAGGAGGTGGAGTTGGTTTGCTTCTATCCCCACTGAGCACCTTTCAAGTTCTCCCTAACCCTCCCTCTCGATCCTTCTCTTCTTTCAAGACTCACTGCATTTGGCCGTTTTCTCTCATTTCTCTGAGGATTGCAGTGATCTACCAGCCTCCTGGACCGGTGTTGTGCTTTCTGGATGACTTCTCTGCTTGGCTACCCTACTTTCTCTCCTCTGAAATACACACCAAAGGCAGACTGACAACGCATGGGCAATAGGGGATCATGGGGCCCCTGTGTCCTTGCCCAAACTCAAAAAAGCCTATGAAAAAGGTACCAGGGGCATCTCATGGGGCCCCCTACTGACCCTGGGCCCTCGGGCCGTGCCCGAGTTTCCAAATGGTCAGTCTGCCCCTGATACACACTATGATTCTTGGAGATTTTAACATCCCCATTAATGTGAACAGCCCAGCTACATCCCAACTCTTCAACCTAACCTCATCTTTTGCCTTAACACAATGGATACAGTCCTCCACTCACTCTGATGGGAATACATTAGACCTTGTTTTCTCCCATCTTTGCACTCCCTACAACCTCACAAACACCTACTTTCCTCTCTCTGATCACAATCTCATCACCTTCACAGTGTCCTCATCTTCAAACACTTTTCCCTCCAAGCAAACAACTGCCCACAGAAACCTTCTCAACTTAAACCCTTCTCTTTTCCACTCTGCAGCTGAGTGCAGAATCTCTCCCCTGTCCTGCCCTGACCTGGCCACTGCTGTCTACAACAGTTCACTTTCATTCACACTAGACTCACCTGCTTCTCTAACTACACAAAGTATCAGGCCCCGACAATTACAACGATGGCAGACTGACAACACCAGAAATCTTAAGCGACATAGTCGTGCACCTGAGCGATTGTGGCGTAAAACCAAATCTCAGCAAGCATTCACCCTATATAAATCTGCTTTCTTAACATACAATTCCTCCCTCCATGATGACAAACAAGCCTACTCTGTCACTCTTGTTAATACCTTGTCATCCAGCCCTCATCGTCTCTTCTCTACTTTTAACTCTCTACTGTCTCCACCTCCACCCAGTACCTCACTCACTGCTTATGAGATTGCAAATCATTTCAAAAACAAGATTGATGCAATTCGTAAGGGCATCTCCGCTATACAGACATCTATCCCACTTAGCATACCTTGTACTAAACCTCCCTCAACACTTGCCTCTTTTGACCTTGCTACTTACTGAAGAGGTCACTAAAGTTTTCTCAGAAGCCCGCCTCACCACCTGCCCCCTGGATCATGTCCCCTCTCAACTACTACGGTCAGCCTCTTCTTCTGTCCTATGCTCCCTCACTCACATCTTCAATCTCTCCCTCTCCAATGGTGCCTTTCCCACCCCTATAAAGCATGCACAGATCACTCCCACCAATCTGAACAACTTAAGACCAAGCTCCTTGCTCCCGTTTACCTCTAAACTCTTAGAATGCTTAGTCTACAATCGCCTGAGCTCCTACCTCACTAACAACAACCTTCTTGACCCTATACAGTCTGGCTTTCGCTCACTACACTCCACTGAAACTGCCCTACTAAAACTCACTAATGATTTACTAAATGCTAAAACTAATGGCCACTAATCCATACTCTTACTACTTGACCTGTCTGCGGATTTTGATACTGTTGACCATCCTCTCCTCCTCAAAAAACTCCACTCTTTTGGCCTCCGAGACTCTCTCTTGGTTCTCCTCCTACCTATCGCAGCACTCCTTTAGCGTTACCTATAACTCTGTCTCCTCCTCTCCACTTCCTCTTTTCTGTAGGGGTTCCTCAAGGTTCTTTACTTGGACCCCGTCTTGGTCACTTAATAAACTCCCACGGCTTTAAGTACCATCTCTATGCTGATGACACACAAATCTATCTTTCTACTCCTCACCTCGCCCCTTCAGTCTCCTGTCGCATTAATAACCTGCTAAGTGACATATTAGCAGGGATGTCACTCCACTTCCTCAAACTAAATCTTTCCAAAATGGAGCTCTTAGTATTCCCTCCAGCCCGTGCCCCCTCTCCTGACTTCTCCATCAAGATCAATAATACAACCATCAGTCCCTCCCCTCATGCCAGGGTACTAGGTTTAATCCTAAACTCCCATTTGTCCTTTCAGCTCCAAATCCAATCACTGTCCAAATCTTATAGACTTCAACTCCACAACATCTCCAGGATACTCCCATTCTTAACCTCTGAAACCACTAAGCAACTTGTTCACTCCCTTGTTATCTCTCACTTTGACTATTGTAACTCCCTCCTCATTGGCTACCTAATCGCAGGCTATCCCCTCTTCAGTCTATCATGAATGCTGCTGCCAGACTCATCCACCTTACTAACCATTCCATATCTGCCTTCCCTCTCTGCGAGTCCCTCCACTGGCTTCCCATTGCCCAACGAATAAAATTCAAAACATTAACAATAACATATAAAGCCATTTGTAACTCTGCCCCAAATTACATCACCATTCTGGTCTCCAAATATCACCCAAACCATCCTCTCTGCTCCTCACACGACCTCCTGCTCCCTAGCTCCCTTGTCTCCTCCTCCCATGCTTGTTTCCAGGACTTCTCCAGAGCCTCCCCATCCCCTGGAACTCTCTACCCCAATCTATCTGACTATCGCCTACTCTGACCACTTTTAGGTGATCTCTGAAAACCTCTCTCTTCAGGGAAGCCTATCCCGCCTTCAGCTAATAATGAAATCTTCTATTCCTCCTATGAGTTCATCCCCTACAGTTTTTACCTTTTGTACCATCAGCCCCTCCCTCTTAGATTGTAAGCTCCAAGGAGCAGGGCCCTCCTAACCCTTTTGTATTGCACTGTATCGTTGCTGTATTGTCTCCCTTTATATTGTAAAGTGCTGAGCAAACTGTTGGTGCTATATATATCCTGTATTATAATAATATACAATATCATTATATGCAATATAATATTTTCTCTGCCATCTCTTCTTTGAGATGAATGTATTATCTCATAGCAGGAATTCCCTTAATGCAAATACATACCACTGTTTCACTCAGCTCATAAGATTAGTAGTTTATAGAATTAGGACTTTATTTTACTTACTTGTGGTTGTTAACATAGATCTCACTGCTATTGATTACAATCTCAGTGCTGTCTATCTTGGCATGAATGTTTACAAGTTTTCCAGAGTCACGTTGGCAGTGAATAACAAATTCTGGGTTTTCCTCAGCGCAGTGATAGATTAAAGCTACTTTTTTATTAGTTGTAACATAATGTGTTTGGCCATTCAACATTTTATAGTGTCCATTGCCCCATGTGCTACAGTGCCCTGTATGTAAAAAAAACAAACATATATTATATTTGTAACACATGACATTTGCATTTGTTAACTATTTTCAAGAAAATAAACACATTTACATAATTGTAGATAACATTTTAGTAAAAGAATACCAATAAGATTATTATAATTACCAGACATGCCGGAACTCATTTCAGGGGTTTTTGCTGTAAAGATAAGATTTATAAAATGTTCAGTGTGTCAGAAAACACATTTTCAGTGGTGATGTCACTGCATTAATACAACAAAATTAATAAACATAGTCACAGTTAATTTGACTACCTTTCTAAGAAGAAAACAAAGTGGCCTAAAGTGTGATCAAGGTAAGTGATGCACTTGGACCTACAGTCTTAAACATATTTCATTGTAAAATGAAACAAATTAGAATTTTTTAAGTATACCATGCTGGATAGCCCTGCAAATTTTAAAGAAAATATCCTTAAAATTATATTATTTCATATAAGACTTGTCTTGCTATGTCCACCTGTGTACAGTCCACAACAGTAGGAAAGAATCCGTAATATCTTTTATAAATAACTGTATCACACATAATCCAAAAAGTATTTGTAAATGGGACAAATTACAGAATATAGTTTGTCATTTCTATCTGCATCTATCTAATGTAATTTTTTTAAAAGATTTATTTGTTTTCATAGAAACAGCCCTTAGGTCCAAAGGAGACACAGCCCCAAAAGTAGATAAGTAAAAAAATACATGGTTACAGTTCAAGAGCATGTACATCAAGCAATAAAATAATGCAATAAAAATGAATTGTAAGGTTCTAGTGTATGTGTCTTTTATACTGGTTAAAGCTGAGGGACAGACCGTAAGAGAAAATGCAATGCAGTTTTCCCTACAGACTGCATGGAAGAATAAAGGGAGTGAAAAGAAAGTTGAAAGAGAAAAAGATGAGGAAAAAGAAAGATTAGGACAGGCTTATTGTAGGGAGGGGGACCTGTCTATGAGATACAGAATAGAGCAGGGGGCAAGCAGATCTGTTTGGAAGAGACCAAGGATCATTTCCCAAAATCTGAGCATGTCTGTGTACCAGGGTCTTCTGGGCTAGTTTGTTGCAATGAAAATAACTGATTTTCTCTCTTTCTCTATTTTGTGAAGCAATTCAGGAAGAATCCTCACTGTAGGAAATACATTTATTAGCTGAAATGGAGTCCAGGGAATTACCAGGGCATCCAACATGTCCTGGAGGTACTAGAAGATCATTGGTTCTGTCCACACACAGGTAACTTGTTGTTGAACTGGAAAGGCCAAGATGTCCACATTTGGAGTCACCCATTTCTGACATAAGAGATTGAAGTTGCCAAATGAATGGACCACTCCCTCTAGCCAAATGGTTCAATTCCTACTTAGTGTCCACTCCTGAAATGTGAACAGCAGAGACAGTGGTTCTCTGCTCAGGAGAGAATCAATGAAGGAATAAGGGGAGTCCAGGGAAGCAGAGCTAGTCTTAATGTTCTGAGTTCCAGGATATTAATGAGGAGCTTTCCTATTTTTTGGAGACCAATTTCATTTAACCATGAGAGATTGTAACACTCCTCCCCAGTTTTTGAGGCTGACATTTGGTATTATACAGTTCCATGTGCATGGGAGAATTGGTTTGACTATTTCCAAGGTTGGATTGGAATCCACCAAGTTAGTGAGTTTCTTGTTTGACTGGACCTGGGCCTTGTGGTAACCTCTTCATCAAGAGAGGGAGTCTATTCGCTTCAGGCCAACATAATGTTGTGCTGAAGAGGTCCTGAATGGACTAAGCAAAAGTAACAGCCTCAAATGGGGCTACAATAAGGCCCAAGACCCTCATGGGAAATCATACAGATGGAGGTCTTTTTAGATCTTAAGGTCTGAGCATAAGACCTTAGAGAGGCAAGTTTCTTTGCTAGAAGGAAAACCTTTGAAGTATTCTAGACAAGGGGAAGGCTGGGGAGCAGATGTTTGAAGGTTGATTACCCAGCTGAAGGCCTGAAACATATGAATAGGCATTTGTACATATGCAAATAATTTTGGTAGGGATGGATATTTCAGAAGAGGGTTCTCTAGGAACCTATGACCTGACTGTCCCGGGTTCTTAAGTGCAAGTGCAAGTAAGGGTGCAAGCACCTTTGTAAAGACTCTGGGGGCCAATGATAGGCTGAATGGCAGTGTGACAATTAGAAAATGTTTGCCTGTTTGTGAAGTGCAGAAAACACTGATATGGTGGGTAAATTGGATTTTTCAGGTAGGCATCTTGAGTATCTACTGATGGTGGGGTGGCATAACATAGCCTAGTACAGAGACTTCAGAGAGGCACTGCTTTTGTAACACTACTACTAACTGGTCTCTAAATGAATCCCATTTACAACCACAGTCTGACATCTATCCTTTACCCAACTGCGTATCCACTGAACCACCAAGAATTACAGTAAGTTCTAGATTGTACAACTTTTTTATGAGATCAATACAGGTTATGTCCACAACACCATCAAGGTCAAACATTTGTGAAAAAGCAGAAAACAAGGGCACACCTGTGCGGCAGATTTGAAAGCATGAATTGAGAATCATTCTGTTGAGCTTATGTCTTGTAGTTGTTTGTGAGTAAACATCTATTTTATTACTACACTAAAAATGTTTTTACAGTAATGCACCAGGCTGGTGCGGCCTCTTTTTCTGCTTTTTCAGTATTGTTTTCAGGGCTTCCCCAGTCCTAAAAGAACAGAAAAGCACGGTAACCGTTTTAGTATGAAGAGTGGATGAGTGAAGGTCTACTGGTGACTGAGCATCACACTTGAGTTCAGGAGGTTATTTGTAACCAGGGGTGGACTGACCATTTGGAAATTCGGGCACTGCCCGAGGGCCCGGGGTCAGTAGTGGGCCCCATGAGATGCCCCTGGTACCTTTTCATAGGCTTTTTTGAGTTTGGGCAAGGACACAGGGGCCCCATGATCCCCTATTGCCCGGGGGCCCCATGAGTTGCCAGTCCGCCCCTGTTTGTAACTGTCAAAGACATTTGTGATATACTCAGAAAATCAATCAGATTAGGCTGACATGATCTGCCCTTGATAAAACCATGCTGCTGTGTGTTTTTAAATGATCATTGATCCTTCAATTAAGGAGTGATTCCATTAAATTTAATAATACTGATGTTAAACTGTTTTTTACATTTAAAAATTCAGTTCCTTTTAAAACCACACCATTTCAGAGCTCCTTCTGAAAATGCTGGCTTTCTCTGGCTTCAATACGTTGATATACTGCATATATACAGAAATAAGGACACATTATTCTTACACAACAATAACAGTTACATGATTGTGTTTAGCTTTAATTTCCCAGACCTTATCATTTTGTGGCAAATAATATGCCGTAAAGGAGGTGAGAAAAGAAGATAAGAACTGCTGTTATTTAAACTGATTAAAGTGGTGGTGTGTTGTAATTCTGGCAGTCCCCCATGGTATCAAGTTTTTTTTTACATTATTCTACCATTGTGGCATGATGTTAAGCTTCCTCACTTATATTGTATATCCCAAACACCCATACCATGAACAACCACATCTTATCTATATGTGTATGACCATGGAAGTTTTAGCAGCTACGCCATTAAAACTTTCCTAAATCACTGGGTAAAGTCTTGACAAATTCAAGAGTATAACAAGAACAGTGATTTTTATATACTTCACAGTCATCCAATGAAGACATTTACACTGCTACAAGACATGAAAAATGGTCCCGATCTCCCCACATAGTCTCCAGCACTCTTTGGAATTAAGCTTAAGTTAAGTTAATGGTTTTCTCCCAACTGGCAGTTGAGTATGTGAAGTTCACTTCCCTCTGTTATTTGAGCATGATTTATAGAATTTTTTTAGCGTTCATTGCAAAATAAAACAGAGAGATACCATGAGAGTACTTATTAGTGTCGGTAACAAGAGCTAGCAATTTAGAATGTAAATATATACTTCTGTAGGTTTGAATTTGGAAGTAGTGGTGTATAGGGTGGTATTTTATAAAAATTTTATAAAACTCCGTAGGCGAGCTTTGGTATTCTGAAAATGCCTTTTTCCATTTGTTCTTGGACAAAGAATTTTTTTGTAGATCAACCACAGGTGGTTAAACTGGGCAAATACAATTTTTCCTATTGCTAAATCAGTATAGGAGTACAACAAGGTTGTATGTTGACCCTGCTCCTTTATTCTTTATACACTTGTGAATGTACAGCTTACTATTGCACAAATAGCATTGCCAAATTTGCAGACAACACCACCGTAGTTGGAAGTATTACAGGAGGGGATGAGGAGCACTATAGGAAAGAGGTTGGTAGGATAGTAAATTGGTGTGTTGTAAACAATTTGTCCTTAAATACAGAAAAAAAACTAAGGAACTGATTATAAATTTCAGGAAGAAAAAGACAGACCTAGTGCAGCTCTTCATTAAAGATAAACAGGTGGAGCATGTTTTTGCTTTTAAGTTTCTTGGAATATACATTTGTGAAAACTTAACATGGTCAATGAATGTGAATCTCAGCAACGTTTATGCTTCATGAGACTCCTCAGGAAACGTGGATTAGGAAAAAAGTACTGGGGACTTTGTATTGTTCTTTTTATGAGTGCGTGTTAATGTCTGGTATCCCAACTGTGTGCTGGCAGATAAGACAGCTCTCCAGAAAATTATCAACACTGCACAGAAAATTGTGGGCTGTGAACTTGTCTCTCTTGATGTAATTTATCAGTCTCACTGTGTCTGCAGAGTAGAGAAAATAGTGATTAATCTCTCCCGCACCACGTCTTTGAATTATTGCCACCAGGTAGTCATTTAGAAATATAAAGGGGAGGACACATAGATTTATAGAGATCTTTTTTCCAAGGGCTATTAAGGCTTTAAACATAGAAATTAAATTGAATTAATTAACCTTGGGTAACTGTTTGTCATAGCAGGTTTCCTTTTTCTTTAAGAATGGGAACGTTTTTGGTGTAAATTTTTTGGTGTAAATTTGATGTAAATTTTATTAATGCATGGTGATTGAATAAGTGGTGTATTGTTTGTATTGTTTTTATGTCTTTGTAATGTGAGGAGTTTAAAGAAATGTCATTGTAAATTGATTTGCAATGACAATAAAGGTCATCATCCTTATTTTTGTCTTTATTGAGAAAAGAAAAGATTTTAGAAGATTATTATGATACAAATTGTGTAAAAACAGAATTCTGCAGGCATCAGATATTGTGTATTAGAAATAATCTACTGGAATAGGAAGCGGGTAGTTGGTGTAGTATCTGATTCTTCCCATCGGAGGGTAGACAAGGTGCAAAGAGTGACGTGGATCATGGGATAGTGGGGGGTAAACATGATTTGTTTGCAAATGTACATGCTAAAAGCAGAGCAGGGTAATTGTGTCCTAGGAGTGTCTGCATCTCTAAAATTGCCAATTTATTATTTGGAGAGGGATTCCACCAATATCTAATTTGGTCTAGTATAGAGGCCTGGTACTAACCTGCTATGAGATGAAGGCCCAATCCTCCTGTTCTTCTTTGGACATGATCTGCCTAGTACATCATGCTTTCCTGTGTCCCCAAATAAATGTATGAAGAATTGATTTACAGCATTGAAGGAAGAAGGGTGAATAGGGATTGTAACAGTTCTAAATAAATATATTAATTTTGGCAAAATAAGCATTTTAACTATTGAAATTATACCCACGGTGGATAAATAGAAAGGTTCACAGTTCTGTATTTTATTAGGGAAAAAAGCTAAGTATTGGCTTACCATTATATTCAAAAAGTAGTGAATGGGTATGGGGGAGGGTAATGCCTAAATATCGAATACTTTTAGAGACCCATGCAAAAGGAAACTGTTCTTGTAGTGATTACTGTTTTGTGCCAGGAATATAACAGGCTAGTATTAAAGCGAGACTATTAGCCCACATGGAAGAAAAACATATTTGATATTTCAAGAAATATATTTATATGTGTATATATATATATATATATATATATATATATACACACACACTGCATGTTGAAATGCATTTTTATTACAAACTATATGAAAAATATTTTAAAAAATACATTTCAAATATACTGTATGTCTTTTATAATACAAATCTACATTTTTGGAATGCATTTACAAATATATGTAAAAATATATGTTAAAATTTATATGTTAAAAAAAATCTGAAGAATATATTTAAAAGATATATGTTTTTAAAAAAATGGGGGCAGGGCCCCCATAGTAAGCAGCAAGAATTTCATTTTACCTTGAAAATGAAGCACTTAGCAATAATAATGAATCACAAGCAATAATAACTTTACAAAAACTGTGCTAGGTTTTATTGACTGAGTACCTATCATATTAACTTTTTCTTTGAATGTTTGCTGTTCATGTCCAGAAACATGGGCAATCTGGAACTAACAAACTCTTTAAGGTTCTTTCTTGCCACAGATTCTGGTAGTCTCACTAACCTGATGCTATTCCATCTTAATCTATTATCCAAGGTTTCTCATCAACCTTATATATTAGCCTAATGTTTTCTTTTTGTAATTTTGTAAGCACTCTCTCATATTGAAGAATTTTGTCTTCTGGGGTAGAGATTTACAATTATGTTCTGCCAGTCTCTAAAAATAATTGACAGATTTCTTTCATCTCAGTCATATTCCTTTGGAAACTTTTCATACATGGCTTTAGATTGTTACCAACCTGGTAATAGTTATAATATCAGCAATTTTTATTTCTTTCAATCTCACTAAATACTTCATCAATTCAGGGCATAGTGTCCATCCTTTTCTTTTTCTGAGATATTGTGCTTACCAGGTGAACAGACCAAGACATCCACCTGGCAGTGTCACATTTTACAGAATCCATTCATTATAACACCAATTTTGTGCTCTCCTGGTGATGCAGACACCTCCTGGTTTTGGCAAGTACTGGAGTTGCAGGAGTAGGAGAAGACTTTTCTGACCATGACCAAGTTTTGCTGAAGGCTTGGATAATCCTGAAATTTTTGCATCACCAAATTTAACAAGAGAGGTAAAAAGGTAAACTACATGACGTTCCCCAATTACTGGCTGCTGGCAATGTTTGAGTCAGTGCCAAATACCCCATTGCCTAATTTCAGACAGCAAGTGAAAAAGCAGTGGTCAGTACGCTGGTGGAAACACAACTGCATTTATAATTTATCCATTTTTTTTTAGCCCCAGTCCCATCAGGTGCAGAACATGAACTGACTGTTCTTGCTATGCTACCAGTTCCACTGCTGCCCTACTGTTTAACCAATTGCCCCAAAATATGTTAAATTTAATTTATTGGAAGAGTGCAAATGTACACATTATAGCAACAATAAATGAATGAATTACCATAAATTGCATGGAAACTCCCTAAAATAGTACAATTGATTGCCACAGTTTTTGTTGTATATGTTATGTTAAATATTTATGAACATCATAAAATGCAATTCATATTCCTTACCTGATCATCAGATTTAACATTTAAGACCTTATTAGAAAACTGGATTTGAAGATGCTAATTTTTAGATATTTTTTTTCCACCCACAATTCGTGTATTCTACTAGCAATAATATCTATTGACATCTGCCCTACTGCTGGGAGTTCCTAGTTGTCTATTAAGCATCCCATACAAGAATATTGTTTAACCTACACAAAACTGGCAGCAAGAGAAAACTAGCATGTAGCATCTATGGACACAATATTAATTATTTCCATGCTATAAATGTTATTGTTTTTCTTTTCCTAATGTTAATGGCTAATACAGCATGTGGTATGAATAAATACCACAAGCAAGAAATCCTGTAATAATGGCTACATAACAAAAATTCTAAGTATTATTTCCGGAATGCATACTTGTGTGAATTGACAAAACAGGATGTAGAACTTTACAAATACAGCAAAATGTATGGATAATGATACATTCTTAACTCACCTCCACATAAGCAAAACTGCAATAGCAGGAGTAAACCTATGAACATAAAGATTTTTAAATTCATCTTTCTAGCTAGTAGTCTAATACCGGCATCATTTAACATGAAGGATGTTGCCTTTGCACAGCTTTTATATAAAACCTGTGTTCTCTCTATTTGCAGAAAAACACCTATTAATCAAAGAGCTAAGTAAACAACTTATTACAGAATGCAACATTCATATTGCTGTTTCCCAGCTTTGTTTGCTGAATCTTCTGTAATGTCAATACTGGGAGGCTCATATTATTTTTAATTATTACTTTCTGTATATAATGATCTCAGAAATTAAGGCAAAGTTCAATCTTGCTTATTTAATATTCAACATATTTAAAGTGTACTAAAAGCCAATATTTTTTTTTTGGTGGTGGTGGGTAGTTAAAATGTGTCTCTAGGCCAAAACCTTGTTTAGTTTTGGATAGAGTGGGGAAGGTTTGGACCCTCTGTTAGGTTTTTATTCATGTCTCTGTCCCCCATTGGGAGATTCATGTATCCATTTTGTTTTGGTGACTGTTGACACTGAGAAAGAAAGTGAGGGGAAATCCAAAATTTAGAGTTGTCCCCAGAACAAGAGTGGAAAATAAATCTTTATTAAGGACATCTATCTGGTTCAGAAGCATCTGTCCAAGAGGGGAATTACACCCACTTTTGGAGATTCCTTTAACTTTTTGTTTCATCTCTGGGGCAGAAGAGAGCAAAAAAAAAAAAATGGTGCAAAAAGTAAACTGGCAGGATTTTGATCCTTCCCTAATCTATCCGAAAATAAACGTTTTAGCTATACATACACTTAGGATCAATGTCAGCTAGTTTGTTGGAGCTTCCTTTTGTTGTCTGTGTTTCATCTGGGAGATTTCCCCTCACTTTCTGTCTCAAAGACACACACACATATATATATATATATATATATATATTTACAGTATATGTGTACATAACAAATCCCATAGACTCACTGCACTAATAATTTTTAACCACTTCAGCTCGCATACCTGTTCACCCCTATGAATCGGAGAAAATTTTACATTTCTGTTATGGGCAGTTTATTTGGCAATATCTTTGTCATTACTTAAAGTATATGTAAACCCTCACCTTGTAAAATAGATATTCATTTAAAAATAGAAATGAAAGGCAAAACTTTATAAAAAAAACATTATAAATACCTTTTTTTCTGTTTTATAAGTGATCACCAGGGGCGGACTGACAAGTCATGGGGCCCCCAGGCAATAGGGGATCATGGGGCCCCTGTGTCCTTGCCCAAACTCAAAAAAGCCTATGAAAAAGGTACCAGGGGCATCTCATGGGGCCCCCTACTGACCCCAGGCCCTCAGGCAGTGCCAGAGTTTCCAAATGGTCAGTCCGCCCCTGGTGATCACAAACCCTCTAGGCTCCTTATACAGCTGAGAGCAGAGAACAGGGGAAGGAGAAACAGCAGGACACTGAACTTCCTCATGAAGAACTGTGTGTGTGTGGGGGGGAGGTGGGGAGGGGTGAGCAGAAGTCATTGGAGGAGAGCTCACTGAGTTCCCCGTACAGCTAGAGAATTGACAAGGCTGTGCTCTCCTGCTTAGTATAGTCAATTTTTAATAGGAAAGCAGACTAGCAGAAACACCAGGGATGTCACACAAAGAAAGCAATACAAAAATAACAGGTGACTTTTTCATACAAGTACATGGTACAGCAGACACATATCAGGAATATGAAAAAGAAAAAAAATAAAGTTGGAGATTTGCGCCACAATATGTTTTGGATATGTATTAACCAGGGTGGCTCTGCACACTAACTTATTTTTGCTGTGAAAATAACATCAATTTCTCACATAAAGTGCAGTGAACAAATACCTTCTATCATTTTACCGTGAATCAATATGTATCATAGTTATATAGCCTGGCTGAAAAAGACAAAAGTCCATCCAGTTCAACCAAAAAAAAAAGTTATAATCCTATACCCACCATTGATCCAGAGGAAGGCAAAAAAAAAAACAGCAAAGCATGATCCAATTTGCTCCTGCAGGGGAAAAAAATCCTTCCTGATCCCCCTAGAGGCAATCGGATATTCCATAGATAAACTTTACCTATAAATGTTAGTATCCAGTTATATTCTGTGTATCTATGAAAGAATCCAGGCCTTTTTTGAAGCAATCCACTGAGCTGGCCAGAGCCAATTCTTTGTCAATCAAAACAATTCCTGTATATTGTCTATAGAAATATGAAACAAAATCCCCAATGAAGTAAATATGCGTATATAGCAAAATCACAAATAAATAAATAAGTGAAAAAATATATGTCAATCAATGATTCAGCATAAAGTCCCTTATATATATGTGAATGTGAATGTGAACAAAGTCCCAAAATACATATAGCAAAGTCCCAAGTGAATAAACAAGTGATTAATCCTTTTCTTCTTTTTATCTTCATTTTTCAACACCACTGTGGATCCACAAACAAAAAATACTAAATGAACTCACCAAAAACATTTCCTTGCATATGTGCAACCAGCTTGCAGTGCATTTCCCTTAGGGAGCAATAGTCTGCAGACTCAACAGCCTCTCCTGCAATCTTGTATACTTGTTTGTTGCCGATAGTCAATACCAAGGAGGCAAGAGAAGGAACTCACATAGCATAAAAAACTTTAAAACCAAATACTTTATTTTTAAAAAATTCACTCACATGGTGGCATTTCTCCACTGACACAAGTACAATCGCTATGTTGTTATACAGAGCTGCCCGCTCCAGCCGCAGTTCTCAGCCATGAGCTCACAGTCCAGCGTGTGTGGTGACGTCAAACGCCCAAAGCCCCAGCAGTCTGTACACCCCAGTTTGGTGTACATACTCTTTAAGATGACAAAGTAATACGAATATATTTTTAAGGACATACATGGCTTTCTTATTGTGATATTGTCTTGCAAAAAAATTATTTTTATCCCTAGACAAAAGTGTGAGAAAACTAAAAAAATATAAATAAATAAAAAATTAATAGTTAGAACGGACAAAAATCATCATCTGAAGGTAGAAACTCATCCCTTTGATTTTCATATGATTAAAACAGAGGAGATTCAAAAGTAACTAGGTTACTTTGTATCTCTCTATATTGTATCTGTTAGACAGCATTTTTATTACAGTAACAGCTTCTAGGGCTACAGTATTTACACATCTTACCCAACTCTTATTTTAGGAACAATTGCTGGGAATTTCTGGCAAGTGAGAGGGGGTGCCACAGCAAGACAGAAGGACTAGATATGCTATGTAATATCCAGTGTACTTATGTGACTTTTTTTGTACATATGTAGCACTCCCATTGTTCACAACTACTTAGACAATGAGTCTTCTTAGAATGTTATCAAACTGCAGTACAAGAAATTGTTACAAACAGAATTGTTGAAAGAGTTTTGGCTCTGAGCAACTATTACATTTTATATGTTGGACGCAAACATACTGACCTTTACATTGATATTTATATATTATGGCTTCAGACTTCTGTGGCTTGTGCTGTTGCTATGCTGCAGCTTTTTCATGATCCATCACCTTCTGTTTCTATACTATATTCAAACGTCTGCACTGAAAACAAATTTAATTCCCTAACCTATCAAGCCAGCCAGTATTCCAGTATATTGCACTACCAATAATACAATCGAAGAATGAGTGTAGTTCTAAAAATGTCTTAAAATGTAAAAGTTCAAAGAAATGTTATAAAGTACACTATGCAAGCCAGTGAACTATAAAAGTAAAATGTTTACAAAATAATTGTTAATCAAATTCAGATGTTTTAATATACATTATAATGGCCCCAAATGAAAATGTCCAATTCCTTCTTATCAAAAAGAAATATGTATTACTTTTGGTGAATATTCAGTGTCTTCCTGTGTAAAGATGAGATTTGGGTTTGGACCAAAGCTCAGAGTTCAGCAAAGGGCGAACTAAATGGATGATCATTCACCTGTCAAGCCGAACCTCTGGCTGCAGCAGGTATTTATACATTTAGCAATGGTATTACTACTCCTGCTAAATGTGACAGCTCTTTTCCTAGGACAGTTGTTAGGAAGCCAGGGATCACTGGCTTCCTAGCAACCAGTAAGGCATCCTTGTCTGGGCCATTCAGCTGGGTCTGATCCTGCTAACACTGCATTTTTGGGGACACTATACAAAGCAGGCACTAGTATAGTTCTGTTCATGATCATTATATTGATCCATACAAACACTTAACTAGTAATGGGGGTGATCAGTGACCTATAGCATGAGTGTGATGGCAATCTAACGCTAGCTGACCTTGGCTGCGTGGGGCGCTTACTGACCCTGATGCTATCTGATGTCGCTAGTGGCAGAAATACAGCGATCAGTGAAAAACTTTATATACTGACACTGTACTAATGGCACTGGCTGGGTGACGGAGCAATCAAAGGGCTAATAGGGGTGATCAAAGGGTTAAATGTGCTAATCGAATGTTTGTGTGTAAAATGTAGTGCTTTACTCGGTGCCATGTTCTCTCTTCTCTCCCTGGACCGACCAGGGGGGCAGCGGGGGGTGTAGGTGCGTTCACACCCCAAAACAGGAAGCAATGCAAGATTACATTGCTTTACCAAGAGCTGCTGCAAGTAAGCGGTTGGCAAGTAGTTGAAAAAAAAAAAACTAAAAAAAAAATTCTCAATATTGTATTTTTTATTTTATTTTTAACATTTTATTAATTCTTTTTTTAACTACTTTTATCAGAATAGTACAACATTATCATAGTAACATTGTACTACGGTTGGGGGTGATCATGGATTTTTTTTATTTACAAAATCAAATACAAACGTCTCCACTAATAATATTAAATGTGAAATATGCACAAAAGAATATATATATAAAATTAATAAACATAATTCTGAATAATTTTAAATAACATATGCAAGTCCAACTTTAGTTCGCAATCCTACTAAAGCTGAGTGTTTATTTCAAAACTTATGTTGTATCTTCCACTAGTGAGAAATATGACAAAAGTCCACAAAAACTTGAACTTGTGTGCTCCTTCACCAGTGTGCACTCACCTGATTTATATGACCAGACCATTAAGTGAGGTCAAAAACAGCTTGGAGATGAGTGGATATATATATCCCTGTCCCAGATGGATGGATGGAGTGGAGTATTTCCCTTTTTCCAGCAGGGGGTCTTGCTGTTTCCTGGAGACCTATTTCCTGGAGTTGGATGGATGGAGTTATCCCTCTTTCCTCTAGGCGGTCTCTTCACTCCCTTCTGACTTATCTCGACAATCTCTTGGTCCCACACTGGGGTTAGGGTTCTTCCTTGTTAAGTGTGCCGGACAGGCCACAGGGGTTCAGCAACCACCATCTCAGTTTGTCAGAGGGTTCACTCTTGCTCACAGCTTGGAAGGCTCTCCACCCTACATCACTGACACAAGTGTTGATTCCTTCTTGCAGCCTTCCAAGACTCCCTTGGCTGTCGCCTTAAGAAGGTCTTCTGTCACTCCAGGCTTATTCAGTAATATGATACTAGGCTTTTTACTACTGTTTGCTTGTCAGTAATGTCTATTTGGATTAATAAAGGATCTTGGTTTTAATACTACACCATTGGAGTGCCTCTCTGCTTTTTGTTTTACATGGTGATCATGGGAAAGAGGAATATCATGCTTGTATGATACATAAGCATTGGAATGTAGGGAATCCTTAATAGTTTGACCCATTATACCTCCATGATGGTTGTACCCCACTGGTTATAATCCGCTTATATTGTTAAGATGGACAATCAAGATGGAGTCATATTATTGTCATCTATGCATACATGAATTGTTCTATCACTTCTCTCCTTTAACTTTCATAAAATCTCTTATTATTCTGTTCTGAATTCTACTTGGTGTTTCATAACCTTTGTTCCATATCTTGTTATTGTATGGTGGGACGACAGCTGTGGTCTCCTATTTCTGAGAAGTGGTTGGCTGGACATATCTGACCATTTCCCAGAAACACTGATTAGGAATATTTCTCAGAAATTACCACTCTGTCAAAAAGTCCCTTGGCCTCCTTTGATGTAATTATGATTTGATTTATTTAGAGTTGTTTAGAGTTAGCATGACATGTAACCTTTATGATATCCAAAATATTAATTAGTAACATATGTATATTCAGATGAACCTTTCACAAGACTTGGTATTATGCCCACCATAGAACACTATTGCATAAGAACTGTATAAAAAGACCTGTCTGTATCTTCATATTATCGCATTGTGTGTTTGTACGCAATGACGGTCCGATGTGCACATTGTAATTCTTCATCAGTAAACCTATATCAGATGAAATGCAACTTGATTGGCGTGGATGTCCTTTATTGAAAATGTCTACTTAATAATATTTGGAGAATTATTCTTTGAAGCCTGCTTTGCCAACCACAAAAGTGGGAGGCAACAACTACTGGTGAGTGCACATCCATGTGGGGGACACTTTGAGGCACCTGGTTATTAGACAGCACGTAGTGGATTCCAAAGAAGAAGGAACAATTTCTGTGGACTTTGGATTATTATATATAATTTTTGTATTCATAGTAATTCACTGATATCATTTTATTGATTTATTCACATTTTATTGTGTTGTACTTACTATAACACCACATCACTAATAATTTAGCGCCACTATAACACTTTATGTGGCACTCTACTAGTTTGAAGAGACTCTAATTGTACACTATACCCCTTTCTGGAAAAATCCCCCCAACCATCTCTTCCACCGGCCTCAAGAATGTCTTTCCAACAACTCTTCCATTGTCACTCCTTAGTCGATACATGGAGAGAACTTAACCCAATGAAACGCTGGTACACCTTTTATTTGCACCCATAAGACGTTTTTGCGTATAGACCATATATGGATGACTGTCAGATCCTCCTCCCGGCTTCTTTCCTCTGACCTTCTTCCTATACCTTGGTCAAACCATAGTGCAGTCCTCACGACCGTTTCATCCCCGGCTCCATTGACACCTGAAACCTCTTGTGTACTAAATGATAACCTTCTATCCCATCCTTCACACAGCCTAGACATTGAGCTTCCCCTCCAAATATCTCGCCCCTCCTCCTATGGGAGTTGCACAAACCAATTCTTAGGGGATTCTGTATCAGCAAAGCATCTTTTCTAAACAGAGAAAACCGCCTACAATGTTCCCGTCTTGAGGCGAATCGCAACCAGTCCCATTGTGCCTTCCAGGCCACACTGTCACCTAGCACTTGCAAAACCTTAGAACAACCCCAATTAGAGCTTCTCACAGACCAAGCGGAACTTTCATCCGTAGATCACGTCACAAATACTACACTAAAGCAAACAAACCTGACACATTCCTCACACTCTCGTTTTGTAGATTGGATCGAGCTACTAAACCAATCCGGTTTCGAATCTCACAGGGCAACTATACTTGTCCTGTATTGCAGGTCTTTCACAAGCACCTGCCCCAGCTGTATTCTTCTGCGGAACCGTTTGACATTTCTCGCGCCGAAACTCTTGACCCACCTCACTTTTCCAAGACTGTCTGATCAGCAGCTGGAACTCCTGGAGATACCAATCACCACGACGGAAACCCTGACTGCTATCAAGACCCGGAAGCTACGCAAGCACCCTGGTCCAGATGGCTTCTCCGCAGCCTTCTACGCCCACCTTCTTTCTCCAGTTCTCACGAATGCATTTAATGACATCCTCTCTGCTCAGTCCTTCAAACCCGAAACAGTGGCAGCCACTATTTCTATGATTCCAAAGCCCTGGTCCAACTACAGGCCAATTTCCCTCCTTAATTTAGACATTAAACTTCTCGCTAAAATACTTTCTACTCGTCTTAACCCATTTATAGACTCCCTCATCCATAACGACCAAGTTGGCTTCATACCTGTACGCCAAGCAGGCGACGTTAGATGCGTGGTTCTTCTGGCACATTTGGCTCAAACTTGCAACATCCCCACATGCTTTCTCTCTCTGGCTATCAGAAAGGCCTTTGACACGGTCTCTTGGCCCTACCTTAATTTTAAGGGCTTTGGAACTCACTTTTTAACATGGATCTTATCCTTATACAACAAGTCATCAGCCAGTGTTTGATACCTGGGACACATATCAGCTTCGTTCCCAATTTTTTTGTGGAAGTCACCAAGGATGTCCTCTATCCCTTTTGCTTTTCGCCTTAGTCATTGAACCCCTGGCCCTCTTGATTAGAAACAGTCCTGATATCCAAGGTCTAGAGATAGGTGGCAACCACCATAAGCTTTGCCTCTTTGCGGACGATGTGCTTCTTTTCCTCACTTCCCCACTGATCTCTACGCCGATCCTACTCGTGCTTCTCCATGATTTTGGCCATATCTCTGACCTACATGTTAATCCCCAAAAGTCAATGGCACTAACTATCTCCGTAAACTCGAATGACCTGTCGCACCTGCAACAAGTCCTACCATTTTCCTGGACCTGGCAATCCATTGTCTATTTAGATATTAAGCTGACCGCCAACGCTTCTGACCTTTAGTCTGCAAATTACCTACCTATGCTAACTCACCTCACTAGCCTTATGGCCAAATGGTCCTCTCTACCATTGGCCTGGATGGGCAGAATAACTGTAATAAAAATGTCTATCCTTCCTAAAATACTGTACCTGTTTAGAATCTTACCCATTTAAGTACCCACGCATTTTCTCCGCATCTTACAACGACGTGCCTACTCATATCTGGGGTTCCGTCCGTCCCCGTATTCCTCGCTCAACTATTCATTAATCTAATCTTATGGGCAGTCTCGGTCTCCCGGACTTTACTAAATATTATCAAGAAGCACAGTTAGCACAACTTCCTAAGTACCATGCGACACACAAAATTCCTCAATGGATTGCTCTTGAATCCATAGACTGTGATCCTCTCTCAACTGCCAATCTATTCTGGCTCAGGTCTTCAGATCGCCAGATGCTTAGTAACCCAATAACATCCCATTTCCTTTCCCTCTGGGGTAGGCTAAAAACTCACTACCGTCTACAGTCGTGCATAACCCTCTACTCTCCTATCTCCAGAACCCGGCCTTTCCACCAGCCTAGTCCTCCCCACGCTCCTTTTATCACTGGTCCTTGAATAACCTACTTTGTGCTCACCACTTTTTGACCAGTAGGGGATTCAAATCTTTTTCCTCTCTCCGGGAAACGCACTCTATTCCAGCGTTGGAAATCTTTAGATACCTTCAACTTCCGCTGCCCAATTCCACTCTACCAGTCCAATGTCCTTCTTTGAACACTCTTGCTACAAGGAACCGCATAGGCAAGGCCTCATCTCAGCTAACTATAACCTTTTGTCCATTCCAGAGTCTCCTTCAACCCCTACATATGGCACAGTTGGGAGAAAGACCTAGGACTTCAATTAGGCCCTACAGACTGGGACTGTATCTGGTCAGCTACCAAGTCCTTCTCGCAGAATGTGGTGGCCATTGAGACTAATTAAAAAGTTTTGACACAATGGTATTTAGTCCCGGAAAGGATCGCTAAATATACCCCCAGCTACTCTCAAGATTGCTTTAGGGGTTGTGCAATGGTCGGAACTTACTTTCATATTTGGTGGTCTTATCCGGTTGCCCAAACCTTCTGGACTCACATTTTTCATATGCTATCCCCGCTATTTGCTAAACAACTACCACCGGATCCAGCTGTAGCCCTCTTAAATCTTCACCCCCCTTCTATTTCTAAAACCCAATTTAAACTTCTCCTACAAATTACCACAGCAGCCAAGCAGATCATGACCAAAGCGTGGAAGTCCCCATCTTTGAGTACTCTTGCAGTTAAGCATAAAGTTACCCAAGCCATGACCCAAGGCAAAGTGGAAGCAACCGTCCTAGATTCGGTTCCCAAGTTTCTGTCGATATGGGTGGACCAGTTCCTTCCGCTGAACTTTGATGATACACTGCTTCTCCCTTAGTGCTATCTTGTCCCTCCTTGTGAAGACATTACCATATCCGTTTAAATAATACCTTGTTTTTGTCCCGAGAACCTCCTCTTTCCCCCAGAAGTCACACCCCCCCTTCTTTGTACCGTCCTCTGTTTCTTCCTATTCTCCTCCCCTCCTCTCTTTTTCCTCCAGTTCTCGGAAATCTTGCCTTCCTCCCAGAGCTTGACCATGTCTTATCTTCCTTCACTATACCAAACTTCCATTGCTTCCAAGGGTACCTTCTTAAATGTTTATTGCACTGTAATCCCTTTCTGTGGTAGGGCAATCTGCCCTCCCATTTCTCTCTCCTTTCCTCCCTTTTTTTTTTTACTCTTTGTGTTTCTTATTGTTTTGTTCATGTACTTGAATTTGAGATGCCATGTGTTTGTTCTCTTGGCTCTAAAATTAATAAAATGTTTGAACAAGAAAATGAACTGGACCTGCCTGAGAACTCTCCACTGCCAGAAACAAGTCCTGCTCTATCTTTTATCTTTGTGGGGAATGAGGTTTTTGCCCTGCTGAGGCCCTAAACTAACTATAGAACACATGTGGAGAAGAGGGTTTATAATCGATTCACCAGAGCACGAAGAGTAGTGGATTGTAATTTTCAGCTCCTTTGCAATAAGTGGCATTTTCTACAAACTACAATGAACCTGAATATGCAGAATGCAAGCACTGCAGTCAAAGCAGCATGTGCCCTGCACAATTTTGTCCATTGGTATGATGGTTTTCTTTTTGAATATGGTGTCATGCACACAATAGAAAGGGCCCAGTGGACCAAAAAATGTGGAAACATAAGTGGTGCACATGTCAGAGATGAATCTGCATCATTCTTTAGTCTCTCACAGTAGAGCTCCAGTGGCAACTTGGTGCTACTGAACAAATTTGAGATAAAGACATCAGCTTTGCAGACTTGTAGTGATGCTTTCTCAGATTTTTTTTTTTGGGGGGGGCAGGGGGGGTTGAAAATAAGTTGTTTTTTTTTTAAGTGGGTGCTATTATTGGAGATAGACTTTGTTTCTAGTATTAGTTCCTGTTCGCTAAAAAGAGTTTACCGCGTTGCGGAATGAGAATGCTTCCTACTGGGCTAACATGGCTACAATTACAAATCCATGCTACTGCAATGCTGCACAAAGATTCTAGGATGATTACTGCTACTAGAAAAGCATACAGGACAAACCTGATGGGAGGATACATAATATGGCTAGCAAATGTCTAAAATCTACAGTGCCACTGCACAAACGTTTACAAGGAGGTTACAACTAGCAAAGAGAATGTACATGGTGAGAGATGAGATGTGCTGTCCTCCATATGGCTCGTCAGAAAGAAGTGGAGTGCAGCGGATTATGGGTGGAAACCAGCTGTGTGCTTGGAAAATGCTCAACAAAATGCTTATAAATTGCACATTGCGCACATTTTTTGGCATTTCTATTAAAGTCTATAAGGCAAAAAATGCCCATAATCTGCCAAAAAGAAGCCCATGTACAACAGGCATTTTGATACAGGTGGCAGGGGAACAGGGGCCATTGAAATGTATGGGATTTTGCTTGTTTGGCATTTTAGAGCTACAAGCATCAACTTGAAAATCGTTTAAGTGGAACTGGGGCCCAGGGCAAAAAATGGCCTGGCCAGGAAGGGGGGTAAGTCCTCTGGATGGCAAGTGGCTAACCCAAATAGAGAGGTGATGAATATATGAATCAACATTATAAAAAAAAAAACAAAAACAACCAAACCCCTATACCCAAATCATAAATAAAGACACATACAAAAAACACAGATTGTGCCAAGGTACAATCATATCCATCTGGGCTATTTTCGATGTTCAGAGATTTAATGGATATCTGTCATACTTGAGTTTAATATAGTTACCATGAAAAGTGTCAACAAAAACAAGTGTAACTCTACATTATGAACAGTGTATTCCTTTTTATTGATGAGTTGTGCACATATGTGTTTTTAATGTATGTTCAATAAAAGTAACAGAAAGATTTATTCATACTGAATATATGTTTGTGGAGTTGGTCTTTCATATGTATATAGATATTGGTGGGCCACTCTAGAACACCCTATCTTTCTGAAAATGTTTTTTGTCTATTTTGTTTGCTGTGGATTGGTGACCTTCCCCCTCGATATAATTTTACCATATATTTTCCATCCAGCCGCTATTTTGACAGCCTTACCTTTCATGTTCAAAGATTATGATTGGAGCAGAGCAGTAACAGTAATGTGAGATTAGAGCACAGCTGTGACAGAAATGTGCAGAGGTTGAAGCAGAGTAGTGACAGCAGTGTGAGGAGATTGGAGCAGAGCTGTGTGCAATGCATAGACAGCATGGGAGAGGATTGGAGCAGAGCAGTAACAGTGGTGGAGGAGAATGGACCAGAGCGGTGACAGTGGTGTGAGGAGATTGGAACACAGCGATGGCATTTAGGGCAAATAGTGCTAAAATAGATTTATATAAAATTCTATTAAAATAAAAAAAAATATTAACTTCATTACGTTAGTGGGTAGTGATTCCTGCAGGAGTGGTGATGCGACTCAGTGCTCATCTTACTTACATGTATACATTCCTTGAACAATCATTTGAAGAATACTGCTGTGAGAGATGTGAGCACGTTGTTTGGAAGCCTAGATCCTGGATCTAGAAAGTCAGCAACCTGGATAGGTGTGCGCGCCCTACCCGTCAGGTGCTGGCTGGGGCCAGAGGATGGTGGTGATATGGGGATGCATGTGCCACAGGTAGGTAGCTGGACTAACGTTTGAAGGTACAGGGAAGAGTGCTAGAGAGGATGTGGAGGGAGGGATTAGATTAAGGTATACTATGCAGTAAACAAGAGTCAAAATGTGCAGATTGGGCGAAGGTGAGGGGGTGCCCCAAACCAGATGACAGAAAACTAAAGTTTCCAAGGTTAGCAGGCATGCTGAACTTAAAAGAGATTAAAATTTGTGCAAGGATAAAATAAGCACATGTACAAACTTAAAAGGCATGTACACAAATGCTAGAAGTTGGGTTAAATAAATGGAAGAACTATAACTTCTGCTACATGAGGATTTTAACTTTGTGGGAATATCAGAAACCTGGTTTGAGAGCTCATATGACAGGCTTTTGGCTGTCCAGAGGGGGGACTTCAACTATTCTGATATTGATTGGGCATAGATGAAACTGCCACTCAACCAAGACACATAATTTATTGAATGTAAAGCAGAACAATATCTTGACTCAAATGGTGGAAGCCCCAACTAGAGATAACACTCTGTTGGACTTATTAATTACAAAGCAAGTACAGCTATGGGTGCCCATTTTGCACCATGGTATGCCAATCTCTTTAAGGGTTACTGGGAGAAACAACATAAATAACTTATCTGGTCCAAGAACCCATTTGCAAGACATCTGGTATATTATTGTCGATACATTGACAATGTGCTCACTATTTGGGATGGCCCCCTTGAGACGGTGTCCAATTTTGTCTCCTTTTGCAATTCCAGTGGGTATGGAATTAGGTTTACGTATGTCAATGATGCCAATTCCCTTGTATTCGTAAATTACCAACTTGCTTGGGATGTAGAGGGTAGGCCTACCTCAATAAATCATTTAAAAAAAACAGCGGGTAACTCCTACATTAAACCAGTTATCCCAAGTGGAAGGAAACATATCCTACAGTCAGTTCTTCTGGCTCCGTAGCAACTGCTTCAATGTCGCTGATTACCTTGTACAGTCTGAGATATTGATGAACAGGTTCCTTGAAAAAGGATACGAGAGGGAACACATTCAGGGAGTGAATTTGATAAAGTCGTAATGACAAAGCACGTCAGAGGGCGACGTCAGACGCCAACTGGAAGTTGTGTAGCGGCCATCTTGCATGAGGTCCATTCCATAGAGGCAATATATCAAACGCTGATGTATATCCCATGCTTGTAAGCACTTTTTAATTGAATAAATCCGCAAGTTTTGACTTTACTGAGCTATGTTTGCCTATTTTGTTTTGAGTCATATACGGACATTATAATGGGAGTAACAGGAAAAATGTTGGTCGGGTAGAAATATATTTCTCCAAGGTTTCTTGTTTATATACAGTGAGGAACAGAAGTATTTGAACACCCTGTGATTTTGCAAGTTCTCCCACTTAGAAATCATGGAGGGGTCTAAAATTCACATTGTAGGTGCATTCCCACTCTGAGAGACAGAATTAAAAAAAAAATTCAGGAAATCACATTGTGTGACTTTTAAAGAATTTGTCTTGCACTGCTGAACATAAGTATTTGAACACCTGAGAAAATCAGTGTTAATATTTGGTACAGAAGCCTTTGTTTGCAATTACAGAGGTCAAACGTTTCCTGTAGTTCTTGACCAGGTTTGCACACACTGCAACAGGGATTTTGGCCCACTCCTCCACACAGATCTCCTCTAGATCTGTGAGGTTTTGGGTCTGTCGCTGAGCAACACGGAGTTTCAGCTCCCTCCAAAGATGTTCTATTGGATTTAGGTCTGGAGACTGGCTAGGCCACTCCAGAACCTTGATATGCTTCTTACGGAGCCACTCCTTGGTTATCCTGGCTGTGTGCTTCGGGTCGTTGTCATGTTGGAAGACCCAGCCACGACCCATCGTCAATGCTCTGACGGAGGGAAGGAGGTTGTTGCTCAAAATCTCACAAAAAATGCCCCCATTCATCCTCTCCTTAATACAGTGCAGTCGTCCTGTCCCCTTCGCAGAAAAGCACCCCTGAAGCATGATGTTACCACCCCCATGCTTCACAGTAGGGATGGTGTTCTTGGTATGCAACTCATCCTTTTTCCTCCAAACACGACGAGTGAAGTTTAGACCAAAAAGTTCTACTTTGGTCTCATCTGACCACATGACTTTCTCCCATGCCTCCTCTGGATCATCCAGATGGTCATTGGCAAACTTCAGACGGGCATGGACATGTGATGACTTGAGCAGGGGAACCTTCCATACAATGCAGGATTTTAAACCATGACGGCATAGTGTTCTACCGACAGTGATCTTTGAAACTGTGGTCCCAGCTCTCTTCATGTCATTGACCAGCTCCTCCCTTGTAGTTCTGGGCTGATTCCTCATCAGTGATACCCCACGAGGTGAGATCTTGCATGGAGCCCCAGTCCGAGGGAGACTGACAGTCGTCTTTAGCCTCTTCCATTTTCTAACAATTGCTCCAACAGTTCATCTATTTTCACCAAGCTGCTTGGCAATTGCCCCATAGCCCTTTCCAGCCTTGTGGAGGTCCACAATTTTGTCTCTGGTGTCTTGACAGCTCTTCGGTCTTGCCCATGGTAGTAGTTGGCGTCTGACTGACTGTGGGGTGGACAGGTGTCTTTAAAGAGCTCAGACACGTGCTACTAAGTTAGATTAATGGGTGGAGTAGAGGTGGACTTTTTAAAGGCACAGTAAAAGGTCTTTGAGAGCCAGAATTCTTGCTGTTTCTTAGGTGTTCAAATACTTATGTTCAGCAGTGCAAGACAAATAAATTATTTAAAAATCATACAATGTGATTTCCTGAATTTTTTTTAAATTCTGTCTCTCAGAGTGGGAATGCACCTACAATGTGAATTTCAGACCCCTCCATGATTTCTAAGTGGGAGAACTTGCAAAATCGCAGGGTGTTCAAATACTTCTCTTCCTCACTGTAGTTTGGTAAGGTGCATGGATTTGACTGTTGGCGGATTACTTGATTGTGTCTTATACCGGTGGTCACTTATTGAGAAGATAAGGGGCACAGTGTGGTACTATATAATTATTGGGTAACAGTATTATATTGTATACAATAGTTTTTTGGAGGGCACGACTATCGTTGAAGAGGAATATAAGAAGAGTGCACGGATTGAAAAGATTTGGAACAAGGTGTATAAGACATACCCAGAGGGTAAGGGTATGAATTGCAGATATCCAAAGTTGACACTTGGTAGTGTTTGTGACATGGTTTTGAGCACTTAATGTGAGCACCCTATTAGAGTTGATTTCATACAAAAGGGAACTACACTATATGTGGATTTTGCACATTTTTTTGAGGAAGAAGAGGAGGATACTTTTTGGAGTTTTTGAAGATTGAACATTCAATGAACTAGGAAGGAAAGAAAGATCACTCACGGGTGTGAATTGAAGACTTGTATTGTTTGGATGCTACAAATGAACTGTGCATTCAGGGAGTGATTGACCAGTATACTGATGGCCTGAGTGTGAAAGAAAAAACAAGAGACAACACCAGGGATATCCTGTTTATCACTAAGTTCAATGATCAGCATTGGGCAATTAAAAAGACAAGCCAGTAATATAAAAAGTATGGTTGCTCCCAGTCATATACAGGATAAAAATTATATAGCAAAAGATATCCCTACACTATTCAATATAATAGGGCCATATAGGTGCAAATCTCATAAATGCAAGTTCATGTCCCACAGTAAGACCACTGTCGCTAGAAATGATGGGCGTACATTCCACATAAGGCAGTTCATTAGTTGCAACACCCAGTTTGTTGTTTACGGACTGAGGTGTCCTTATGGGATGTATTACGTGGGGCATACTGTGTGCATTATGTACAAGAGGTTTGGGGAACATAGGCACTTCATAGGACAAACGAAGGAAACAGTGTTCCCCGACATTTTTCCCAGGCCCATGGAGGCAGTACAGATGGGATAGAACTTTTTGGCATTGAAACAATTTCTATGGCGGTCCCAGAGGGGGAGAGGTTTTCCAAATTATATTTATAAATATTCTGGATATTTACTCTCAATACCATGTCCCAGGAAGGACTGAATGAGGAATTGGAGATCAACACCTTATTATAAATATAAAAATAAGAATTATGCCCCTTTTATTATATTATACAATATATGATCATCATCATATATCATCATCAGATCCTTTTACTGTATATATTACACTTCATATCTTATATTAAAGTTATATAATATTAATGTTTATAATATTCATCGATCATAGGGAACAGACATATCTATGAAAGCAGTGAGATATGTATATGTACTTTTGCCTACATTGGAGTAAATTGTGATTGGAGGTTACTGAACCCACCCCTTGGTTTTTGTTTCCTGGCTCTGTATATGTGGTGTGGTCCTTTAAGATCTGAATGCCAGGAGCAGCCATGGTTCTCTATAAAACCTTTGATAAGAGGGAGTGGGTGTGACTTGACAAAGGAGGCCATGCCTCTGAAATGCGTCATCATAGAAACCGTGACGTGGGTTCCTGTATTGTGATCCTCCCTCCTTCGGAGTTACTAGTCACCTATGGAGCACGGCGCCGGCTGGACTGGATGCATGTGCAGTGGGGAGGGACGCCAGTGGTCTGTCACTGTGCCTCCAACACACTCCTTGGTTGATTGCGGTCAGCAGTGGATTATCCTGAGGCTTCAGATCTTACAGGGACCATGAGGTGGATCACTTTACATGCAGACATGCTTGATACATATGTGAAAATGTGAGTGAAATTTGAAAATTTTTTAATCCTTATTATAATAAAACAGTATTACACTAGGGTGGTCATGCGCTCTCTCTCTTTGTACAATTACAAACATCACTGAACTTTATGCAGATGTGGAAGGAATAATTTAAGTGATCACAAAGTAATTATATTTGCAAAAAATGATCAGAAAAGGACACGTTAGGATAGGACAAGAACACTAATTTTCTAAAGAGCCAACTTTGACAAGCTGTGATCCATACTACATGGGATCAAATTCTTCCAGCAAAGAACACTGAAGGGAAGTGGGAGTGCTTTAAGGGTATATTAAACAATGGCATTCATCAGTGCATTCCACCCACTGGGCAACAAATATAAAAGAACATAAAAGTTAACCACATCTTGACTGCTCTATAGCAGACATACTGCTACAGGGCGGCATGGGTGCGCAAAATCACATAAATGTAAATATTTTGCATTTTCACACACGACCTACCTGTGCCGCCATTCGCGACCGCGGCTGTCAATCACCGGGTCCCGGCTGGTAATTACTCTCTGGCGCCCGGTGATTTCTGACCATCTCCAATGGGGAGGACGACTATTTTGTTTACGAACAGTTCTCCTCCCTGTCAGCTAGGGCACACTACTTTGGAGGTTCTACACAGCACAGCTATCCAGAGCAGTGTTATTGCAGTAAAGCACACTGACACAGCCCCCTAGTAAAACACTCCCTGTACACAGTTAACCCTTTGATCGCCCCTTGTAAATGCTATAACTTTCACATAAACCAATTAATTTACATGTATTGGGATTTTTTTAAGCAAAGACATGTCGCAGAATACATTTTGGTGTAAATTTATGACGAAAGTAGATTTTTTACTGGACATGTTTAATAGCAAACAGTAAAAAATATTCTTTTATTTCTCAAAATTGTCAGGTTTTTTGTTATAGCGCAAAAAATAAAAAATGCACAGGCGATCAATTACCAGAGAAAGAAAGCTCAATTCATGGGTAAGTTTCACTTGGGTGCAGCATTGCATGATTGCGCAATTTTCAGTTAAAATAATGCAGCGCCATAACGCAAAAAATGGCCTGGTCAGGAAGGAGGGTAAATCCTCAGGAGGGCAAGTGGTTAAACACTGGTGCTAACACTAATGTAAAAAGTCTATTGAAAAGCCAACTTCTAATATCCTGGCTAACACATTTTGAGGCAGCAATACTTTATACAATAATACTTTATTGCCAGCTCCTGCAGCTCAGGACAAGCCATAGTCGCTGGATAGTATACACAGCTTCAGTGATATCTAAATCATACTAAAATAGTCATTGGAAAACACAGTCATATCTTAAATGCAAAAGTACAAAGCTGAATTTAATTTCCGTGAAATAAAGTTAACAAACGGTGGTATTTACTTTCTTTTATTGAAAAAGAAAATATATTAAAACATCTTTTTTTGGATTTTCTCAAAAATTCTACAATTTTCAAAACATATACTGGAAATTATATATATATATATATATATATATATAAATTGAATAGATATATGCGCAAGTATGCCATACATAAACATATACACAGTATAACATCTGTATAAAATTGGGCTGACCATGAAAAAAACATCTGTACATATATACAAGTACATACAGAAATGTGCTTTTTTTTTTAAAGAATGCAAATAAAAATGTATTCAGTGGGCCACATGCATGTGAGATTAGTTTACAAAGATTTCCTTTAATTAATTTTTGAAACTCCCAATAAGGATCAAAATAAATAAAATTCAAATATTTATAGCAAATACATAAAGTATAAACTGTATTAGCTATGCATATAAAGCGGAACTGAAAGCAATCAAATATTAGCTACTTTACATAAATTCATTAGATTTCAGAAGATTACAAATGGGAAACAAACAGGTATTCTGTTAAATTGGAATTAGTTTCAAATTGCGTGTATCTGTAATTTTTTTCTCCAAGGTAAACCAACTTATTACAAAGACATCAATGTGATTTCCACATTTGTTCTGCAATGTGTGTTCCTCCATGTTCCAATGATCCCTATATTTATTAAGATGATACAGAAAACTGAATACGTGTGGCAATGACCAGCATTTACTGTTTTAATAAAAGAAAGAGGGAAAGTTATTTAGTTTGCTTATATATCATAAACAAATATGTAGGTGAATACAAATTATAATACTTAAAAGATTGCAAGTGCTAGGTAACAAATGCCATATTCATAAATGAACACATGATTTATGTATAAATATTGTCGGTAAATAATACATAAAAGAACTTAAAGTATATTTGAATAGAGTATGGAAGGGTTAGAACTCCTGTTGGAATTTTACTGCTATCTGGGACTCTACTTTTGGCATCCCATGCCATCCCTGGAAAATGCGATGGATCCTTTTTTCAGAGGGTGTTTGACAGATGGCTGGGAGGTGATATCTTGCTTCTTCTGTGCCTGTTTTAATTCTTTAAGCCATCACCACCATGCTGGAACTCCTTGCATAGGTCACTTCAGTGACAATACTGCCTGCCCAATGCAAAATTGGGTATAATTTTTGTTGCAGCCTTGAAGCATAGCATAGGCTGCACATATTTTCATATGGATTTTACAAAGAACACTTGTATGAATTTTCATTTGAAATTCTACTAGTCTATACTCAGCTTAAGATGTCTATTAGCACACCAAGGTACACATCAGAATGAGGCATGATATAGAAGTCTTGGGGAAATGATCAACTGAGAAGAGCTTACAGGTTATACTAGTGACTATTTCTTAGCATATGCCTGACTGAAACAGACTGTATTTTGCAATAAGAGATGAGTAGATGAGAGAACTCATGCAATTTGTTTGTAAATTGCACTAGGAGTTATTGATTTGTCACATTAGTAGGAGCAGCCATTGCTGACATCACCTTTTAAGAACCCTAGTTCTCTGGCTGTTATTCTGAACCTTTGAATTGAATACTGTGTGCATAGGTAATTTGTAACTAGAGATACAAAGTTCCGACAGTAGGAACACTCAAAGAACTGAAGTCAGACAAGCAAGTACAGGCAGGGGATGGCAGGGTCACTTTAAACAGCAGATCCTTTTCCATTTGGCTGTATAGAGGTAATATCTCTACATGTTCTAAAAAATGGAAGAAAAGAACTCCACCCACATGTTAAAAACAAAAAACACTAATGTGCAATACGTGCAATGATGTCCAATGTAAAATGTTTATGTTTTAGTCATAACCATAATAAAGAAATTATGTAGAAAGCCAATCAATCAACATATATACCTCCTCTAATCCAAAAGCAAATGCAGACCATGGACTGAAAAAGAAATAATTTGAGATGTGTAGACCTGTGCTAAAGAACTAAAATACATGCTGCTTGAGGGCCCTTTCCACTAGGCACTGCATGTGAAATGCCCAGAAATGCTGTGCGGTTACTGTGAGATTCACATGCAGTTCTCTGCAGTGCATCACACCAAGAGTAGTGCATGCACTACTTTTTGAAAGACGCAGCAACTAGATTTACTTTTAGTAAGTATCTTTTTCAGCAGGAAAACTCAGAAAAGATAGCCTTTATATTTCTCTCTTAAAAAGTATCTACAATTTCTTAGGTTGTTTGTTCACTGTAACACAAATGACACGAGTACACCACAAACGTTTACAGCATATATTAACTTACCTTCAATTACATGTCTAGCGACAACCCCCGTGCTTTTTCTGCCAACTCTTGTCTAATTTCATTGTGTTTTTTAAGGTATTGAACCTCATGTGAGAGGTTTGTATCCCACACAGAAAGAAAAGATTGTATTTCTACAGTAAAATATAAGAGGAAAAAAGGTTTATTGTACACATTTTAAGAAGGGATTTTGTTATATAAAGAAATACACACACCCACACACAAAATACCTTTTTGTGGTGTGCAGCGGCATCCCAAAATTAGAACAACATTTTTAACACTTCCTTTATCTGGAAAAAAAAGTTACAAAAGCATTGTTATATAGATTTAGAGACTAACTAAAGACCACAAATTAACAGCAGTTCTAGCTGCCTGACTGCAGAAAAAGATGGTTGGATCTTACTTAGTATGGCTGAAAAAAGACAAAAGACCATCCAGTTCAATCAAAATCTATATCAGAGTTGCATAGTTACATAGTTTGTAAGGTTGAATAAAGACACCAGTCCCTCAAGTTCAACCTGTGTTGGTGTGTTTATGTCACTACCATTTCCCATATCCCTGAATATTGTGTTCACCAGGAAATACATCTACATTTTTTTTTAATTATCAACACTCCCTGCTGACACCAACTGTGGAAGGGAGTTCCACATCCTTATCACTCTAACAGTAAAAAAACCCTTAAGTAGTTTACGAAGGTTAAACCGCTTCTCACCAAAATTCATTAAATGGCTATGTGTTTTCTTATGCGACCTAAGACTGAATAGTTCTCTCCCAATGCTAGAGTTAACTTTGTACACTCTACTACTAATAACTTTTGTATTTTACAACAGACCAAATAGGTGGTCATACAATAACCACAAAAGTAGTGTTTATTAAGCAAATCAGGTATCCTTTATTATATGCTCCCATTGCTGCCAAAGGAAAAAAAGTGAAAACCATTTTGTTTATTATAAAATAATAGAACTGCTTTGTATACAGCAAGCATTCTGTTTTATAATTTTTTTTGCTAACATAATAACTTTTTTTTTATAACTTTCGTTAATGTATGTTTACATAAGAAACTCACTCTAATTTAACCATTTTGCGGCCAGACACATTTTTGCACACTTTTAAAATATCACTTTGGACCTGTAGATTACATAAAACCCCAAAACATTATATCTTTTCTTAGAGCAGACAACCTAAAGTTTAAAAAAGTGGTAGTTCCAATTCCATATTAGAGCAACTATGAAACGCAAAATTTCAGTAAAAAATAGACAAATAACTGAAGTGCAAAATAGTGCAAAAAGTGGTTAAAACATATGTGGGGCAGATAGCTAGTAGACAGTCTAAATTCTCCAAAGGTAGCACAAATCAAACACTAAAAATAATTCCTGCACAGCTCACACAAATCCATTGTGCAAAAATTAACATAAAAAATAAAAAAAAATATACAACAATAAAACAAGTCACTCACTCTACATTGCCAACTGCATGTTGCCTCTGAACTGTGTTGCTTCAATTTTGCTAATGCAGTGCAAGCATATGTTTCTAATGACAGGTACAATAGGAGCAGAGCAAGGAAGAGGAGCACTAATCAACTAAATACAAACAGGCTGGGCCATGAACACCGGTAACCAACCTGTATATAATAAAAAACTCTGATGACAGTGCACACTGTACAGCAATTCCCCTGTACTGGTGACGTCACCTCCTGCCTATACCAACATATTTTGATTGGACACCGCCAATTTATCTCAAGGAAAGCAGGTAGAAGTCACAAAAAAAAAAAAACTTGATGTTGAACAGCCCAATATCCTGTTGAATGGGCCTTAACCAGGAAAGGATGAACCTTGTTCCTGATCACGAGACCTGAGAAAAAAAAAAAGCTGACAAATCCACCTAAAATACTGGATTGAGAAACAGCCTGACTTTAACAAGGTCCCTCAGGCAGAATAATCACACTGTTGAAACTAAGCTGTAGATTTCAGATAAACTCAAACCACAGCCAAAGAGTGAAGCACCTTCACCTTACGATGCTCAGTTCTAGGAGAAAGGAACGGCAACACAATGCCCTGACCCTGATACAGGTGGAGAAAAGAAACTACCTTCGGTAAGAAAGAGGATCCAGGTCTCAGAATCACCTCCTGGTTAGGAACCAGGAAAGGTTCTTTACAAGAAAGTGCAGCCAACTCAGACTCTACAAGCCGAGGTAATGAGCACCAAAAAGATAACATTGCTCATAAGTGACAAGGGGATCTCTTGGGGGGATTTAAAGGGAGGTGAATGCAATACCAATAAGACCACATTAAGGGCCCATGAAGAGAGGGAAGCCACAGAGGAGGAATAATCTGTGCGACATCCTGTACAAAGGCTTTAACCAAGGAATGTGATGCAATAGGTTTCTGAAAATGGTACTCAACAGGCATCCTTTAATGGCACTCAAAGCCAAAGACATCTTCACACCAGCCAGGAGAAAGACTTTCTTTCACACCTCGACATACTGTTGAGGTTGGAACTTATGAGCTTCACACCAGTTAAACTAAGCCTTCCATGCATGATGGTACACCTTTCATGATATCATATTTCTAGCCCTGAGAAGGGTAATAATTATTAAGAAATGCCCCTGTCCCTCAGGAATTGGGTTTCAACAGCCATGCTGTAAAGTCAGTGACCATAAGATGGAAGACCAGATCCTGTTACAGCAAGTCTGGCTGATCTGAAGAGCCCATGACTTGTTCTTCAAGAGATTTAAGATACTGTATCTGCATACCACATTCTTTTTGGCCAAGCTGGTGCAGGATATTGTGCTGCAAATTAAAATGGGCATGGGGGCCGCATCAAAGGTGGGCACCACCTTACCAAAATGACTGCGATGTTCCATAGACATCCCCCCACCTATGCTAACGGAGGTGTCCCTTTACCTTTGCTTCCAGAAATAAAGGAATTGGGGGTCCAGTTCCTTTTTTGAAATGTTGATTGAAGAATGAGTCTGGCTGCTTATGAAACTCTTACTTTGAAGGCATCACTGGTTTCTTACCACTCACCTTTGCTTTCTTCTTAAGGGGTCAAAGCATGCTCTTCTGGATAAAGGTGTGAAAGGATGGTCCCTTAAAGGACAGGCTCTCAATTTGCTTCTTGCAGATAGGTTCCACTGGAAGAGCAGTTGAGCCATAGGATCTTTCTTATATAGACAGACATGGGACCACTTTTTAACACTGCCTTATGGAATCTTTCAAGGCTTTCACCAAGAAGCAGCTGGTCCTCAGTCTTCAAACAGCTGCCAAATGGTAGAATCTTCTCCATCAGATTCCCTGGCATGAAGAACGTTCTTGGTGCAGATTTTAAGGGCTTGGCACACTGCTACCACAGCTACCACAGGTTGTAGAGCTTCTCCCACCACAGAGAAAGATGCCTTAAAGAGGGCCTCTAACCTTTCATTCATAGCTTCTTTAAAGACCAGAACCTTGTCCAAAGGCACTATCAGGGTCTTGCTTAAAAAGGAAATAGCAGTTTCAACAGTCGTCTTTTTTTTTGTAGAATTCTTCCTCCAAGGAGTACTGGTGAGCAAACTGTTTTGGCGGTAAAAACACTATCTCTGGGTAAGCCCAACTGGAATACAGTACATCCCTTCTTGTAAACAAGTGTGTGTGGGATAGACTGAAGTTTTTCACGGTTCTGTGGGGACCCAAAACCAGTGATGTTATATGAAGATTATTCTGGTAGAAGTTAGGTTAGTACGCCACATCCACCAGGGAGCCCACCATGACTCTTCTGTGTCAGACAGCTCTGGACCCTAATATTCCTCCTGGGGGACTTGTCTACAGAGGATTTCTTATCCTCAATGACCTCCAATTCTTTTTCTTCTTCCAGATGAATTTCCATTATTGCCTCATCCACTCCTGAAAGAAGAGGAGAGAAAGGAGGGCATCCTGGGTGTTCCAAGTAAGAAAGAACATCTGAGAGCTGATTTTGCATGGCCACAGTGGATGCCTCCCTTGACGCCAAGCAAGTGCAGAACAGTGTTCCTAAAATAGTGGAAGTACCAGATAAGGGCAGGGAATCAGAGCTAATTTGCCCTCTAGAAGAGACACTGCAGGGTGAATGTTGCAGGGAATCCTCTCTACCTGTGAAAGGGCTTTGGGAGCCCATTCTACTGTCCTCCGTATCTCTTTGCCCATGGCAACCCATGGCTTGCTGAGGGATAATCAGGCTTGTATACTTCCCAAATAAAGTAGTCATTCAGCTGAGAGGAGTGTCGGCCTAGGCCTGAACAATTGTGTGGTGGAACCCTCCAGAAAGACAAATAGCCCTGTACTTGCTGTGCCTAGATAGTAGATATCTGTGTATGTAGGAGGCAGGATGATGAAGATTCAGACTGGATTCTGTGGAGTCAGTGTGCGGCATAGAAATAGAAGTGCACAAGCATCATGTTGCGCACACTCTGTAACAGACCACCCAATAAAGCTGCCATAGCCTTTATAGCACTCTGGAGGAGAAAACACTTTCTGTCACTGCATTCTCTGCCCAATGCTTCCAGAACCCAGGGCACATTGCAAGGGGGACTGCCAGAGCTCCACATAACACAGATGCACTCACCATCTGACCCTGTACAGCCATTTCATCACCTTCAGACACCAGCACAAAACTGAGGTTTGGATGGGCTGGGCGGAGATCCCTGCCTTTTTTTTTTGGCCAGTGTCCATGCACTTGGAACTGGCAGCGAAACCCAAGTAGTTACTCCTCTGTGTCTGGTGATGCAAGTTTAAGAAACAATTTGATTCCATTGTGCAGATAAGCAATTGTGGCATGGAATTGTCTGCAGGCACTTTCCCAGCCTACTGTTTTGCATTTAACATAGTGTATCAAATGTAATTAACAGAATACCACCCTTCTGTCCCAAACCTTTCCTCCCCCATTCCCAGCAACCATACATCAAACTCATCACATTGCTAAAGTCTGCTGATGAGGCAGCTTGCTCAGCTACCCTACACTTTTTGTATCCTCACCAGAAGTACTTAAAGGGTTATTATATCAAAACCAAGTATTTAAGTATATTTACACTTTTGCAGCCAAATTGGGATGGCACCTACTTTATATTTATTACATGTTCCATTAATATACACAAGTTAAGATGCGCACATGCTCAGGAGTTTATACATCTTAGCAGATGCACGGAATAGGATGACGTTTGCAAACAAGCAGGTAAGAATACTTTACTGCAGAAGATGTAGTGGGGAAGAGTTATTAAAACTGGAGGGTGCAAAATCTGGTGCAGCTCAGCATAGTAACAATCAGCCTCCAGGTTTTATTGTCAAAGCTTAACTGAACAAGTTAAAGTTAGAAAATGACTAGCTATCATGCACAGCTGCGCCAGGTTCTGAGTGCCCCAGTTTTAGTAAATCTCCCCCAGTATGTTTCATCTGCACTAACAACATGCCTGTTCACAAATATTTATTATATTTATTAAGTGGCACATTCTGCTTTATGTGAAATTAAAGGTACAACAGTAGCATTACCCCTTTGTTTAGACTGCAAATGAAATGCATCACTGGAAATTCAGGTAGTTCGTTTAAGGATGTATTCAAATCTAATATATACTGTACATTCTGAGTGGACTGAATGAAAAAGCTGCCTAACAAGATAAAGTATTACATTTTTCTTTACCAAGTTGAGCGGGAATCATGGATCGAATAGAGTCACAGAAACTAGAAATAATTCTGAGTGGTCGCCGTGTTGACAGGTCAATGAGAAGAATGTGTCCTCCTCCAGTCCCTACCCACAGAGCAGTATTCTTCTGCAGAAACAAAGCCTTTACTCGTGCAGTATAAGAATCTTCCTTCTTTAGTTTTCTCTGTTTCACAATTTCCTCTCTAAAACAGAACAAAAATAATATTAAAAAAATACTCAAAGCTATAACACAAAACAGTATTTTCATGAAAAAAATAAAACAAAACAAATAGGTCTTTACTTCAGAAACTGAGCACAGTCCAATACTCCAGATAGTTTTTCTGACTTCTTATCCCAAATTTCCACATGTGGACTGTACTTTTTTGCTACATAGATGTATTTGTCCATTGCAAAAGACGTTATGTTCGAGTCATTTAAAGATCCATTAGAAAATCTATGGGAAAAAATTACATTTTGAAGGCAGCATTATGACAATATTACCTTTTCTTGTCCTCATAGGGTTTAGCCTTGAAGTGAAATCTCAAAGGGTAATTTTGTTTAAAATTATTATATTTTTTAACATAATTGTTGCTAAAACACTCCGTACTTTAGAGCAGTGTTTCTCAACCGGTTTCCAGTAAAGGCACCCTTTAAAATTCTGCACAAAAATTTAAAAAACTAAATTGATAGTTTTAAATATCGTAGCAGTATCCACACCTGTAAGACACCCAGCATCAGAGGAGATTTATTCTTTCAAAGCAATTATATTTTTGCACACTGGTACTGACCAGTATTCCAGCACAGTGGTACTGACCAGTATTCCAGCATTGCTTCTTCCTTTTTTTCTCACCCCCACCCAGCTTATGGGACCCCAGTGCTGAGATAAAGGGACAGGGGGGTCAAACAAAGATGCTGTGCAGGTACCCAATGTCCTCTTTTTCAACCAATGAAAATGCTGCACAAAGCTGAGCACATCTTTACATGACAATATGCCACTTTCTGCTGCATTACTGGAGCAGGAAGATGATCAAGAGGACCAAAGACATCACTGAACTCAGCCTAAGACAACTAGAAAAAACTTGTCATATACATATTTTATTTTTTGTCATAGATGCAGGGGAGGTCAACTGAGCAGGTGAGAAAGGAAGCCAAGAGTTGTCCTTTAACACTCAATTAAGAAAAAGCTTGCTAGAAGTATGTAGGGATATACAGTAAAGTAGTATGCAGAAGGTTAGTTGAGACCAGTTACTGCTGCACTCTCTTGTAACACACCATTACCAAAAGTCATACTTTCATTTGCTACTGTCCTAGGAACAACTTCTGTCACTAACAGAGTACTCTCTTTTTCTGCTAGTTATTAAAAAAATAAATTCATGACAGATAAAAATTATGGAAATAAAGGCTTCATGTATATTATGAAAACTTACAATGCAGCAGTTTTTGTTTCAATAGTCTTTTGAATAATAAATTCACTGGAAACAGACAAGATCTTTGTTCCACAGATCCCCCAGACAGCAGTCTTTTCAGATGAATATGTAGATTCACATAGGCACATCACTGGAGTGCTGATATCTCCAACATTAAGTACCTTCACAGGACTCACATCTTGACACTAAGAAAAAGCAAACATTTAATCAAATCCTAATGTGTATGTAAAGATCGTTTCTTTTACTTTTAGACAGAGTAGAGTTCAGGTTACTTTCTACTGTGTGTGTCCCTTGGGGATATATCCCTTATCCTAATGACCCAACTGGAAATGAGGGCAAATCACCCCAAAGTGAGAAGGATTCTCATCTTTAATATTTTTTTTTCCACAAATGCATGCATTACAGATATTTCAAACATTGGTTAAAGGTCCATGACAGGAATACACAATCCAAAAGGTGAGTACATTTACTGGGATAACCCCTGCTTCTACCAACATGACTCAACAATAGTTTATCAGCAAAACAGTACCAAGAACATGATGAACACTGAGATGTGGGACTTACTGTATGTCTCTTAAGGGACTCCAATAAAAGGATTTTATGATGAGTAAACAAATCCTACATTTCATTACTTTTTCATTCATTTATGGATTTGGAAAGCCCTAAATCCTCAGAATGACCAAACCTGCCCAGCTTAGGGCTCGGTAACACAACAAACTACAACAGGTTTATCATAAAAAACCCCAAAAAACTGGGGATTTCCCACGGTTTATAGAGCTGCCTGAAGCTGGCCTCAGAAGAGGTTGCAACAACCACTGGTAAAACTTTGAAAACTGTCAGGACCAGGATCTGAACCCATGACCTCTGGTCCATCAGGCAGAAAAGCTCTTCTTCCTGAGCCACTTGAGATGGTCCTTTGGAAAATCCTGCCTTGTTTTTGGTGAACCTTGAACTCTTTGCTTCTCCACTGAAACCCCCCTCTTTAGGCCATATCCTTGCACTTCCTGTTTGCTAGATTATTGCGCTCTTATCCAGCCAATATCTTGCTCGTCTCCCCTGCTGCAATCGTATCTTCACTACTAGTCATTACCAATCTTAGCTTATTCCTCAACTACGCTTCTGCTCTATTCCAGCCTGCAACTACTTGCTACTGATGTTTGGCTTGCTTACAGACTACTTCTGCTTGATCCCTGCCAGATATATATGCTACTGGACCCCAGCTTGTTCACCTTCTGGTAGGCAATCCTGAGAACCATGACCTCGTACTAACACATAGCAAAACCCATCCCCACCATCAGGTGCTCTGGTGAATACCAGTTAGTGCTTTGATCTCAGACCTCGGGTAAGCCAGTGTCATCCTCCAGGGTGACCTACTTGTTTACTTGTCCAACTGGTCAGTGGGAGCCTCTCTACTGTTATAGTTACTGGTCTCAGAGCCTGACCCCTGACTATGACAAAACATGAAATGAAGACCAGCAGGCAGACTTAAAAACAAAGGAAACAGAGGCCTGATGCTGAAATGCACAAAAATCACTTGCAGCCCCATGGGAGTGAGCTTTGACCTGAAAGGGGGGAAACTGATCCTTAATGTGTATTTCCACTTCTGCAGCCAAAACATCTACTTTATATTTGTTACATGTGGTCATTAACATAGCATAACTGAAATAATATTTAAGAAGTGCTGCTTACCATTTTAGATGTGCTTTTCTGAAAAGTTTTACATAGTTGTTTATGATGGTGGGGGGCTGGGGAGTGGTGTTTGCTATAACTAACTTTGTCTGCACCACCCAAAAAGTGAGGTCGTTGAACGCAAGAAAATCCTCAACCTGATCAGTAAACACCTTGTTAAGAAGAAAGATGGTTCTATGCACAGCCAGGATAGACCACAAACTCCTCATTAAAAAGGTACAGCACTAACAAGTGTTTAGGATATTCAGGAAGCTATTGGAGGCCACAGAACAGACAGTATTAGTAGAAGCAACAGGCAGAACTTCCAGATTTAGGATGTGGAACATCAAATCAATAAGGGTTAAAACAGTCTCTTTCAGTTTAGGAGTAATATCTGATGACTGATTCAGGAAGTGGGGAGCTCAATAGTCAGCAACCTAAGCAATTCAGAATCAAAATTTCCACAGCCCAAGACTCGGAAACAGCCAGTGCCACAGGCAAATCAAGCAATGAATTTGTAGGGGAAAGGTGCAGTGACAAGTTGTTTGTCTCTGCACTCAGAGTCAGAGATAACCTAGACAATCTGCAACATAAAACTGTGCATGAATGTAGTAAAAACCTCCTCCAAGAAGCAGGCAGAGCCAATGCCAAAAGACAACATGAATTCACGTTACTGGCATTGGCACTATGAAAGGACACAGTGCTACAAGCAATTCCCAACCCGTTAAGTGGATAGTCTACCAAGGACAAGCCAGGCTGCCCAATCTTTGTCTAGAAACAGACATTCTGCAGCCACAAGTGTGATAAGTAGTTGCCAGGCTAATGATAGAAGGCTAGGCTAGGCTCCTTATAAAGTCACAGAACTTGGGCAGCTGGTAGCTAATGCTCAACAAGGAAAGTCTTAATTTATTAACTTTACATCACAGAACACTGAGGATTTCATATTTGGGTCTTCTTGGAATGTCCCAAAACACTGAAAATTAAGGGAGGATGACAGAGCATCAAGACCATAATGCCCACAAATCTAAAACAAAACAGGTGAACCCTACTACAAAAATGCCTGCAAGACCTTGCCCAAAACTGGTGTTCACCGAAGCATAAATATCTATTTGATAGAATTTAGTAAACATGTTTCCTTATATAATCCATCCATGATATACTGGAGAAAGATCAATAAAGGAGGAAGGAGACCCCTGGAGGGGAAATAAGGGAGATATCCATCCAACCATCCATTCATGACAAGCATCAGTTACACTTACTGCAGAGACCACAGGTGGATTAAGATTTAATTACAACTATTACTATTTAATTACAAGAAAAAAGAAACCATGGTGCCATATCCTTTTTAAAGATGTGCTTTATTGCTGTATACCATTCACAATGTTGAAGTTTGAATTGAAATAGTGTCAGCATGGCCTGCAGTCTCTGCTATGCTCTCCTTGCTTCAACATTGTGAATGGTATACAGCAATAAAGCACATCTTTAAAAAGAACGTCTTGTGTCCCTCAATGGACAAGAAATAAATGAATAGTTTTTGCCTATTAGAGGGTCTGTTAAAATATTTAGTTACTTTACCTTTACTGCAGCATCATCAAACACTGTGATAAGGCCATTTGCTGTACCAACAAATAGAAAGTATTTTTTCTGGCTACAAAAAAAAAAAGAAAAAAGGAGGTGGAAGGAAAATGAATACTCCGGTCATATCTAACTGAATAAAAACAGACTTTCAAAAGTTTTACACAGACACACACACTATAATATTTACATTTTAATTAAATGTGTTTAAGAAATAAAATCAAGATATAAATGAAACATCTGTCTGTTTTGCAACCACAGAAAAGCTCCCAGCTTTTTTTGGGATATCTGCTTTATACTCTTGTTGTAGAGCCTTATATACAGGTTTGGTGACAATTAGATAAGATGACCATTAGATCCTGTCAGGCACAGGAGAAATAACTGAGGCTGTCGTTATGTCCATAAGACACACAGAGCACTGCTCAGGACCACCCCCTTGTCACTGGCTTTGATTGACAGCAACAGGAGGCAATGGCTCCTGCTTCTGTATCTAACCCAATGAGGAGTGAGAGAGAGAGGAGACAGCCTTGCTCTCGTGCACATCACTGGATTGAGATCAGGCTCTACTAAGAATAAGGGGGGGGGGGGCTGGGCTGGAAGCTGCATGCAAAAGGTTTTTTACCTTCCTGCATAGAATGCTGGAAGGTAAAATACCTTCTGCCTTTACAACCATTTTAACAGGATAGTTGCTGAATGCCAGAAAAGCGCTGCCTCTAAAATTACTACAAAATTGAATAAACACATCTGTAACCTGACCTTCATGGCTGAGCTAATTTTGAACAAAATTATAATTAGCTCAGGCCAGCATTCAAACTTACAATGTCTTATAAGCACAAAACTATAACTTCTGAGTCATGGAAAAATATGGCCTAATGAGTCATGATCTCATTATGTTACAGACAAAAAAGATCGTATGTCTGGCTCATATTTTCGCTTTCTTCTAGGTCTGGATCATATTTACGTTTACTCTACAAAAAAAAAAAATGTACTTCACAGTCGAAGGGTGTTAATGCAGAGTATGTTTAACTGCTTAACAATACAGGGTCAAGTGTTAATTTTAGATATGCAAAGCAATTTAGCAATACAATGTCAATGAGACTCCAAATATTTTATTCATGTACCTGTCCACAGAGATCCACACAGCAGTGTGTATTTTACCTGGCCATTACCAGATTAAGCAAATAAGTCTTGCTTTTTGAAAAAAAAAGTGTGTAAGTGTGAAACTAATATATGAGATAGACTCATTACATGCAAAGCAAGATAGTTTAAGCCGTGATTTGTCATAATTGTGATGAATTTGGCTTACAGCTCATGAAAACCCCAAATCCACAATCTCAGAAAATTAGAATATTGTGAAAAGGTGCAATATTCTAGGCTCAAAGTGTCCCACTCTAATCAGCTAATTAAGCCATAACACCTGCAAAGGGTTCCTGAACCTTTAAATGGTCTCTCAGTCTGGTTCAGTAGGAATCACAATCATGGGAAAGACTGCTGACCTGACAGTTGTGCAGAAAACCATCATTGACACCCTCCATAAGGAGGGAAAGCCTCAAAAGGTAATTGCAAAAGAAGTTGGATGTTCCCAAAGTGCTATATCAAAGCACATTAATAGAAAGTTATGTGGAAGGGAAAAGTGTGGAAGAAAAAGGTGCACAAGCAGCAGGGATGACCGCAGCCTGGAGAGGATTGTCAGGAAAAGGCCAATCAAAAGTGTTGGGGACTTTCACAAGGAGAGGACTGAGGCTGTAGTCAGTGCATGAAGAGCCACCACAGACAGACGGATCCTGGACATGGGCTTCAAATGTTGTATTCCTCTTGTCAAGTCGCTCCTGAACAACAAACAACGTCAGAAGCGTCTTACCTGGGCTAAAGAAAAACAGACCTGGTCTGTTGCTCAGTGCTCCAAAGTCCTCTTTTCTGATGAGAGCAACTTTTGCATCTCATTTGGAAACCAAGGACCCAGAGTATGGAGGAAGAATGGAGAGGCACACACTGAAAGATGCTTGAAGTCCAGTGTGAAGTTTCCACAGTCTGTGTTGATTTGGGGAGCCATGTCATCTGCTGGTGTTGGTCCACTGTGCTTCCTTAAGTCCAGGGTCAACGCAGCCATCTACCAGGAGATTTTGGAGCACTTCATGCTCCCTTTCGCAGATGAGCTTTATGGGGATGCTGACTTCATTTTCCAGCAGGACTTGGCACCTGCCCACAATGCCAAAAGCACCAACCCTGGTTCAATGACCATGGGATTACTGTGCTTGATTGGCCAGCAAACTCGCCTGACCTGAACCCCATAGAGAATCTATGGGGCATTGCCAAGAGAAAGATGAGACATGAGACCGAACAATGCAGAAGAGCTGAAGGCCGCTATTGTAGCATCCTGGTCTTCTATAATACCTTAGCAGTGCCACAGTCTGATAGCTTCCATGCCACGCCGCATTGAGGCAGTAATTGCTGCAAAAGGGGCCCAAACCAAGTACTGAGTACATATGCATGCTTATACTTTTCAGAGGTCCGATATTGTTCTATGTACAATCCTTGTTTTATTGATTGCATGTAATATTCTAATTTTCTGAGATTGTGGATTTTGGGTTTTCAACAGGTGTTAGCCATAATCATCACAATTATGACAAATCATGGCTTGAACTATCTTGCTTTGCATGTAATGAGTCTATCTCATATATTAGTTTCACCTTTTAAGTTGCATTACTGAAATAAATGAACTTTTGCACGATATTCTAATTTTTCGAGTTTCACCTGTATACTACTGAAGTAGTTTGTTTGGACCAGCTTTGTCCAACTGAACTAATTTTAAGATACACTATATTGCTGAAAGTATTGGAACACCCCTCAAAATCACTGGATTCAGGTGTTCCAATCACCTCCATGGCCACAGGTGTAGGAAATCAAGGACCTAGGCATGCAGACTGCTTCTACAAACATTTGTGAAAGAATGGGTCGCTCTCAGGAGCTCAGTGAATTCAAGCATGGTACCATAATAGGTTGCCACCTATACAATAAGTCCATCCGTGAAATGTCCTTGCTACTAAATATTCCACAGACAACTGTTAATGGTATTATAACAAAGTGGAAGCAACTGGGAACAACAGCAACTCAGCCATGAAGTGGTAGGCCATGTAAAATGACAGGATGGGGTCAGCGCATGCTGAAGCGCACGGTGCACAGAAGTCACCAACTGTCTGCAGAGTCAATAGCTAAAGACCTCCAAACTTTGTGTGGCCTTCAGATTAGCAAAACAGTGTGTAGAGAGCTTCATGGAACGGGTTTCCATGGCCGAGCAGCTGCATCCAAGCCTGAACTTACCAAGTGCAATGCAAAGCATCGGATGCAGTGCTGTAAAGCACGCTGCCACTGGACTCTAGAGCAGTGGAGATGTGTTCTCTGGAATGATGAATCATGCTTTTCTGTCTGGCAATCCGACGGACGTGTCTGGGTTTGACGGTTGCCAGGAGAACGGTGCTTGCCTAACTGCACTGTGCCAAGTGTAAAGCTTGGTGGAGGGTGGATTATGGTGTGGGGTTGTTTCTCAGGGGTTGCACCTGGCCTCTTAGTTCCAGTAAAGGGAACACTTAAGGCTTCAGCCTACCAAGATTTTTGGACAATTTTATGCTCCCAACTTAGTGGGAACAGTTTGGAGATGGCCCCTTCCATGTTCCAACATAACTGCACAGAGTCCTAACCTCAACCTGACAGAACACCTTTGGGATGAATTAGAGTGGAGACTGCGAGCCAGACCTTCTCGTCCGACATCAGTGCCTGACCTCACAAATGCGCTTCTGGAAGAATGGCCAAACACTCCCATAGACACACTCCTAAAGCTTATGGACAGCCTTCCCAGAAGAGTTGAAGCTGGTTTAACTGCAACGGATGGGCCTTCTCATTATTGAACCCAGCGGAGTAAGCCTGGGATGCCATTAATGTTCATGTGCGTGTAAAGGAAGGTGTCCCAATACTTTTGGCAATATAGCGTATATCTAACCCAGAAACAGGCTTTAAAACTAAGTTTATAAGCATTGATGATACAATACAACTTCAGACACAAAACAGTCACACAATGGCCTCTACATATTACAGCGTTCTATGGAGCAAGAAAAAAAAAAGAATATTTGTCTTACCTGTAGAATCTTTTTTCTTGGAGCACTTTACAGGACACAGGATCTCAGGCTACAAGCATTGCTTATGCAACTGCCATGGACACTTGGAGATTGGACACTGGCAAAGCAAAGCTGTAACAGCCTCGTATAACTTCTCCCACTCTACAAGTCTGTTTTTTTTTTTAACAAGCAATAAGTGGATTATAAGCAGTAAAGGGGAGAGTCCTGTGTCCTACAATGTACTCCAAAAAAGGATTTTACATACAAGACAAAAAAATTCAATTTTCTAATTTGTACATTACAGGGCACAGGAAATAAGTCTTAGACCATGGGATGCCCAAAAGCAGTGTAACCGAGGAGTAGGCAATGCAGCCACCGTCAATTTCGTTGACGAAATCAACACTATTTTAGTCAACTAAAATACAACTAAATCTAAAACTTCAGATGACTAAATCTAAAATGGCATTTTAGTCAAAAGACTATGACTAAAACTAAATTGAAATTTGCCGTCAAAATTAACACTGGTTATATATCACAACAGCTAAATTTGTGTCTGTAATGCATGTTCAAACCTTAATACCATACATAATAACGTTACTAGTTTTTGTTTTAATGAGTATAATGAGTTTGGAAATTCTAAAGATATGCTTTACTAATGCATTACAATTTAACTAAACCCATTAGATTTTAGTCGACTAAAATGTACTGGAGATCTTAGTCGACTAAAATGCGACTAAAAAAGAAAACAATTTAAATGACTAAAATATGACTAACACTAAAATGGCATTTTAGTCAAAAGACTATGACTAAAACTAAATCAAAATTTGATGTCAAAATTAACAATGAACACAGCAAACATACATCAACAGGCCTATGTAACAAAGGGATCAAGCACCTTCAGACCAAAACTGGCAGTGGATGAATATCCACCAGGTAATTTTTGTTTTCACTAAAAAAACTTGTGAACAGAAGACCAGATGGTAGCTTTAGTAATCTAGAAAACAGATTGATGACTCATGCTGAAAAACCCATAAACCACTTACAGATCAGGTTGACTGTCCTTTTTTCAGTAGAAGGATAGATTATTATAGGCTAAAAAGGCTAAAAATGACTTGCTTGAAAGTGGTGCAAGAGGCAGGGTGTCCTCTATGGGCACCCTCATAAAAGACAAAGAGTGAATCATGTTGTCTAAAAGACTCGCAGAGCATGTACCACATTCAGTGTAGAAAAGTTTTACTGAAATATTCTGGAGCAGGATATAGAAGAGGAAGAACAAGGTCCTGGTTAGGGTGGAAGGAGAAAACCATATTGGGAAGAAAAAGAGACCTTAGGCCTCAAGACCTTATCCCTGTGTAACACTAAAAAAAGGTCTTTCAAGCCCGCTAACCCAGAGATTTGACTCAGAGGTGATAAAACATGGAAGGCAGTTTACTTAAGGACTGACAGAACCAGGTTACGATCCTACTGTGTCACTGAGGAGGGTACAGGGGGAACAAAGTGAGCAAAACCCCATACAAAGGCTTTCACTGAAGAGTTGGAGGCAAAAAGACCGAATAGCTAGGCCCAATAGTTGACCCTTGTTTGGTCTGGATCAATATTTGACCTTAGGTACTGAGTTGAGAAAAGACGGGATTAGTCTCACACCATGCAAAGTACACCTTCAAGGAGAGACAGTAGATTAGGTATTCAAAGTAGATTTCCTAACTATCAACAGTGTAGGGATGACTGAATCTGATGGGTCCCATACCTGGGCCTCAAAAGCCAAACAGTCAAAGCTAGCACCTGAGAAGCAAAAAAGTGGATTGGCTCATGTGATGGAAGATCTGCGTGATCTGGAAGGTCCGCTCCCAGGAATCTGATTATGTCATAGTACTACAAACTCCTGGGCCAGATCGATGCAATGATGCTAACCAGAATGCTCTCCATCTTGGTCCTTTGGTGTGGGCAAGGAGGGAGCTTTAGCGGGGGGGTTGGTTGGTGCAGGCTGAACTGATTTCATTGAGTCTCCAAATTATTCATTGCAAAGGCCCAAGGATCCCTGGTACTGACGCTGAACCTGTCCTGTTAGTTGCTGAGCCTGGACACCAGGAGGTCTATGTCCACTGTCCCACACCTGTACCAGACAGATGAAGATACTATTCTCTTGAATCCAGACACTGATGGAAGTCTGCAGAACAATTTTCCATGCCCAGGATATGCATGGTGGTCAGGGCTGGAATATGGAGTTCTGCTGAAGCCAGAAATCAGATTCACTTCTCCTTGAGCGGCGCAACACCTGGTGTCTCCATGATAGTTGATGTAGGCCACTGCAATGGCATTTCTGACTGAATCCTCCAATCCTCGTGAAGTTACAGGACACTAATGGGAAGCTGAGCTTCTTGCAACAATCAAGTCTCCTGCACTGAGAGGGCATCTAGGACTCCTCCCAGCTTGATGGGCTGGCATCCATTGTGAGTACCGTCCAGGTCATTGAGGGAAATCATTTTTTAGAATTCCAGCAATGGGGGTTGGAATTTCACAATGCCGGGGCAAGCCTGGTTTTACTGGTCAGGTGTATGAGGTAATCCAGAGACATAGTCTGCTTGTCCAACACACCCATTGAGCTGCCACTGCCTGGAGTGAAACTGTCTCAAAGGGGATTATCATTAGTCCCAGAACCCTCTGCAAGAGCAGATGGTAGGGTGGTTCCTGTATAGTATGGTTTGAGGATCACAAAGACAGGAGCTTGTCTGGGCAAGAAAGACCCTGGATAGAGCCTTATTCATGTTTAGGGCAATATACTGTGTTTTATCTATAATGCTCTAAAAATGACCATACTTCACAGACTCTTTCAAGTGATGCAAGCCCTCCCAATTAAAATAAAGAGCCAAACTCCAGCTTGTAGGTTCTGTACACCACACTGGAGACCTAGTTGTCTGAATTTCTAGTTTTAGGAAGTCATGAAAGCCTATAGACATCCTCCTACTTGCACAACTAGGGGTGCCCCTTTACTGTAAGGTCATCTTGCCCCTGGACATTGAGAACTTGGGGGTTCAGTTCTTTGATGTATATATTTTCTCACAGCCTAAGGCCTGTCGTTGACCAGCACTTGAACTATAGGATCCTTCTCATCTGGACAGTGTCCACCAGTGAAAACTGCCTTAAGTAGTCGTCCAAGGCACCCATGGTGAAACTCAAAGTCCTCAGAAAATCTTTCAGGAGCTGCCACATGGCAGAATCCCCCTGGGTCAAATTCTGTGGAATGAAGCATAGCTCAAACTTTATGGGCTTGGGAAAACCCAATTTCAGGCTGCAGACCTGCTCCTACCAGTGAGAAGCATTCCTTAAAGAAGGTCTCTAACCTCTTATCGGCATTCATCACTTCCTGCACTAACAAAAGGCTTAAGATTTTTACAGTGACCTTTGGAGAAGAGTATGTGTAAGTGGTAATCTGAAGTGGGAAACCCACTGTGGTCTTCTGTGTGTGACGGTGCAATTGTAACATATTGCTCGAATATTTCTGAATATGGGTGTAACATGTTACAAAAGGTGAACTTTTATGTCATTCAGCAACTAACCTGTTAAGAATAGCTATTTTTATATTCCAGCCTTTGATTTGCAACTTTATTGCAATGACAGTTTTGTACTAGGGACGAGGTTCAAGTTCAGGGTGATGCAGGATTGAATCAAACATTCGTTGTTCTCGCTTCGGCAAACTAAATGGCCTGTTAGCTCTCTAGCTTCAGTGAACCTCTTACTGTGCAGGAAGTCAATCATTAGTGGTGGTATTAATTATAATATGTGACCATATTAGCATTGAAACTCTGCTGTCATTTGCCCTGATAGGAATGGTGGGAGAGGATTGTCATGGGACATTTACTTCATGGACTTTATGTATGGTAAGTGCATACAATATTTACTATTTTCCTTTTTTGTGAATGAGTAACCAGGGATATACCATATTTTTTGTTCCATAAACACCCCCCCCCCCCAAAAAAAAATGGGGGGAGAGGTCTGTGCGTCTTATGGAGCGACTATGGAGCGGCTGGCTCGGTATTCCCCCCGTCGCCGCCGCCATATTAGAATACTGGGCCGGCCGCTTGGCTCTTCTGTGCAACAGAACCTGCAGGTCTGCAGTCTCTGTGCATCTCCTCTACTATGTCCGCAGTCTCTGGTCATCTCCTGTACAATGTGTGCAGTCTCTGGTCATCTCCTGTAGTACATCCACAGTCTCTGGCCATTTCCTGTACTATGTCTGCAGTCCACTGGTTCAGAATTTTTTTTTCTTGTTTTCCTCCTCTAAAACCTAGGTGCGTCTTATGGAGCGAAAAATACGGTGGTAGGTACCCTGTTCAAGAGATGTGGTCCCTTAAAATCCATAGCAGACGTGAAAATTTATTTTTGATAAAGGAGTAGTGAGATGGTGATAGGGGGTACCCTACCACTTTTTTTTTTTTGAGTGGCGTCCACATTGCAATCTTTACCAGGCCCTTATCCTGAAGAAAGATCATGTACAGATATTGAGGGGGAATTCCCAGCTGATTCTATACAGAATAAATTATCAGGGAAGTGTCATTTAGACTCCATTCACACTTCATGTTTTCCAGCTCAAGATGTTCTGGGGATGATTTACACGTGTTTGAGTGTCACGCATAGGGCAGCCCGTTCACTTGAATGGGCTGCCCTATGCATGTTTGTTGCGCAAAACAAGCTTGTGTGCCTTATGGGCGACGCACTTCAGGCAATCTTTTCCACGCACGTTTTGTGGTGATTTCTGCACATTTCTGTCACATGACAATTGCAGGAAAATTGCAGTGAGTTTGGGGTGTGAATAAACTGATTGTAAAGGTTGCATTTTTATTTTTTTCAAATAACAAACATGGTATACTTAACTGCTCTGTGCAACTGTCTTGCACAAAGAGGCCCCGATCCTCCTCTTCTCGAGTCCCCCCGCTGGTGCTCCTGGCCCCTCCCTCCCAGTGAGTAAGCTGCTTGCTATGGGGGCACCTGTGTGTACTCGTTCCCAAGCTGGCTCTGTGTGTTAATAAGAACCACAAAGCAGGGCACAACCCTGCCCCTGCTCCATTCTCACTGGCTGTGATTGACATTGGCTCCCGCTGCAGTCTCTCAGCCAATGAAGAGGCAGAGAGTTGAGAGAGCCTCTACTTTTGCGCACATCGCTGGATTGAGTGGATTGAGATTGAGCTCAGGTAAGTATAAGGGAGCTGGTGGGGGAAGCTGCATGCATAAAGTGTTTTACCTCAATGCAGAAAATGCATAAAGGTAAAAACCGTTCTGCCTTTAGAACCACTTTAAAATTGTATGGTACCCAAATGCACATCTTGCCAAAATTTTAGCATGATTTGTAGTTGCTGGCAGAATCAAGCCAATTCCACCCACAAATCCAAATTGCTAGATGTGAATGGGGATTAACAGCCAATTTAAAATGGGAGGTTTTTCTTTGTAAAAGTCACTTTGGATTTAGTACATCCTACAGATATACCACTTCACAGGAAGGTTCAAGGCATAATTCAAGCATGATATTTCAAGAAATAGTGCATTATAATGTTGCCCTTGAAGCCTTTTAGAAAAGCTGCTTCCTTCTGAATGATATTTTAAAATTAATTTAGCACTAGTACATTTTGAAAGACGTGACAGAAAAACTTTTGTATAGGGTTTGTCAAGGAACAGAACCAAGTATTCTAAACTCTTGGCCAATGCGACAAAGCAGAAGCGGTTGTCCGCCAATACGAAATGCACAAAGCGCAGAGATGAGTAAATGTAAGCATGTAGATAGGCATTTGGATGTCCGCGGATGCCATGTATTCCCTTTACCTCAGAGAGGCAATTTCTGACTTTGCGAATTCCATGCAAAACTTTGAATTTGAAAGAATTTGCTGAGGGATTTTTAAATCCAGAATATGACAAAGTTTGGTATCCTGAACAGTTTTAAGCAGCATCCTCTGAACAGGTCTTGTGGAGGTAATAGCAGAGGAACTGGGGCAAGAGGTGGTTCAGGGCATTTAGTGAATCTTAATGTCCTATGGCAGTTTTTGGGTGGTTTGAAAGAAGAAAGTGTTGAGGTGGTAGAATACTGAACCCTATTTTGTATCCCTTCAACACCACTGACTGAACCTAGGTGTCTGTGACCCAGAGAGAGGCAAACTGTAACTAATATCCCCCACTCTTAGGAGTGAGTGCACCCTTCATTGTGAAGAGAGGGTTTTTGGGAAGGCATGGTGACCAAAGCACTGTGCCAAAATGAAGGACTGGACTTAAGTTTTGAAGTTAAAGTCTGGCTACATTGGACAGCTGCTCTGCATTTTGAGGATCTCAGGTCTCCTGAAGACGGTGATTTGGGGAACTTCTGCAAAGTAAATCTTTCCCATGTGTGACCTTTGTTTGGTGAGGCACTTAACAATTTTATCAAACAGACATCTTCCTTGGAAAGCCATACATGTGAGGAGCCTTTTGCAGGCAGCTTAAGCTTTTAGCCATTGGATTCTGCGTACGTGAATTGAGATTAGAGCCATTCTGGAAATTTCTCTGAGGACATGTTCTAAGCTATCTACACAGAAAAGTAGAGAAGAAGGCAACTGTTGTAATTATTGTTTACCAGCATGATCCAGAAATGCAGAGCAGAGTCATGTTGGTTGAAGCTGCAGTTTTACATACTGAAATTGCAGCAACAGCTGGGTGCAGGGTTGGACCTGCAAGATTTATGAGAGCTTTTAGGAGCAGCTCAAACTTTCAATCTGCAGAATCTTTGAAAGAAGGAACACCTTCAGTAGGTACAGTGAGATGTTTGTTTAGTACATCAGCATCAACTACAGGAATAACTTACCTCTTTGTGAACATTTTTGCATATCTGGAAAGGCAACATCAATGCTGAAAGATTTATCAAGGTTTTGGAACAGCACATGCTCCCATTCGAATGACATCTTTTTCAGAGAAGGCCTTGCATTTTTCAGCAGGACAATATTAAACCGCATTCTGCATTGATGACAACAGCATGGCTTCGTAGTAGAAGAGTCCAGGTGCCTAAATGGCCTGCCTACAGTCCAGGCTATTCACTAGAAAATATATTGGTGCATTTTGAAACAAAAAATACAACAAAGGCGACCCAGGACTGTTGAGCAGGTAGAATCCAATATCAGGCAAGAACATTGCTCTGCCAAAACTCTAGCAAATGGTCTCAGTTCCCAGACTTTTACAGAGTGTTGTTGAAAGAAGAGAGGATGCTACACTATGGCACCCCAACCTTTGAGATGTGTTGCTGTCATCAATATAAAAATTACCTTATTTTTTTTCTTAAAATGGTACATTTTACCTGTTTAAACATTTGATATATTTTCAATTTTCAAATGTGAATAAAATATGAGCTTATGAGATTTACAAATTTACACAGCGTCCCAACTTTTTTGAAATTAGGGTTGTAAATTGATTAGGTGTAAAGACCTTTAAATCATTGCCTATATATTATAATTTTTGGTACCATCATGTTTCACAAGTGCATGGAATTCTGAGGCCTGATGTGTTTGGCATCTATTTATTTCCTCTCTTTTGTATTTTACCAAAAATTGGGTATTGTGTTTGTGTGCACTAATATTGTGAGATATAAAACATTGCAGCTGTCAAAATTTAACTTTACATGTTCTCTGCTTTTAGAAAATATAAAAAGTTTTGGAGGTTTTAAATAATCTTCAGGCCTAAAATGTGCATTTTAGTAAAACATGTAAAAACTGCTATGACAGTGGTAAGGTGAATCCAAACAGCTGGTAAGAAGAATATATGCACACATGGTTCCACTTACATAAAAAGGAATAGTAAATAATAAAATATGTAGCAACTTATGGTGTGTACACTTTCACCAACAAATTTAACAATGCAGTTGTAACATTTACAATGAAAATTATTGTTTTTCTTATCATATTATTCTAGGATAATACAAGATTATTATAAATATACTTAAAACATACCTCTGCTGCACTACACAGCAAAACAACAAGCACGTAATGGAATCAGGCATTTTCTGAATGCAATGTTTTATTTGGAGATCTTCAGTTAGCATGGACACTATGTCACCAGATTGTGTCCCTGCCAAGATCCACTGTTCCCTCTCACCAGGTAGAGTCGCAACTGCAAGACACAGGATTCTGCTGTCTGAAAATTCCTGCAAGCAGCATATAGGGAAAGTTACTCAAAAAACACATAACAGAACTTAAGATCATAGAATTAAAATGTAAAAAAAAAGGTTAGTTACAATGTTAACAAAGTTTACATATGCATTAGAAGACTATTATCATTAATTAAATCTAAAATAGTTTACACAATAGCAGCTAGACCCTGCAGATACTTATTTAGTTCCTGAAGTGGGAAGGTTAAAGTTCAGTCCATCTCTTCGGTGTTCCCTTCCACTTCTTGCATCTTCGCTACAGCTGTATGTGAGATAAAGGCAGACAAACCATTCTTCCTCATACAGACACATGGCAAAGCTGCATAGGTGGAAGTGAAGACAGCAGCTAGCCTGACACAGGGGGACCTAACTCCACGACATAAGTACATACAGTGGGGCAAAAAAGTATTTAGTCAGCCACCAATTGTGCAAGTTCTCCCACTTAAAAAGATGAGAGGGGCCTGTAATTGGCATCATAGGTAGACTTCAACTATGAGAGACAAAATGAGAAAAAAAAATCCAGACAATCACATTGGCTGATTTGGAAAGAATTTAATTGCAAATTATGGTGGAAAATAAGTATTTGGTCAATATCAAAAGTTCATCTCAATACTTTGTTATATATCCTTTGTTGGCAATGACAGAGGTCAAACATTTCCTGTAAGTCTTCACAAGGTTGGCACACACTGTTGCTGGTATGTTGGCCCATTCCTCCATGCAGATCTCCTCTAGAGCAGTGATGTTTTGGGCTGTCGCTGGGCAACACGGACTTTCAACTCCCTCCAAAGTTTTTCTATGGGGTTGAGATCTGGAGACTGGCTAGGCCACTCTTATGAAGCCACTCCTTCGTTGCCCGGGCGGTATGTTTGGGATCATTGTCATTTTGGAAGACCCAGCCACGTTTCATCTTCAATGCCCTTGCTGATGGAAGGAGGTTTGCACTCAAAATCTCACAATACATAGCCCCATTCATTCTGTCCTGTACATGGATCAGTCGTCCTGGTCCCTTTGGGGAGAAACAGCCCCAAAGCATGATGTTGCCACCCCCATGCTTCACAGTAGGTATGGTGTTCTTTGGATGCAACTCAGCATTCTCTCTCCTCCAAACACGACGAGTTGTGTTTCTACCAAACAGTTCTATTTTGGTTTCATCTGACCATATGACATTCTCCCAATCCTCTTCTGGATCATCCAAATACTCTCTAGCAAACTTCAGATGGGCCCGGACATGTACTGGCTTAACCAGGGGGACACGTCTGGCACTGCAGGATCTGAGTCCCTGGCGGCGTAGTGTGTTACTGATGGTAGCCTTTTTTTACGGTGGTCCCAGCTCTCTGCAGGTCATTCACTAGGTCCCCCCGTGTGGTCCTGGGATTTTTTCTCACCGTTCTTGTGATCATTTTGACCCCACGGGGTGAGATCTTGCGTTGTGCCCCAGATCGAGGGAGATTATCAGTGGTCTTGTATGTCTTCTATTTTCTAATTATTGCTCCCACAGTTGATTTGTTCACACCAAGCTGCTTGCCTATTGCAGATTCAGTCTTCCCAGCCTGGTGCAGGTCTACAATTTTGTTTCTGGTGTCCTTCGACAGCTCTTTGGTCTTCACCTTAGTGGAGTTTGGAGTGTGACTGTTTGAGGTTGTGGACAGGTGTCTTTTATACTGATAACAAGTTCAAACAGGTGCCATTGATACAGGTAATGAGTGCAGGACAGAAGAGCCTCTTAAAGAAGAAGGTACAGGTCTGTGAGAGCCAGAAATCTTGCTTGTTTGTAGGTGACCAAATACTTATTTTCCACCATAATTTGCAAATAAATTCTTTCCAAATCAGCCAATGTGATTGTCTGGATTTTTTTTTCCTCATTTTGTCTCTCCTAGTTGAGGTCTACCTATGATGCCAATTACAGGCCTCTCTCATCTTTTTAAGTGGGAGAACTTGCACAATTGGTGGCTGACTAAATACTTTTTTGCCCCACTGTATTTGTGGCATCTAGCTGCTATTTTTTAAGCATAGGGAATCTTCAGATCTAAAGTAGTTTTATATGATTGAAAGTCCACTTTAAAAAACCAACAGTGCTGTACAATAATAAAACATAATTTAATTCAACAAAAAAAAAAACCAAAGCATTAAAAAATGGGAATTCTTCCAAACTGGCATGAGTCAGAAGCCACTGTTGTAACTACTGGCATCTAAAACCATCCTTGAAGTCATACTTCCCTAATACAGCTACACAAACATGCTGAGTCAATCACCCCAGACTTTTAGGAGATGCTGTAAAGCACAACCATTTTCCATCTTGTATTGCTACCAAGCGTGGCTTTGTAGGACTCTATTAAAAGCAGTGGTATGGATTTACCACGGGATTTAAAAAAAGAAAAACCTAGCACATTTACAGTAAGTAGTAATGTGCTTTACAAATGGGCTTAGCGCTAATAAAATGAATAGGAGTGGGGAATGGGAGGGAGGAGAAGGAGAGCCAGGTCACGTGACCTGTCAGTCATTTGATCAGCAGTCCTCCAATCAAGAGTTTTCTCTGCCAACATAAACAAGGAGAATTCTATAAAAGACAACAGGCTCCAAACTACTGCCCGCATTTTATGAAAAGGTCATAAAATGTGGGCCATGATGTGGTGTGCTACTGCAGAGTATAGCAGGTGTGGACAATGATACCGCTATCAAAGGTATATCAGCCTCTTAGAAAAAATAATAAGAAAAGATGGCTTCTGCTCAAGTTCATACAGGGGCTGACTGACAACTTTTGGCCCAGTGGCAAGTACAGCCCAGAGACCCATGTTGGAGCCACTCAGCCACCCTCCCACTCTCCCTGCTTCCTCCTGACTCCCATATCAGACTGGAACTCTGCTTACTGGGCGGGTCGGGCTGGACAACGCCTGCTGCACGGACTCTGGGTTCCCGAACTGGCCGGCAGGGGGTGGCCGGGGCTGCAGATCAACATGGTTGGGGAAATCCGGGGGAGGAGAGCCTCTGGTGGGGCACAGAGCCTGCCTCTGCTTGGGCCCTGTGTGCACCATCCATGCCAGGAGGGAAGGGGGGGCTTGCGCTCTGTCCTCGGTAGGACATTGGCAGTGACTTTTGACTCCTCTTCACAAGGAGGCCTTTAGGTATGTCTGTGGTGGAAGCAGTGCGGCATTTTTAAGGGGCATCAGAGCACCAAAAAATTGGGACGCTGTGTAAAAATCTACATAAAAACAGAAAGCAATGATTTTCAAATCTCAAAAACCCATATTTTATTCACAATAGAAAATAGAAAACATTTCAAATGTTTAAACTGAGAAATTAAAAAAAAAAAATAGGGTACTTTTGAAACTCATGGCAGCTAAAAAAATTTGGGATAGGGCAACACAAATCTGGCAAAGTATCTGGTACTAATAAGGAAGGGTTGGAAAAACATTTTGCAAAACATTTTGCAAACTAACTCAGTTAATTGGCAACAGGTCAGTAACATGATAAAAAAGGGCATCTTAGAGAGTTTGAGTGTCTCAGAAGGATGGGCAGAGGTTTGCTAATCTGTGAAATGCTTCTAAATCTAAAAATTTCAGAATAATGTTCCTACATGTAAAATTGCAAAGACTTTAAATATATCATCATCTTTAGTACATAATAATATTGAACGTTTGAGAATCTTTACAAATCCCTGTGCGCAAGGGACAAGACCAAAACACAATACTGGATGCCAAAAATCTTCAGTTCCTCAGATGGCACTGCATTAAAAATTATCATGATTCCATGATGGATATCACTGCATGAGCTCACTTTCTGTGAACACAGTTTGTTCTACCATCCAAAATGCAAGTTAAAGTTCTATCATGCAAAGAGGAAGACATATGAGAACATGATCCAGAAACACCGACACCTTCCCTAGGCCAAAGCCTATTTAAAATTGGACCTGTTGAAAAGTGGAAAACTGTTCTGTGGGCAGATGGATTAAAATTTGACATTCTTTTTGGGAACCATGTGCACTGCATCCTCCTGACTAAAGAGGAGAGAGACCTTTCAGTTTATCAGTTCTCAGATCAAAAGACTGTATATCTCTGATGTTATGGGGACGCATTAGTTCATATGGAATGGACAGCTTGCACATCTGGAAAGGCGCCATCAATGCTGAAAGATACACTATATTGCCAAAAGTATTGGGACATCCCTTCAAATCACTGGATTCAGGTGTTTCAATCACCTCTATGGCCACGGGTGTATAAAATAAAGCATCTAGGCATGCAGGTTGCTTCTACAAACATTTGTGAAAGAATGGGTTGCTCTCAGGAGCTCAGTGAATTCAAGCATGGTACCGTGATTGGTTGCCACCTGTGCAATAAGTCCATCCGTGAAATTTCCTTGCTATTAAATATTCCACGGTCAACTGTTAGTGGTGCTATAACAAAGTGGAAGCAACTATGAACACCAGCAACTCAACCACGAAGTGGTAGGCCACGTAAAATGACAGAGCGGGGTCAGCACGTGCTGAAGCGTGCTGAAGTCACCAACGGTCTGCAGAATCAATAGCTAAAGACCTTCAAACTTCATGTGATCTTCAGATTAGCACAACAGTGCATAGAGCTTTATTGAATTAATTTCCATGGCCGAGCAGCTGTATCCAAGCCTTACAACACAAACTGTAATGCAAAGCGTCAGATGTAGTGGTGTAAAGCACTGGACTCTAGAGCAGTGGAGACGTTTTCTCTAGATTGATGAATCACACTTTTCTGTCTGGCAATCCGATGGATGTGTCTGGGTTTGGCGATTGCTAGGAGAACGGTACTTACCTGACTGCATTGTGCCAAGTGTAAAGTTTGGTGGAGGGGGGATTATGGTGTGGGGATGTTTTTCAGGGGTTGGGCTCGGCCCCTTAGTTAAAGTGAAGGGAACTTTTAAGACATCAGCATATCTAGACATTTTGGACAATTTCATGCTCCCAACTTTGTGGGAACAGTTTGGGGATGGCCTCTTCCTGTTCAAACATGACTGCACATCAGTGCACAAAGCAAGGTCCATAAAGACATGGATGAGTCAGTTTGGGGTGGAGGAACTTGACTGGCCTGCACAGAGTCCTGACCTCAACTCGATAGAACACCTTTGGGATGAATAAGAGCGGAGACTGCGAGCCAGGCCTTCTGGTCTGAAATCAGTGCTTCTGGAAGAATGGTCAAATATTCCCAGACACACTCTTAAACATTGTGGACAGCCTTCCCAGAAGAGTTGAAGCGGTTAGAGCTGCAAAGGGTGAGCCAACTCAATATTGAACCCTACGTACTAAGACTGGGATGCCATTAAAGTTCATGTGTGTGTAAAGGCAGGCATCCCAATACTTTTGGCAATATAGTGTATATCTAAGTTTTAAAGCAGCATATGCTCCCCCCTTCAGACATATCTTTCAGGGAAGGCCTTGCTTATTTCATCAGGACAATACCAAACCGCATACTGCATCTATGAAAACAGCATGGCTTCGTAGTATAAGAGTCTGCGTGCCAAACTGGCCTGCCTGACTGCAGTCCACACCTTTCACCAACTGAAAAAATTTGGTTAATCTCGAAACGAAAAATACAGCAAACATGACCCAGGACTGTTGAGCAGTTCGACTCCTATATCAGGCATGAAGGTGACAACATTCCTCTCCCAAAACTCCAAAAACCGGTCTGTTCAGTTACCAGACATTTACAGAGGGTTATTAAAAGGGAAGGGAGGGAAAGTTACACCATGGTAAATATGATCCTGTCCGAACTTTGAGAGATGTTACTGCCATCAATTTAAAAAAATTACCTTAATTTTTTCTTAAAATGGTACATTTTCTAAGTTTAAACATTTGATATGTTTTTCTTTTGTAAATAAAATGTGTTTGAGATTTGCAAATATTTCCAACTTTTTTGGAATTGGAGTTGTATCTCTATGCCAAGAAAACATTTTACTCTCGTTCAAAGGACCTTGCTCCCCATTGATTAATACTTGGATACTTGGTTACAATTGGTTAATGCTAGTTTTCCTCTCTATACACTAATCATTAAACAAAACTGATAAGATTTGCAACCACTGGATCTCTAGTTCTCTAATATTGACCTATCTGGTCAAAATTTGATTTATATTCTGCTGGTTTACCCTATTTCCTGATCATTACTATTGCTAAGCTATACTCAATGTAAAGTCAAATCTTTAATTACTACTAAACATTGTAGAGACTTGAGAGTCTGTATAGACCTGTTTATCTTTATGTTTTTGTACTTTTTTTGTACTGCATGGCTTCATTTTTGTATGAAAACACCAATAAACATATCTTTAAAAAAATAAAACTATGGAATTAAAACATTAACATACATTAAGTTAATACCTTTTTACAGGGTTCCCCCAAAAATTGACTTGGCTCCAAAATATGTTTCTTGGGGTATAGCACAGGACACAGGATTCTTTAAATCATTGTGACTGGCTTATCTGCAGCTACAGGGGTTGGACAAATAAATGGAAACACTACATGATTTGATGTGTGAAAGTGACATATTTTGCACTGAAAACGGAAGTGATGCAACATTCTTTTGCTTCCGCTGTGTGATGAGACACCTAGCTTCCAGATGGGATGCCTCACTTTGGTCATTCACTCTGTGCGCTGCTAGTAATATGGAGTCATGTTAGAGCTTACTGAGCTTCATAGAGGACAAATTGTTGGCGTCCGCTTAGCTGGTGCTTCTGTGTATAAAGTTGCCAATTTACTTGTCATGTCACGAGGTATAGTTATCAAAGGTTATGAAGGCATATACAGTTCCCAGGAAAACAGTCTGATAAGCATAAACACAGCTGACATGGTCAACTGACCAAAAGAGACAAAAGGCCAATACACAGGATTTTGACCTGGAATAAGAAAATAACTGCTGCAAAAGTGACTGCAGAGCTCAATCTCAGTCTTCACAAGCTCTGCAACTCACAGGAACAAGGTGAAGATCTCAGATCCAGAATGAACTGAACTTCTGGATTCAGTCAGAAAACTGTAAAAAAGTTGGAGTAGATCCCTTGAATGTGTTGTCCGGGTGGGGACAGCCTGGCTCAAAAAATGCTGAACGGCTAAAAGCAGACTGGCCAGCTGGGATGGCGAAGGAGAGAAGATGTAGAACATGAGGTGGGGAGTGAAACACCAGTTAATAACTCCTGAAAAACAACACTCAGGACCCAGGCGTCAGATTTTTTTTGGGCCCAGAAAGCTGACAAGGCCAATAAAATACTGAAATAGAAAAATAAGGAATCCAATATCTATACAAATATACCTCCTGTATCAATATGTCAATCACTTGATATTATATAAAAAAAATCTTTTTGATAGGATAAATTTTTTGTGATATATGGTTTGCTGGCTCCATCTCATTAAAAGAATCAAAATCACCAATCAACTAAATTCCTATATACTTCCTTTACCATCATTTTCTTCTTATTGTCACAACGCCCTTATTTTCATGGTCAAAACTCTCGTATATTATATAAATATTTTTCATAGGTAGACAAAATCCAGAATTTAGACTGCACAAAATAGAATCAAAGAAAAAAAAAGAACCAGAAACATGCGGTCACCTATCATATTTTAGGTTTACAACGTATGTACACCCAAGTAGATAATATATCTTTTTCCTGCTGTTAAAGATTTCTCCATATGTAATATTGACTCCCTCACCCCTTGCCTATTTTAATTGATAAATTTTCTAAATAAAGCAAGGTTTTTTTTTTACTTCTCTCAAAACCTTTTCTAGAGTTGGAGGAAATTGATTATACCATTCCCCAAGTATGCATTTCTTGCTGTTATTAAAGATATGTGAACCAATTGTATATTGTATTTCCCTGGCTATCCCTTTTGCACTCTCTTCCAATAGCACATGGTTTTCCGGTATACTATAACCACAAATTTTAGATGCATAAACCAACACTTACTTCCAAAACCTTTCAACCAAGGGACAATACTAAAAATAATGTGCCCTTTTGTTCTCCACATTTTGTGTGTCTATGGTCAAATCCTGTCTGCGGATCATGGCATTGAATTGGTAAATATGCTTGATGCATTATCTTTTGTCTCATGCCATGCTTCATTTATTAAAATCAAACACTTTGGTATCCCTGGAGTATTTTAGGTACCCAGATGTTAGACGTACCCAAGTCAAAGGCTCTAAACCTTGCCAGGGATGGATAAATAACTGATATGAATAAATCTATGGTTTCTGCTAAGGTGTCCAAAAAAGATAGTAGACATGTCCCATACAGGATGTGGTGTGATACTCATCCAATAAGAGGACACTTGCAAAAAATAAAAATAACCCAATAGGTGAATATGATACTTCTGACTTAAAAGCCTGAAAAGTGTATGGATTTCCTGTGTCCATATCAAACCTTAATTTGCCCATCTGTGAAAAGCCATATGTTGTTCCCCTGCAGAAAATACTGGGTTACCTCTAAATAGGAAGATACAGTTAGTTCCATATATATTTGGACACAGGCACAATTTTTGTTTTTTTTCAGGTATTTACTAAAACATAGTTATATAATGGATATGGGCTGAAAGTGCATACTCTCAGGTTTAATTTGAGGGTATGTACATCCAAATTGGAGGAAGGGTTTATGAATTACAGCTCTTAAGAGTATCCAACCCCCCTTTTTCAAGGGACCAAAAGTAATTGGACAATTGAATCAAAAGCCGTGTCATGGCCAGGTGTGAGCTACTCCATTATTTCTTCATCAATTACACAGGTAAAAGGTCTGGAATTGATTCTAAGTGTGTTATTTGCATTTGGAATCTATTGCTGTGAACCTAAATCATGCGTTCAAAGGAGCTGTCCATGCAAGTGAAACATGCCATTATAGGGCTTCAAAAATTAAACAACTCCATCAGAGAGATAGCAGCAACATTAGGAGTGGCCAAATCAACAGTTTGGTATATTCTGAGGAAAGAAGAACGCACTGGTAAGCTCAGCAACATAAGAAGGCATGCACACCCACAGAAGACAACAGTGGTGGATGATCACAGGATCCTTTCTATGGTAAAGAAAAGCCCATTCACAACATCCAGACAAGTGAAGGAGACTCTCCAGGAGGTGGGCGTATCATTGTCAAAGTCTACAATCAAAAGAAGACTTCATGAGAGCAAATACAAAGGTTTCACCACAAGGTGGAAACCATTCATAAGCCTGAAGAATAGAAAAACCAGATTAGACGTTGCCAAAAAACATCTAAAAAAGCCAGACCAGTTCTGGAAAAGCATTCTTTGGACGGATGAAACTACTATTAATCTGTACCAGAATGACAGGAGGAAACAAGTATGGAGAAGGCTTGGAACAGCTCATGATCCAAAGCACACAATGTCATCTGTAAAACATGGTGGAGGCAGTGTGATGGCATGGACATGCCTGGCTTCCAGTGGCACTGGGTTATTGGTGTGTATTGATGATGTGAAAGAAGACAGAAGCAGCCGGATGAGATCTGCAGCAGTTACACATATGCTGTCAGCCCAGATTCAGACAAATGCAGCAAAGTTGATTGGACGGTGCTTCACTGTACAGATGGACAATGATCCAAAACACACTGCAAAAGCAACCCAGGAGCTTTTGAAGGAAAAGAAGTGGAATATTCTGCAATGGCCGAGTCAAATCACCAGACTCTCAACCCAACTGAGCATGAATTTCACTTGCTGAAGGCAAAACTAAAGACAGAAAGACCCACAAAGAACAACTGAAGACAGCTGCAGTTAAAGCCTGGCAAAGCATCAGAAAGGAGGAAACAGTCTTTGGTTATGTCCATGGGTTCCAGACTTCAGGCAGCCATTGCCAGTAAAGTATTCTCAGCAAAATACTAAAAATGAACATTTTATTTATGATTATATTAATTTGTCCAATTACATTTGAGCCCCTGAAAATGGAGGGACTGTGTATAAAAATGGTTGCAGTTCCTAAAATGTATACTTGATATTCATGTTCTACCCCCTGAATCACAGCTGAGAGTCTGCACTTCAAATTCACTTGGATTGTTTCATTTTAACTTACTGTGGTGACATACAAAGTATGAAAATTGTGCCAGTGTCAAAATATATATGAACCTAACTGTATTTTGTACAATATGAAGATTTAGGAGTATAATTTCTAACTTCTCTCCACGCCACCACAGTATCAAGATTTTGTGGTGATTTAATATAGGCAATTTAGCAGGTGGACAATGCAAAAGGGCTGCTAGATTCCAAGATGCTACCATATTTGATTACAACTCACTATTTGAAAACTTGGATCTACCCACAATCCAGTCAAAACATGATAGGATGTACAATTGTATATTTCATAAGGCTAATCCCCCATCTTGGACAAATAAAATTTTTTAAAGGATAAGTTCACCGTTTAGCAAAATATAATAAATGCACATTTTTTTTTGCATTTACTATTTTTTGTTTTAGGAGCCTGGAAAGCATTGCACCAGTAATCAGATCGCTGGTGCCATGCAGGTCTCCTGCAGATTTCAGTGTAATGTGTCTGCTTGTACCGCATATGAGCAGGCAGTTTTGCACTGGCAGGAAGAATCAATGAACTACCACAGTGCTCAACAGCACTGTGGTATTTCATTGAGAACTACAAGTTGACAACCGCAAAGGCTGTCGGGACTCTCTGAATGAATAATGTAGTCGGGTGGGCAGAGCCCTGCATGGCTAAGTTTAAAAAAAAAAAAAAATGTGACAGCTAGCGGGAGGAAAAGATCCTTCATAGCGGTCATATTAGGGGGTGCAGGGGCTGGTCATACAGTGACATGCTACTCCCTGAATAAAGGTGTAACATGTATCATGTAACAAAAGTTGAGCTTATCCTTTTAATATGATCCAAGGATTCTTACCCTGCCACATAAATTTACAAAATTCTGAATTCAACACATTTACATCTTTATGCTTAATTCCTTGGCACTGACGGTACGCAAATATGTCACTTCTTGGGGGCTGGACGCAGAGAGGCCGCATATCTGTGTACCCAATGTAAACAAACATGTGCCGAGAGCACATGCACTATGTGCTCCCGACACATTTACTGGTGCCTCATAGAAACGTCCCAATCTCTACTTGCGATTAGAAGCTTTCCGATCATGTGACCGCTGTGGGCACCTCCCAGCGTCAAAAAACCCTTAAAGGGACGGGAGGCGCCAGCACAAAGGGATTAATAAAAAAGAAAAGCATCTGCATTGAATAAAGTACTTTAGCTAAACCTGGCATCTTTATTAAGTGTATGCAGCCAAATATAGTTAAGTAGATGTGCCCAATGTGTCAATTCTCTGCAGATTTTTTGAATAACTACTGGAAAATCTAATTTATATACAGATGATGGAGTCTTCCCCATTTTAATTCCCAAATGTGTATCCATACTAACCACTGAAAAACCAACTTTCTGCTGCCATATTCATTCCACCCCAGGAATTAACGATAAGACCTTACACTTAGTGGCATTAATTCATAGCCCAGTTTGAGTCATATGGCGTAATTAGCTTGCACAATTTAGGACGAGCAGAATTCCTTCTCAGTCTATAAAATGGTCAACTTGGTAAACAATAACCCTTGTACAGGGAGGGTTAGAAAATCAGAGCTTGGGGTAGAGCCTGAGGGTTGTAAGCCAGGGAGATATGTGTTATGGTAATAAGGTAACATAGTGGAGCTAACTAACCCACAGGGTGAGGAGGATAGTCCTGTTGCCTTTAAATAGAGAAAAATTGGTTACTGGTTGTCTCGAAAGTGTTCTCCAGCATAATAAATTCTCAGGGAGGGGCAACCAAGGGGTGCTACTGAGAGTATGTTTGCTGAATATGGGACAAGACAAACATTGTGCAAAAGGAGGATGTCATGATAAGAATCAAGCACCCTGGACAGTAAACGGTTGGGAAAAAGTCTGAGAAGGATGCAGGCTCAACAAAAAGTGGAAAGGTGATCATTAGAATTTGGGCATATGGTTCAAAGAATTATGCTCAGGGGCCTTGTAGTAAAAAATCTCCAAGGCACCCTAGGATATGAATGTTAAGGGTGCAATTAAGAGTCCAATAAAATGTGGTGATTTTTTTAAGCAATAAAGGTTACATGGATGTGTGAGCAGAAAGGGAGAATAACCCAACTCTTAGTGTTTGCTAATACAAGTAGAAATTTGCTATTATGAGGGATACATGGCAGGTGTTTAGGGGACCAGGGAGAAGTCTAGTTATGGCAGCAGACATTGTGGCAGGTCTACATGGGACCTTGCAAAAGCCTAGCCACTGCAGCAATAATGACAGATGTTTGAAAGGCATGGTGGGACATGTACCCCTAAACTGACAAGGGTCCTTGTGTAAGTTTTGGAACATCCTTGTAAAGTTTCCTAAAAGGAAAGAAAATGAACAACCCCTTACGACCTCAAGCTGCAAGTTGCAGGGAAACAGTCTGCTTTTTGTGAAGCAGCAAGTAGCAATGTTTAGGAGAAAGGGCAAGAGGAGAGCAAGAGACACTGTTTATCTCTCCAAAGGTGGGTGGGGTTATATAAGAAGATCAGGACATCTCTGTTCTAAACTGGAAGAATTGTTAGTAGATGTCCAGCCCTCATCTCCAAAGGTGGCGGTGAACCTTCAATGTGAAGAATGTTTCTGAGCAGGTCTGGTGGGCTTGAAAAAAAACAAAACCCACACCATTTTTTTCCAGGGCAGCCTGTATTTCTCCTGAGGTTGCCTGTGAGTTTTTCTTTGTATCCCGAACAACCTCTGGCATTTGTGGCTGCAATCTTTCTTGGTCTACCTGACCTTGACTTGGTATTAAGAGATCCCCAAACGTTCCACTACTTATTACGTGACTGGCATATTTAAGTCCTGGATGTTTTTACAGCTGCTGTTTTTGTCTTTTGACATTTTTTTCTACAGCTACTAAACCCCCCAGCATGTTATCCTATGTGTCCATGCACACAGACTGTAATCATTGTTTTTTGGCTGGAAAAAACCCCCAGGACTAATGGATTTCTAGAGGATTTTTTTAGCTGTAAAGACGCTGTAATGCTGAAAAACCTGGTGAAACACTGCAAACCGGCGTTTTTGGACTCTGACCAAAAAAAAGTATTTTTTGGTTAAAAATAATGCTAAAAAACAATAAAAAAGCAAACGCGGGAAAACACCTCTAAACGCTAATGCAAAAATGCTAAAAAATAAGCTGAAAAACTCATGTTTTTAACATGACTTTACACAGCTAACGTTACCAGCGTTATCAAAACACCCAGTGTGCATGAAGATGAAGGCTTTGAATAGATTTTTATAAACTGTTCCATCTTTATAAAGTTCCATTATCTTTTTATGCAGGTCTTTTGACAGTACTTTTTTGCTCCCCATAGCTCAGCATCTAGCCTGCTCAGTGCATCCATGTGAAATCTAACAAACTCACTATTTATACACAGACGCTAATTGCAATATAATAAGCCACAGATGTAGGAAAATAACCTTTATTTCTCATTTTAACCTGTGCTTTGTGTGTCTGTACCAAGACCAAACAACTATGTGTCTTAATATGGCTTTATATGTTCACAATCCTTAAAAAAAAAAAAAAAAAAAAGTTTTTTTGCATGATCAGTCATATTTTCAATATATTTCAATATAAATGCCAAAATGTCATGCTTTCTGCCAGGGTATGCAAACTTGTGAACACAACTCTTGGTTCAGCTTGTCCAGAATGAGGGAATCACAATAACCCAGGCACCAATTGAACTTCTGTGGCTGAGAGGTGTCATGCAACAGGTGAGACAGCAAACTATTAGCATGCATCAATGCCAGAAAACTATGTTCAGAAGTGTGCACCTAGGAGTCTTATATACATTGTGTCACTATCCAGAGGAACTTCCAGTAGAGGTTTCCTGTGGTGCAGTCTGGCTTGGCATGCTGAAAATTAGTGAAGCAGATCCAGTGTCATGTATTTCTAGTTTTCATGTCACTTTTCAGTGATGAGGTACTGGTCTTACATCAAATCCAGGGGCATCTCACGCTGAGGCGCACAGCTTTGCTCTTCCTCTTCCAAGAGGACAGGATGTGGTGGGGGGGCTCCCTCCCCAAGCATGCCGATTATTGGGCTTCCTATTCGGTATGGTTTTTGACTTGTGGGTGGTGGTGGGCTGCCCTTGGGGGTATTTAAGGGCGTTTTTACTCATTGAGATTCGAGACTCTCTGATTTCTGGTGTGGTGGGCCATGCTATCATGTGTTTTATGTTATCTTTGAGGTATGTAGGGCATCGATATATACAAATACAAAAGTGTTTTCAAAATAGTAGGCCACTATCTAGCTGATGGTCATATGTTTCTTGATTGGTCTCCCTAAACTTATATTTAAAGTCAAATTTTTCTAGTTTGTTTTTAGAGAGGTGAAGAGATCACCAAATTTAAACAGGTAAACATTATAAAAAAAAAAGTTACTTACAAAGCCAAACAAAATAAAGCTAGGGAAATAAAGCACAATGTAGATTATCCAATAACTTGCGCATTCCAGACAGCATGTGTGCTTAGCCCTGGGGTGTTTTGTAGGATAAAAGATACAACAGAATATACTACAGATCCATCAAAACACACACACACACATATATATATATATAGCCAGGGTACAGGGCAACCCTGTTTTTACCTTGTCCACTTCGCTGGTCCCGTTCAGGGTCTGGGTGCCATAGGAATGGGCTACGGCCCTACATAGCACTCTAAGGATAACTACACTTGTTGCATCGTGTGCTAAAGTAAGTCTCAAACACAAGATCCAGTGCAAACATTACAGGCCTGCCCTGCTGCCACCACAGGGAGATGTAAACCTGTCGCATAGGAAATTATGTTAAATGGACTGTAGTGCATTTCTGCAAAATGCAACGGAAAACGCACAGGTGTGAACCTAGCCTTAAAGCGGAGCTCAACCCAAACTCTGCTTATTGCATCCTCCCCTGCCACATTTAGCACTTATGAGGGAGGCATCAGGTACCTGGTTTTGACAGGTACCTGCGGCGAACTGAGTCAGAAGTTCACGCCACCTCCTACCCCCCCCCCCCCAGTCATTATTGGACACTTCACAGGTGCCAGAAGACTACAGAACAAATCACAAGGCGCAGCGCAACTTGCACATGAGCAGCAGGAAACCGGCTGTGAAGCTGCAAGACTTTACTTCCGGTTTCCCTTACTTGCAATGCCGGCCCCGGGAGCCTATTTCAAATATTATTTTCAAATAATTATGAGGACCAGCTTTTGCAGCTTTATTATGTAATGATGTGATGTTTTATCTCGTGATCATGTAAGTGCTGCAGTATAACATCTGACATGCTATTTGAGAAATAGTATGATGTTTATATTGAGATAATAATAATAATAATAATAAAAAAAATAAAAATAAAAAATTACCTCACAAGTGTGTCCACCTTTAACTAAATTTAAGCAGGAAATCTGTCCCTTATCAGTGCTGCCGCTACCGACCCAAACAATGGGGTTCTTGACACGAGGACTTGTTACAATGCATTCAGCTGTAAGAGGGCTTGGTACCACAAGGTTCCTCATCAAACAAAGAAGTTCTGCAGAATTTAAAATTTCATAAACCTGTAAAAAATATAGACATTTTTTTTTGTAATAAAATATCTCAGAATAGCACACGCCACAAATATTATTCTGTCAATGGTTTTCTCTATGTTAAATATTTATTTCTTTATAAATAGTGTGTACCACGTATCTAATGTAGTCTTGCCATATCTCTAGTACCCAGTTATGGTCAGGTATTACCAAGAATCCCTTATCATCCATCTATGATTTAAAAAAAAAAAAAACCTTTGTGACTTTTTATTACTAGGAATTTTTATACAGAAGTAGACTCTAAAACTGTCAGAAATATCCCAGTGTAAGTATTAATCAACACAAACCAACTGATGTAAACTAAAGAAAAAATAGGAACCATATAATAGGCTTCTGGGGTTTGAGAGAGACCTGACTTGAGTTCTGCACGTGTGCTAGAAGCTGCCAAACAGCAGGAGTTGGACTGTGCTAACCTTGGGACCAACTCGATCAGGCAGTGAAAAATCAAATCCTTCCAAGAGACACAGAGATCGTCTGAATGCAGCGTTGGATCGATAAGCCAGCCTTCTACCTTTCCCTCCTGAAATGATTTCAAAACTAGATAAGCTTTCCATCCTTCGTCTGAGTGTAAGCTACTTATGGGTAAAAAGCTTCTTCCAAGGAGTGACCATTTCCGGGACATCTTTGGGGAGGCGGCTTACGATACCTTTTGCCCACCTGTGAGGGGGATTGACACTACGATGGACCTTATATCTGCAGGAGTAGGGCCAGGTTTCTGATCGGTGTGGTATTTTTCTAAAAGGCGTTTTGACCTTGTGGCATCGCTTCATGGAGGTGAGGGGCCATTTCACACAGTGTTGGACTCCCGTTATCCAGCTCTGCATATACATACATTTAAAGGACTACAGAACACCTCCGCCATTTAGGGGGTTTTTGGACTCTTTTTAGTTTATTCTTCTGGAGTTAAATTTACTTTATTTATTGATTATTTATTTATGCATATTTTTGGAGGTTTTTTGATCTACTAATTGTGTCACGGATTCACGTGTACAGTACACCATTCTTTATCCCCCGCAATTGGGGTCACTTATCACCTCTTTTTTTTAGATAGGCGGTGCAGCCTATAATCTTTTCTTACCTAATTGATTGTGTCACGGGTACATGTGCTTATCCCTGTTATTGGGGTCAGATATCATTAGTAATTATTCCTTCCCTATATTTATAGGCGGTGCAGCCTATATTCCTTTTTTTCACCATATACAGTTTATATTGGTGTTACTTAGTCACTATATTCCTCTTTATCCCCATTTGGGATCACTATTATATGGTTCCTATTTTTTCTTTAGTTTACATCAGTTGGTTTGTGTTGATTTATATTCATTTATGGTAAAATTTGTGGCTTTTCACTTATAATCACAGTATTATTCACCTATGGGCAGTTTGAGTGTCTTTTTTTGGTAGTTTTCTGGATTATTCCAGGTTGGCACCTATATATCAGTGGATATATTCTCACATCACTTGTCCATTTGTGCTATTTAGCACAACAGTGGGGGGATTTAATTTATCACCAATATTTTTAGTTTCACTGATTTATATTTATATAGTTTATTATTTCACGTCTCTTTCTTCTTTCTGATTATATCAGTTTGGCACATATTATTTGTCACAATTTCTTTGTTTGTGCAATTTAGCACAGAAGTGGGGAGTTTATTCCCATTATCATCTTTGGGTTCATTGGCAATTATTATTTCATGGTTTTATTAATTTTGTGATTTATAGTCACATATAAGTACACCTAGATATTTTTGGGGGGTTTCAGTATCTATTTATTCGTGTAGATTTCATTATATGCTATTTTTTCACATGTTCTTTCCAGTGTGTTTTATGTATAAGCGCAGGCACCACATTATTATATCTTATTATTGTCCATTGTGGTATGTGGTAGGGTGTTAGCAGCTTTATTTAGAGTTTACATTCTGAGCGCAGGAGGATTATACAGTTATAATTAAAGTATTTATGTTGTGAAACTATTAAGAGATCGTTCACATAAAGTGTTTTTTGTCTACTTAATGCAATTCTGTTGCTTTCCCAAAAGAAAACTAAACCTGATAATAGACTAATTATACTTACCTTTTTTCTTAACAGCGAGTCCATCCACCTCTGCCTTCCAGTGCTGCAGCCTGTGGCAAACATTTCCAGGAGTGTCAAAAGCCTTGTTACCCTGTCATATATCATGTTTTCCATCCTGCTGGCCTATTCGCCATTGAGTCCTATATTGATGTAGGGGTTAGAGACAGAACCATGGGTGAGGGGATAAAGGCAATCAATATTCCCAAAAGAGTTGAATGTTGAAGACGCATTATAGTTTGTCAACAAAACACAGAAAACAAGGATTGGGGAAGGGGGGAATTACACTAGGGCTTCCGTGTAGGAGAGATGCAGTACGCACAGCCACAGTGTACAAAGTACAGTGCTAGCTGTAGTATCTGGCGTAAGGAAAATGAGGAATTGTACAGTAGAGTGCAACGTTCTGCTCATTCTGAACATCTGACTAGAGGTCATTTTGCGATTAAGAAAATCTGTCTGTGCCCGGAGTTCCATTTTAAAGTGATATTAAACCTAACAGCACACATTTACTATATTGCAGTTTACCAATTCTCAGATGTGGTTGCTGCTATACTTTTTAAGTCTTTCTTTCCTTTATTTTCACCTGGTGACCTTGGCAGTAAGTCTGTTTCCAACAGAACAAGCTGTCCTGCATATGTAGCAGTTATAGAGTTGAGCCAAACCATTTACCACTGACAGGGGTGTTTACAATAATCCCCCAGAAAGACAGTTTCATATGGGACCATGCAGCTTAATCAAAAGGGCTTTATTAGAAAAACAATTCTGCATTGCACAAATGGACACACAAACGCTGAGCAGATCACCACCATCACTTCACCAAATTAAAAAGACAACGTTGTCTAGTCACCTATGCAGCTGCTCATACATACACACATATGGGGGGCGAGAATAACTGACATCACAGCGTTCTGCGGCTGCCTCGTCCAACCTCCATCACACCTATGGACATCCAGCACCTCCAGCCATACATACAGTGGACAGAATAGGAATTTCAATACCGCTGGCGCTGTACAACATGAGGAATGCATCTCTATGCCATCTAGCAGTACTGTCCTGGAAATATTCTTGGTCTGCTGGTATGAAAGCTCAGTGAATGCCAAAAGGGATGGTGAGAAGCTTATAACCACATATATACAGTTGCAAGAAAAAGTATGTGAACCCCCTGGGATTACGTGGAGTTTTGCATGAATTGGGCATAAAATGTGCTCTGAACGTCATCTAAGTCACAACAATAGAAGAACACAGTCTGCTGAACATAATACTACACAAACATTAGATGTTGCCATGGTTTAATTGCACATAACATGTAAACATTCACAGTGCAGGGAGGAAAAAGTATGTGAAGCCCTAGCTTAATTACTTCTCCCAGAGCTAATTGGAGCCAGAAGTGAGCCAACCTTGATTCCAATCAGTGTGATGATATTGGATGTGTTGCTGACAGCTGTCCTGCCCTTAAAAAACCCACACCTGTTTTGGGTTTACTGGTTTCAAGAAGCACTGTCTGATGTGAACCATGCCTCACAGAAAAGAGCTCTCAGAAGACCTACGATCAAGAATTGTTGACTTGCATGAAGCTGGAAAGGGTTACAAAAGTATCTCCAAAAGCCTTGAGGTTCATGTGTCCACGGTAAGACAGACTGTCTACAAATGGAGAAAGTTTAGCACTGTTGCTACTCTCCCTAGGCGTGGTCGTCCTGTAAAAATGACTGCAAGAGCACAGCGCAGAATGCTGCATGAGGTAAAGAAGAATCCCAGAGTGTCAACTAAAGACCTACAGAAATCTCTGGCACATGCTAACATTTTTGTTGACACATCTACAATAAGGAAAACATTAAACAAGAATGGAGTACATGGGAGGACACCACGGAGGAAGCCATTGCTGTCCAAAAAGAATATTGCAGGACGTTTGAAGTTTGCAAAAGAGCACCTGGATGTTCCACAGCACTACTGGCAAAATATACTGTGGACAGATGAAACCAAGATTGAGTTGTTTGGGAAGAACACACAACACTATGTGTGGAGAAAAAAAGGCACAGCACACCAACATCAAAACCTCATCCCCACTGTAAAACATGGCGGAGGGAGCATCATGGTTTGGGGCTGCTTTGCTGCCTCAGGGCCTGGATGGATTGTTGTCATTGATGGGAAAATGAATTCCAGAGTTTATCAAGACATTTTGCAGGAAAACGTACAACCATCTGTCCGCCAACTGAAGCTCCGCAGAGGATGGGTGATGCAACAGGACAATGACCCAAAGCATACAAGTAATTCAACAAAACAATGGCTGGAACAGCACAGAATACGCCTTCTGGAGTGGCCCAGTCAGAGTCCTGACCTCAACCTGATTGAAATGCTGTGGCATGACCTTAAGAGAGCGATTCACACCAGACATCCCAAGAATATTGCTACACTGAAACAGTTTTGTGAAGAGGAGTGGTCCAAAATGACTCCAGATCGTTGTGCAGGTCTGATCTGCAACTACAGGAAATGTCTGGTTCAGGTTATTGCTGCCAAAGGAGGGTCAACCAGTTATTAAGTCCAAAGGTTCACATACTTTTTCCTCCCTGCACTGTGAATGTTTACATGTTATGTGCAATTAAACCATGGCAACATCTAATGTTTGTGTAGTATTATGTTCAGCAGACTGTGTTCTTCTATTGTTGTGACTTAGATGACATTCAGAGCACATTTTATGCCCAATTCATGCAAAACTCCACGTAATCCCAGGGGGTTCACATACTTTTTCTTGCAACTGTACATAGCTGTTTCTGAACTCGGCTATTATGGTATTTGTGGACTTATAGAGCTTTACTATGTGGCCTAAAATGAACTTACCTATGGTGAACCTTTACCCAAATTGCTACTGACTGGTAAGATACTTTGCAAACACAATCAGATTTTTAGGCACCTAATGTCAATTTATTATATATGCTTATAGGATAGCTTGTCCTTAATCTGACTCCAACTTTTACCACATGGGATATTACCGAGTGACTACTATCTATACCTCTTACACCTGATATAGGTTAACCATCCCATATGTTTCCATATTGCACTTTTAATTATTCTCGCCTCCCATGTGTGTATGTATGAGGACGTATGAGCAGCTGCTTAGGTGACTAAACAACATTGTCTTTTTAATTTGGTGATGGTGGTGCTCTGCTCAGCGTTTGTATGTCTATTTGTCCCTATGCACATATGTACTAATCATGAGTTATCTACTGCAATTCTTCTGGGTGACTCAGCAATCATTTGGTAAGCGATAGGAATATAGGGTAACCATTGTATTAAAATCCCTTTCATACTGCTTGTTATGGCTCCTGGCCTACCTCTTTTAAGCTTTTTTGTTGTATTGGTGTGTTTACAGTGATCAGTTTTTATTTATGTAAAACCTTAATTGAAAAAATGTTGCTGTAGCTGCTTAAAAAGTGAGAGTTGGAGTTTGACTTCAATTTGTGCATCTAAATCTGCTTGTCTATCTAACACTACCCTTCTCCAGATGAACAATGCTGTTATCCAAAGGTGTCTCTGTTGCTCCCACACCTACAGTGTAGGCACCCTAATACACAAGGTGTGTTACTGGACAGATCACCAGGTGAAAACAGAAGGAAAAAAGCCCAAGAAACAAAACTAATGCAGCCACTACATAAAATATATGGTATAACATTTTTGGTTTTGGGTTTAATACCATTTTCAGTCTCTTAGTTAAATTTCCCAACAGGTTATACTTTTTGAACCCGAAAAAAAGCACTTGATCCTTCATGCTTGTATTTTGCTATCTTTTATATATACTTAGGGATCTATTTATTAAAAAAAAAAAAGTTGCATTCGTCCAGAGAATCTGAATGTACATTAATTCTGTGCAAATTGGACAAAATTAACGCTCTTTATTTTATTTTCTCTTCTGAATGAATGTCCTTTATTATGGGCAGTATTAAAATCCTGCAATATGGCCCTTAGATGGCTGCGCGACATTTGAAATGCATACATCTTTGTAACAAGTGATAAAATGTAAATTCTAGAGAATGCTAGAGAGAATAAGTAAATAAATGTAAACACTGGTTACATTTAATTGCAAATTTCCTTTGGGGTTTTCCAAAATTGTTATAATGTATCTCTGTTACAAAGACATATGTATTTCTTATTCTCCTGAGCTACATCTAGTAACCATATTGTTGTATTTTACTGCTGCCCATTATAAAAAGACTGTTAGGGAATTCCTATGAGATGGCTGGCTTGACACACGAGAATGGTGTCGCACACAAAACTGATCAGACAAGCAGCTATGCGCACGGATGCAGGCGCATGTCCACAGTCAGTATTGATGCCAGATGGCCTACTTAAAGAACGCCTCATTTCAGCATTAATGCTGACTGGTCATTAGTTGTATCCTTTGCTTTGCTTGTGTCCTGTATAAGACTTCAATTACCGATCCTACTTGCCTCTGACCCAATTCTGCTTATACTTTTGCTTACCCGTTCCTGATCTTGGCTATGTTTATGATTCCACAAGCTCACTGTTTGTGTGCCTGCCACAAGAGCTACACAGTAGATCATATATTAATAAGAAGGGGACTATAGTGATATAAAAATGTAGGTCATGTGGAAAGACCATATCAAGCATGCATAAATCATGAAATGTCTAGCTTGTACCCAGGAGGACCATATTTTATCAAATTTCTTAGGGCAGTATAGGTCACCCATATAGATCAGCCTATATAAAAGTAGAGCTGCATTAACCATTGATTTCCACATTGAGAACGTGGGAGGGTCTGTCTTCCATTTAGTCAAAACAGTTTTTCTTGCATAGTATACAGCACAGAAAATAAACAATTTAGTATGCTGATTGGTAGGTATATTATCAGTTACACCAAGCAGGAGGATCATAGGGTCTATCGTAACTGTGACCCCCACCAATCAAAGTTATGTCAGCAACCACTGCCTGCCAGAAGTGTTGTGTCAGCAGACAGGCCCATACCATGTGAATGAAATTCCCCACTGTTTGTCTACATTTGGGGCAGTATATACAATAATAGATAATCTTTGGGGTGTATAGTACACTCTATGAAGAAATTTCAATTGGACGAAATGATCCTTAGCTAAAATTATTAACGAGATATACTTTTGTAGGCCTTCACTCCAATCTTTCTCCGTTAGATTTTGGAGATCTCGCTGCCAGGCTTAGTATAGGAGCTGCGTAATCGAGGAGGCCTTACAGGTAAGCCGAAGATATATGGATGATTGTGGCCTATCTATACACCTAGCTGTAAGGCATTTTTCAACTGAGTGGCAAGAGTAACAGGGTCGGGTCAGGAAATTGCACCTGAACAGTATACATAAGCTGTAGAAACCTGAAGTACATCCAGGACAGTAGCTGAAATTGGCATTTCATCTCTGCAAAGCAAATAAGACATCCTTCAGGCATGATGTGTCGCAAAGTCCTGATACCATAGCGGGCCCAAACCTGTTGGTCTGGAACAGTCTTCAAGTGAGACAGTAAAGGGTTGCCCCACAATGGAGTGTAAGGAGAGATAGTGTGAGGATAACTGGAGGTATGCAGTGACCTGTTTCCAAACTAATACTGTAGTTTTCATTGGCTCAGTAACATAAGGAATAGAGCGTGGGCCTCTGTACACCATGTTACTAAACTCAGAGTATGGCGCAAAAAGTGCCACCTCCAAGTTCACTGCAGGGTTGAATCGATCTTGGCCAAATCATCTCAGTAGCAAGGACCAATGCCCAATAATATTTCTTAAAACAGGGCAGCGCCAGACCTCCTTCAGACATGGAAAGCTTCAAAGGAGATCCAGCCTGGAATTGTAAGCCCTGAACTTCAGGGGAGGCCCGCAAATGCACTGCCAGGGGTTCAATGCGAAGAGAGCTGGGGATTACTGGCAGTCCTGTCTAGTGCCATGGTGGAGGAGAAAAGGTGCAGACAAAATGAAATTCGTATAGACTCTAGCCATCGGGGATTAGTATAGTAAGCGCAGCCATAATATAAAAGTTGGTCCAAAGCCAAATTTGTGTAGCATCAACCACAGATATTCCCACTCCACCAAGTCACAAGCTTTCTCGGCGTCCAGGGAGGCCACCACTCCTGAACCCTTCCTGGCCCCAGCATGAACAACAACCATAAATAAATCACCTCAGATTTATATCAGTGCCCTTACTGGGCATAAACACAGTCTGGTCTCTATGGATCACAGATAAAATAACCTTATTGAGACGGGTAGCCAACACCTTAGTAAGGATCTTGGAATCTACATGTAAAAGGAAAATAGGCCTGTATGAAGAGAAATACTCCAAATCATTGCCCAGTTTAGGCACCACAACTATAATACAAGTAGTTGTCATCCGTTCTTTAGACAGCCACGCCAGCAAGCATCCGGTCTGCTCAACCTGTTCAAAGATCCTCTGTGCCTGATGAAGCAACTGTTTCTTAACTGCTTTAATCCAGAGAAGCATCGCTTCCCTCAGAGCTGCCTGTAAATCTCTACGGAGACCCTCATCTCTGTTTGCCAAGTATTGTAGCTCCAATGTGTTCGCTCTCACCTCAGCGTGGCCGAGAGCAGCCTTGGAGCCCTGCCAGGCCATCCCATGGCAGATTGGTACTGACTGCGAACCTGCACCTTAACCTCCCTAACGGTATTCCCGAGTGTAGCTCGGGGTAAAATGTCTGTACCAAAAGCGGTAACTCCGAGCTACACTCGGGCTTACCATGCAGCGCTGCATAGGGAGTCCCTGCAGCACTTACCTTGTCCTTCGCTCCCACGATGTGTCCCCTGCAGCGTCCCCGGCCATCTCCTCCGGGAGATGCCGGCATCCGGCTCCTGTGTTCCGGGCCCTGTGACGTCGGGACGTATGGGCGCCGGCGGCGGGAAATTTGAAAATTTAAAAAAAATGTAATTTTTTTCAAAACGATTTTTCATAGTAAAACATTGCTGTTTCAACCCATTTCACATACATTTTGTCCCTAGTGCTCTGTCCTGTCCCATCTGCATTTTGAATGTTCTTTCTGCCTGGAAACTTAGAAAAGTCCACGGCGTCCAAAAAGTGTCCCTTTAGGTCAAAAGCGGGTTTAGATCAGCTAGAGAACAGCGATAGTAAATCAGAACCACTTGCATAATTGAGTGATAATGATTCGTGGAGAAATTCGACATCAGACACTGAAAACAATTTTGCGACTTTGCTCAGCAATGTGCGAACTTGGCGCTATATTTCAAATGTCAGTGTTTTTGGTTTGATTATATTATTGAATTAAATGTAATATTATTATATTATTATTTTTTATGATTATTTATTAAATTATAATTTATGATTTTGTGTTTCAAATTTTATCATACCCGGGATGTTTAATAGACTCTTGTTCGGACAGATTTCAGTGAGTTATTCCTAAATATTACAGCCTACAATAAAAAAACTACATATTTCCATGCAGAATAATGGTACCGCTTTCAGCACCAAAAATCTGAAATAATCATACCGCTAGGGAGGTTAAAGACCTCCCAACTAGTAGAGGGAGAAGTCAAAGGGTTTTTCCTCCCAAAAGGTCTGTACAGTCCATTCCATAAGCAGCCCCACCCACTCATCAGAAATCCAGTAGTGCAAAGGTGCTACAAACAGTCAGTAAAGGCAGCTGAAATATTAAGGCGCAACAGTAGAGGGCATGATCAGAGATACCCTGTGGGAGGACAGATGTCTCTTGTACCTTAGCTAGGACTGAGTTGCTGACACAAATGAGATCGATACGTGGCAGTATATGTAGCAGAGTGACATGCACAGCTCTTAAGCTTGGGATATTTCCATCTCCAAACATCAATAAACGCAAAAAAGTCCCACGACTACCAAGGACACACTTGCTACAACAGCATGCAGTATCACAAATTAGCCCTGAAGATCCAGATGTATATCCAAGAGTATAAAAAACAAGGTCTTGCGAACTAACATACTGACTCCTCAGGCATAAGAAGAGTATGTAGCATGGTAATATCCCACCCAAGGATTTTTAAACAGAGAACCCGACTACCAGTAAGATGGGTACAAATATCTGGTTGATAGGTTTTAAAAAAATTAAATACTAAAGATTTTAGAATTCAAACCCAGACATCCAAGAGAGGAGAGTCAACGAAGCCATGACAATAAAAGGGGAATGGGATAGCAGCAAGTAAACGCAGTGGAACACCTTGACCATAGTGCTGTGCGTATATACCTGCACTGGAACTCTATTAGGTACACCTGTTCAATTGCTTGGTAACACAAATTGCTTATCAGCCAATCACATGGCAGCAACTCGATGCATTTAGGCAACTATACGTGGTGAAGACAACTTGCTGAAATTAAAATCGAGCATCAGAATGGGGAATATTGGTGCCAGATGGGTTGGTCTAAGTATTTCAAGAATTGCTCATCTACTGGGATTTTCACACACAACCATCTCTAGGGGTTATAGAGAATGGTCCAAAAAAGAGAAAATATCCAGTGAGCAGCAGGTGTGTGGACAAAAATGCCTTGTTGATGTCAAAGGTCAGAGGAGAATAGGCAGATCGGTTCAAAATAATATAAAGGCACCATTTACTCAATATGGACCAAAATGGAAAGTTCTCATCACCTTGTTCTATGAATCTATGCCGCAAAGAATTAAGGCAGTTCTGAAGGCAAAAGGGGTCCAACTCGGTACTACCAAAGTGTACCTAATAAAGTGACGGTGACTGTAGGTGAGCTCTGAGCAACAAAAAAATAAATAAATTACATTCCTTCAGTTAACTAGCAAAATATGTACAAAACATCTTCTCACCCTGCACACCCACCCAAACCCGGGCACACTTGGATCCCCTAACCAAACATGGTCAATGACCAACTGGGGTCGTGAGCAGTGTGAAATAAGTTCAAGAGGGAAATATAGGCACAGATACACCAAGCAGACAAAAGAGATGCCGTCAATGGGGTGGGGCTTCAGAGTCAATCACCCAGGCAAAGCTGGGGGAACCTTTCTTAAAGAACATGTTGCTTAAGAATAAAGGCAATAGTTTCTGCATATATGCAATGAGAGTGTATCACAGTAATAACATTATAGTCACGGACTTTGCAGTAAGGCACAGTTCAGCAGCATGTTTCTATAAAGGAAAAAATAGGAAGGATGGTAGTGTGGGGATTCCTGCTGGTATTATTAGTGGCAGGGTACTCTGTTGGAGAACGTAGAAAGGATTCCACAACTGCCGGAATCATCTAGCAGCAGACTCAGCTAATAATATAATGGGGTAGGAGAGACACCGTGACTGACAGCATGGGGTAGGAGAGACACCGTGACTGACAGCATGGGGTAGGAGAGACACTGTGACTGACAGCACGGGGTAGGAGAGGCACCGTGACTGACAGCATAGGGTAGTCCACATTACAACAGGTGCTGCCGTGCCTCCAACTGAGAAAGATGGTTGGAAAGGGGTAATATGTCACCCCAGGCTGAGAGAACAGGGAATTTGCCACTCTTCAGAGTTGCTATCCAGACAACAGGTACGGCATAGCTAACATAGTACTCACATATAGTGGCAGATGAGTCTCAATTTACAGGATTACTGGCCGGGCAAAGTATTAATCCACAGTGAGGCCTCATCTGGTGAAGTAAAGAAACAGACTGTTTCCCTATTTTGTAACCCAGAGTCGAGCAGAGAATAGCATGCTATTCTTAAGATCACAGGTGCGTCGTGCCTGCTTCACCACAGCAAAGGATTTATGAAGCTTCTGAGAATCTACAGAGAAATCTGGGAAGAACATAAGCCATGCAGCGTCATGGTAAATGACATCAAGTTTACAGGTATCCAGGAGGACTAGATCCCAGTCCTGAAAATTCAGCAGCTGAAAGATAAAAGTGCGAGGCTGAATCCCCAGGGGTCCACGGGCCGGAGGCATCCTGTGGGCTTGATCCTACGGCAAAAAAAGATGAAAAGGCCGCCTGGTGGAACAACATGTGGAGCTGCTGTTCCATAAAAGCAGGTGGATCTGGGTCTTCCGTCCCCTCAGGTAGGCCTATGAACCGCAGATTACAGTGCCTATTGCGATACTCAGCATCTTTCGTTCTGGATCTGAGATTTTTAATTATCACCTCGAGGGTATGCAGGTGGGCTGAATGGTCTCTTGCCATGTCCTCCGTGTTGCCCAGCTAGCGCTCAGCCTCTGTGAGGTGATGCCAGATCTTCCGAATAAGACCTACCTCCAGCTGCAGGGAATAAATCTTGATGGTAAGGGTTGTTTGACAGCCCATGATAGCCTGCATTAGGGCTGTAAAGTTAGCCTGTCCATTAGAAGCGGTTTGGGATCCATATTAGCTGCTGCAGCCACTTGGGCGCCTGCACCTCAACAGGCAATAATGGTGTCCCCGTGATGCCGAGATTCAAAATGTTTAAGATTCCGTGTCATCAGCCAAGGTAGGTCAGGGGGGTTTGCAACTAAGGCAGGATAGAAACAGTGCAGCAAGTCAGGATGTTTTTCCCTTCTGTAGCAGCAAAGCTCCTCAGCTAGACATTCGTCACCATCTTGGTAATGCCCCTCCAGGGAGTTCCTCTTTAACCTGACTAGTCTATCCAGCAGTGCTTCTGTTCCTGACCCAATGTTCAGCCAGATCTCTCAGTCCTGCATTTACATCTTCAGATTCTGCTATAAACATCTACCGGCACTTGTGTTCCTCCTGTCCCCGGACATTGTCTGTTTCACAATGGTACCTGGGCTGGAGATGCAAGAGGGACCAACCCTGTCACTTCTGTCCCCTATCAGATGTGTAACAAGAACATTCATTCAGAAAAGAAAATAGTCTAAAGAAAATTCATTATTGCACAGTTCACACAGAATTATATACTTGCAAATTCGCAGGGCGAATGGCTATGCATTTTTTTAATGTATAAAACACTTGAATTTTCATTGCACTGCTACTGGTTTTAAACTTAAAAAAAAAAACTACAGCATGGTTTCAATTCTGATACAAAGATATAATGTGCATTTTTTCATTCCTAAGTATGTAAACCAAGGGAAATACAGGACAAAAATTAATCTCTCTTCTCATCCTCCCACCAAACAATTCCAACTTCTTAAGCTGTCTGTTTCAACTCCTTTTCAGAGATTGTTCCGATTTGAAAAGGTGGACATATGATTTTTAAACAAACTGAACATAGGAAAGGAGCTTATCAACACATTCAAGGCATCCTTTACCTTAGACTTTTGCTGTATGCTTCAGTGATACAAAGTTCTAAGTTAACTTTGGAAAATGACTAAAGGAAGAGTAAATATTTAAATTGAGCCGAAGTATAGGACACCCTGACTGCACACTTAGTGACAAAACAAACAATTACCATCTCAAAACAAACATATTTTGGAACACTGAAACAGAATTATAATTAAAATGTAGCCACAGAGATTAGAATTTAAGGAGAGGAGATTTTAAGTATTAAATACAGAAGTGATAGTTTTGCCTCAATTACCTAACAGTGGGTGCCATCGTTTAACACAGTTGCATGTCATACATAGGGGTTGATTTACTAAAACTGGAGAGTGGAAAAGCTGATGCAGCTGTGAAAGGGTGAAAGGTAGCCAATCAGCTTCTAACTTCAGCTTATTCAGTTAAAGTGTTACTAAACCCAGGATCCTGCATTCACTATATCTGGTCTCCCACAGTACAGACAACATGGAAGTGCAATTAATTTAGTAAATATAAACTGTTAAATACCTTTTCTCATCAGCAGTTAGAGCAATCTTGTGACTTCTATCAGTGACCAGCAGAGCATTGGTTAAAGCTTGTAGGAGGAGTTTTCATTTTTCTCTAGGAAGATGCAGAACCCCTGACCCCTGTCTGGATAGCGCTGATTGTCACTGTGCTGATCACATGCACTCTCCCAAGAAAAAAAGAAAAACCTCTCTAGCAATACACACAAAATTGAGCATGTGCAGTGACTCCACACAATATGTCTTATCAGGAGATAACAGTGGAAGAGGAGGATCAGAGAAGAAAGGATCAAACATCCTTTTTACATAATGCACAGGATTAACCTCTTAGGTTCCACAGCGAGTATAACAAGCATGCTTTACTGCATATAAAGACTAATTTTACTGTTGTGGGTTTAGTAACACTTTAAGCTTTGACAAAAAAAAATAAGCAAGGTGATTGGTTTCTATGCAGAACTGCACCAGATTTTGCACTCTCCAGTTTTTTTAAATCAATCCCATCATGTATATTATATTTATGCGTTAACATTCTTGAGGCTTTAAAGAGCAATCAACATGTTTTAAATATGGTGCTGAATACACTGATCTCATTCCACTCCTATGGAGATGTCCAAAGCTCCACTGCTCTTGACACAAAGTTATCAATAGGAGGTTTCAAATAATTTAATTAAGTATACCTGTAACACTCTTTGTATTTGTGCTAGCATGTGTAGAAATGTATCCGTTTCACTGCCACTGACGTCAATTGCAGCACAGGGCTTTACATGCTCTCCACATAACACCCCCACCTGGCAACCACCTCCATGTACCCTGAGCTCCACTGTCCCTCCTGGCCAGATCACCAAAATGGGCATAATGTGTGTCAGCAGGTAGAGTGGAGGGAGACCAGCAAACAAGCATTTTGTCACTTCCAGGTAAAGAGTGGTCATTCTCCAGCAGTGCTAGATAGGGAAGAAGCAAATTAAGCATGATATGTGCTTCATCAGCTTTAATGGGGTCCCTAACAGACCCTTAATGTCATAGAATACCTGACACTAGGAAAGTGCTATCACATTAGGGAGCTTTCTGCCCCTTTGTAACAGCATATAGGTAACTGAAAAAAAATGTTTAAAATAATAAAGTAGCACCAAAAAAATAAATAAAACTTTAAATCCCCAAGTACATACTGTACATGCATATACATACATGTACTGTACTGTATATCACGCATACATTGAGTGCGCTCACATATGAACAGGACACTTCCGCTACACATTTTAGTGTACACCAGAGTGGGAGCCATAATTCTCGGACTATCATCCACAGTTACTTATGACCTGTGAAGGCTTTTAAAGCCTATGGACAACTTTAGGTTAGCAAACTTTTTTCCCATTTAACCGCCTCCCACCTGCCATTTTGGGAAATGAAGACAGGCATGAGCTCTTTTGTTCTGAGAGGACATCATACAACGTCCTCCCACTCTAGACAAACATGAGTGCCCCCGGGTGTACATGGCGATCGGTGGTGCTCTGTGTCCCTTGGACAAAGCGGATCACCGATCGCGGTAAAAAGAGTAGGCTCTTTACCATGTGTTCAGCTGTGTCCAATCACAGCTGATCACATGTAAACAGGAAATGCCGGTTATTGGCAGTCCTCTCCTCACGCTGACAAGAAGGAGAGCCAATAAATGGCATTTCTCAGAGGGGACATCTACACTAATAATCAGGGCACTGATCAATGCCCTGTTTATAAGTGCAGCCCCATCAGTGCCGCCTATCGGTGCCATATATCAGTGCCCATCAGTGATGCATGTAAATGCCCATCAGTGCAGTCTATCAGTGCCCATTAGTGCCGCCAATCTGTGCCCAACAATGCTGCCTATAAGTGCCACCTATCCGAGCTCATCAGAACCCATCACTGCCGCTATCAGTGCCCATCATTGCCGTCTATCAGCGTCACCTATCAGTGCCTCCTATAAGTGAAGCCTGTCAGTACCCATCAGTGCCTCCTGTCAGTGAAGCCTCATCAGCGGACATCGGTGAAGGAGAAAAATTACTTGTTTACAAAATGTTATAGCAGAAAAACTTTTTTTCTTCAATATTTATGGTCTTTTTTCATTTGTTTGGCAAAAAAAAAACAGTGGTGATACCACCAAAAGAAAGGTCTGTCTCAAAAAAAATAATGAAAATGTTATTTGGGTACAGTGTTGCATGGCCACGCAATTGTCATTCAAAGTGTGACAGTGCTGAAAGCTGAAAATTGGCCTGGGCACGAAGGGGGTGAAAGAGCCCAGTAGGCAAGTGGTTAATAAGCGTGCACAGTTTTATGGCTTGACATGTCTGATATATATTTGCTAGACTTAACCTCATCTTTTTTTTTTTTTTTTAATTCCATCTATTATCTCCTCCTCGTCGATCCCCTACAGTCCGGCTTCCGTCCCCTACACTCCACCGAAACTGCCTTACTCAAACTCTCCAACGACCTGCTAACCGCCAAAGCTAATGGCCACTATTCAGTGCTCCTACTCCTTGACCTCTCTGCGGCCTTTGACACAGTCGACCACCCCCTCCTCCTCAAAAAACTACACTCCCTCGGCCTCAGAGATTCTGCTCTCTCCTGGCTCTCATCCTACCTGTCACAACGCTCCTTCAGCGTTACCTATAATGCTACCACCTCCCCCTCACTCCCCCTCTCTGTTGGGGTCCCTCAAGGCTCTGTCCTCGGGCCCCTTCTCTTCTCCATCTATACCTCCTCCCTTGGCCAACTCATACACTCTCACGGCTTCAACTACCACCTCTATGCCGACGACACACAAATCTATCTCTCAACCCCCCACCTCACCCCCTTGGTCTCAGCCCGAATCACACACCTACTGAGTGACATATCAGACTGGATGTCGCTCCACTTCCTTAAATTGAACCTCTCCAAAACCGAGTTTCTTGTCTTCCCCCCAGCCCGGACACCACCCCCCATTGATTTCTCCGTCACATCCAACAACGCTACCATCAAACCCGCCCTGCAGGCCAGAGTACTGGGTGTCATTCTGGACTCCAACCTATCCTTCCAGCCCCAAGTCCAATCTTTAACAAACTCGTGCAGACTCCACCTCCGCAACATCGCCAAAATCCGCACCTTCCTAACCCCAGAAACCACTAAACAGCTCATCCACTCCCTCATCATATCACGACTCGACTACTGCAACTCCCTCCTCACTGGCCTGCCTCGCCGCTGGCTATCCCCTCTTCAGTCCATCCTGAACACGGCTGCCAGACTCATTCACCTTTCCAACCGCTCTGTCTCCGCCACCCCCCTCTGCCAATCCCTCCACTGGCTTCCGATTGTGCAACGGATCAAATTCAAAATCCTAACGCTGACGTACAAAGCTGTCCACCATACTGCCCCGAACTACATCACCGACCTAATATCCAAGTACCGCCCAGCACGCACACTCCGCTCCTCACAAGACCTCCTTCTCTCTAGTTCCCTGGTCTCCTCCTCCCATGCCCGTCTCCAGGACTTCTCCAGGGTGTCACCCATCCTCTGGAACTCCCTGCCCCAACCCATCAGATTATCACCTACTCTCCTCTCCTTTAGGCGCACCCTGAAAACCCATCTCTTCAGGGAAGCCTACCCCACCCCCTGCTAACTTGCCGACCTCCTCCACTCTTCCTACCACTCCATCCCCCACAGCTATCTCCTCCTGTGCCACCACCCCCTCCCTCCTAGATTGTAAGCTCGAAAGAGCAGGGCCCTTGATCCCCTCATGTTTTGCATTGTATTGGTATTGTTCTGTCACATGTTCTGTCTCCCTTTGTAATGTACAGCGCTGAGCGAACTATTGGCGCTTTATAAATACTGTATAATAATAATAATAATTAGTTTTCACAAAATATTACAAAAATCAGAAACATGAGCAAATACAAAATATAACACAAAAAGGGTAAAACAAAAATAAAATATATGGCAACATTAGGCATTCCTAGGATACAAATAGACAATATGCTGGGATCTCAGGGTAGGGGTCATGTCACTTAGGTAAAATATGGAGAAAAATATAGCATATGGCGGAATAAGACTGTTCCAAGTAAGGGGAAATGTGTACTTCCCCCAGGTTAGACCAGCGCATGAAAAACCTTGTCCACATGTGATTATGCAGTGTTAGATACCCATTAGTGTAAGATCCTATTACCTCTGTGGCAGCCAAAGGCTTGATCCCATTCGAAGCCTCAGTTGGGTCAACGCCGAGACTCCAATTTGCAGTCAACTGGCATAAATTTGTTGAAACTCTGAGGTGCAAGAGTACACCATACAGTGAAACCACATTTATTTTTTTTTCCTCTGTACCTCACACAACACTGGTCAAGCTTTCCACTGTCTTTATGTCTTCAGTCCTATGAAACCAGAGTGCTAAGCAGGGCACTGTGGAGGTTTTCCATACAGCAGGTATACAAGAGCATGCAGCATTAAGCAAGTGGCGCACAATTGACTTTTTGTACACTTTCAGTTGGATATCAGATAGATGCAGAAGAAAAAAGCCAGGAGTAAAGGGCGATCAGTAAATTTTTTTGTTATAGACTTGTGTCCAGAATGATTGAAGCAATGGGCAAGATCAAAAACCGTGCAGCATGTCACCAGCATCTGTACCACAATGCCTACAGGTATCGATCACTGACGGGTACAACCGGTGAAGCACTGCAGGTGTGCAGTACCACCAAGTCACTATTTTATAGCCAGTCTCCTGGTACTTACTACTAATAAAGAATTTGTAATAAAGGGTCAAGATTTTTGTACAATCTTCTTGGTGAAAGTTATAGATCCATTTACAAATGGTTCAGGAATGTCAAAGGGGCAAAAGAAGACTGTCAGTAAAAGTCTATAGATGAGATACAATGCATGTCTGCTTGGGCCTTTTGCCTTACATTCTCTTTCAAAAGTTGACAGAGGGCAGGTAAACAGTGATGTCGATGGTAAAGATTTTTAAAAAATGGGATAATTGAAGCAGATGAAATTGGTTAAGGTGGGAAAATGGTGGCATCTGCAACATCTGTTGTATGGATAGCCATCATGAGTAGCTTATATAGTGTGTCGCGTAGTGCAGGTTTTTTTGGCTCATTAAAGAGAAAGTTGTGTCTTGTAGAGCTGGGGAAAATTTAAGGTTGTCCATTATGGGATGAAGGGGCGAAGGAAAAGGAGATAAGCCATAGTTTGTGAGGGCCTTTGCACACCGTTTCCAGGTTGGGGTGATGGTAGGATGATTGTGCAAGGATAAGGTAGGTAAGGCACGGCCCAGTGGTAGTACTGAGAGAGGTGTAGGAGAGTACTGATTTTAACTGTTCACCCATTGCTTAGTTTTACTGTCTGTTCCAGTCAATGACTCTAGTAAGATGTGGTCCAATTTGGTAAAGTCTCACATCAGGCATTGCCATGCCACCCTTCGTTTAAGTGTCATATGCTAAATACGGGCCGGCTTATTAGTCCATATAAAATGATTCCAGAGTGATTGCATTGATCTTAAATAGGTAGATGGGATGGAGATCAGAAGGTTTTGAAACAGGTAAAGTAGTTTAGGGAGGAGGTTTTGTTTGAGAACATTACATCTACCCATCCAGGAGGAGGTATGGTGACGGCAACCGGCTGTCTTTCTTAAAACAGGCAAGAAGTGGCACAAAATTCAGAGAATACATTTTGGAAAAGTAATTCACCAGCTGGATTCCCAAGTATTGAATGCTAGAGAGGGCCAATTTAAATGCAAAGTGGGATCTGAGTCTCTGCAGTATTGCCCCCAGAAAAGTCAGGTTCAGTGCCTCAGAATTATGGAAATTTATCTGAAAATTAGATAGCGCTCCATAGCGTTGAAACTCTGCCACTAAATTAGGTACCAATATGTCAGGCTGACTAATGATAAATAAAAAGGTTGTTCGCATATGCAGAGACTTTATGCCAGCTCCATCCGACCTCTATTACATGAATAGCAGGATTTGCCCATATTTGTCATAGGAAGGGCTCTAAGGTCAATATAAAAATAAGGGACAACCCTGACATGTCCCATTTTTGATAACCGTAGGCACAGAGTACAAAGATTCAATCCAGCCCACCATAGATTTACCAAAACCAATGGCTTTTAAAGTGTGTTCAAGAAAAGTCCAGTCCATCCTGTCAAAGGCCTTTTCAGTGTCTGTGGAAAGGATGAAAGTAGGATTAGCCTTGGACAGGGCAGAGTGAATCAAATTTAAGGCTCGAACTGTGCCATCTCTCGCTTCTCTGCTGGGCATGAAGCCCACTTTGTTCAAATCTATAATGTTTTGTAAATCGGGGTCGCTAAAATTTTTGGTAAAAAGCTTGATGTCTACATTTAAGAGAGAAATAGGTCTAAAATTCGGGCACCAGGTGTGGTCTTTTCCTTCTTTGGGTATGACAGTAATGCTGTCTGTATGCTGTCAGTGTTTCAGGTCTAACGTTACGCTTTTGGGGTGAGGGCAATGAACGCCTTAAAGTGTGGGGTCAATTGGGCATGAAAATATTTATAATACGCCAAGGTATAACCATCCGGTCCAGCAGTCTAACCCAGTTTGGTTTGTTTAGTGGCCTGTAGAAATTCTAAGGGTGCAATAGGTCTATCCAGTTCAGCAATGGCATCAGAAGTCAAGGTAGGAAGGTTAGACTGTCAAGTATTCTCTAATCTTTCATTTGTGGGAGCTGAATTTGGTAGGTGAGAGGTCCCCCGTAATGTTACATAGTATGCTCTAAGTTCAGCTGCTACTATGGACACGTGAGAGTAGGAGCTGTCAGGTTTGTGTATTTTGGGGATAAAAGTTTGAGCCCCTGTTGTCGCAAAGCAATGGTCAAGAGTCTGCTGTACTGGCTGCCACATCCAAAGAACGCTCGTTTGTATTTAACAAGGGTAGCTTTTGCCTCATCTAGCAAAGCGGTTTTAAGGCTGTGTCGTAGTGTAGTTAATTCAGTCAAGACAGTCAGTGTTTGTTTTCATTTGTGCTGATTTTCAAAGAGAGCTATCTTGTCTAGGGCATTTATGATAAAACTGTTTCTTTCAGTTGTTAGTCTGGAGCTGTGTTTTATTAAAAAAAACTCCCCTGATAACCGATGTGTGCTTCCCGTATACACATAGGGGAAAGATGTATGGAGTCAAAATAAACCTTCACTTCCCTTTGCAAGTCTTGCATTGTCGTGGGATCTTGCAACACAAATTCATTAAGTTTCCAGGTCGGAGGAGTAGAGGGAGTCACTTGCATCAAGAGCATAATTGGGGCATGGTCTGAGTAGGTAATGCTACTGATACTCATGATGGTGATCCGTCGCATGTCAAGATGTTTCATTAGAAAGAAGTCTATGCGGGAATAAGTATTATGGGCCTTCGAGCATCAAGATTACTTATCCTCCAAACATCAACAAGTTGATGTACGTATCAAGGTTTTTTTTAAATGGTGGAGCACTGCTTGAGAAAGCTGGGACAAGGGGCCTGTCATATCCAACAAAGGAATTAGGAACACATTGAAATCCCTGCCCAAAACTAATATACCTTCTCTGAAATTTGCAACGGTGTTCAGAAGGCAATCTAAGAAAGTAATTAGGTGTGTACACAGTTGCAAAGGTCATCTTGTGGGTACTTAAGGTACCTTTAATGAACAATTACCGACCCTGATCGCCTCTCCATTCGTCCAGCAAGGTCCAGGGTACTGAAAGTGCAAGGAGGATACTGACTCCTTTAGATTTGTTGTTAGTAGATAATGAGTGGTAGGCTAATGGGAAATGTCAGTCAGTCATTTTTGGTATGTGTAAAGCATTAAAATGGGTTTCCTGGAGAAAAGCAATTTGTTGCGTTTAGTGACAAGACCCGAATGGAAGACAAAATAGTGTATGTCAGAGTCGCAGAGGAATGGAAGGCAGATAAGGTAGACGTTGTGGTTTAAGCTGTTCCGGAGGCCTTGGCAAACTCACCCCTCAATGGCCACTAGAGGTTCAGGGAGTATTGAAACCAATGCTTGTAGAGCAAGAATGAAAAGGATCAGGGAGTGACAGAGCAGTCAAAATGCATAGCCACCAGATGGGGAGGAGCAGAAAAAAAAATGGAGAGGGACTCCAGGAGAGTGACAGGGTTTCCCGAATACCCTGAGTGTGAACGGATGGGGGGGATGAAGCAAATTAAAATAAAGCCTCTCTAACCAAAATGTTAGAATGTGCACCGGAAAAAAATAAATAAATAATGCAAGGGGTCACTGACTATTGTCCTTGGGTGGGATCTGCCTCTAAACCTGAGGAATACCATAGTGGGGGAAGTGTCAGAGCATGGAAGCATAACTGGGCCCTGGGCCTTAAAAGTCAATGGATAAGTCTAACCATCATCTACAACTGAATAAAGCATACAGAAGGATGGGAGGGGGGAGAGCTCCACCCTTCTACAGACCGTTGTCAGATAGCATGTCAGTAACATTTACATCATAAACTGCAAACACAAGAGCAATTAACGGGTTGTCTAAATACTTAAGAGTGAGGAGTTTGGGCAAACTCACAACCACCTTGGTCAATGTAGCATATTTCCAAGGAAGAGTCCCGAAAACACGTATATGTGCTGCTCTTCAGATCAAAAGGGGAAGGAAGCCGGAAAAAAAGTAGTTGAGTGTATTCTCAAAAAGAGAAACAGCCACATCCTTCGCTATCAGTCTAATTTCGAGAGGAGAGGCACAAATCTATAATATGGCATGTAAACAAAAGCAACTCTAACATATATAGAAGGGGGTGCCGTACTGTATATCTAGACTCCGCTGACAATCTCAGCACCACTACACCAGTGCTCATGAATTCTTTAGCAACAGGAAAGTGGGCATGCAGATGGAATACACTGTGTGTAGGAAGTAGTCTCCCTAGCGGTCTGATTATGTCAGTATTTTTGTGCTCAAAGCGGTACAGTACTGATACAGTAATGTTTTACTATGTGATTTTAGTGTATTAATGAATGTCAGTTTTTCACATTTTTAAATTTCCCACCGTTCTGTCCCCGTACGTCCTGATGTCGCAGGAAACGGAACCCGGAAGACAGATGCCGGCATTGGCTGGAGGACATTGCCAGGGACACTGCAGGGGGGACATTGCGGGAGCGCAGGACAAGGTACGTGAAGAAGAGATCCTGAAGCAGCGTTGCAGGGTATTCCCAAGTATAGCTGGGGGTTACCTCTTGTGGTGCTGAAACTTTACCCCAAGCTACACTCGGGAATACCTCCAGGGAGGTTAAACATTCCACCTAACAAGTGGGAAGAGAGGTTAAATGTGGTCAGCAGGAGCCAGGATACTTACACAGTTCCCACCCAGGCAGCAGTCAGCATTATCCAACGTTCGAATCCAAGAGGTAGCATTGGCTTCCAAATAAAAGTAATCTCAAAAGGTAGGAGTCACCAAGTATGAATACAACATACCTATAATTCAACAAGTGAAGCATAGGCCCCCTCATAAGAAATACCTGAGAGTCCCGTGCAGGCAATTTTATGTTTTAATGTTGAGGGTACTATTATTATAGCGAAAACCTGAGAGGGCAGAACACAGACAGTTAAAGCACTGTGGGGTAGAGTTACTAAAACTGGAGCACTCAGAATCTGGTGCAGATTCAGCTTCTAACTTCAGCTTGTTCATTTAAGGTTTGGCAATAAAACCTGGAAGCCGACTGGTTTTTATGCAGATTTGTACCAGATTTTGCACACTCCAGTTTTAATAAATAACCCCCTGTTTGTGTTCAGCAGAGCTGTACCCGGATTGAGGCACGGGTGCTGGTCAGCTGCAGCGTTAATGTCCTGTATGTGAAGAAAACCAGACCGATCCATGGAAGAATATACACAAGTACCATAGACCAGTCTGTTGAAGGGTCGCAGGAGAAGTCCGTCCTCATGTCCTCTGCTCCCAGCAGCACTACCGAGAGAAGTAGGTTGTTGCCTCCTAGTTGAACGTTGGAATGCTGCTCTTTGTCTCTGTGAGCGAGGTGGCTCCGCATCTGACAGCACACCAAGCCAGTCATCCACAGTAAACCGAGGGATCACCAGGCTATCAAGCATATGTAAATAAAGTGCAGCACTAAAGTGAGTGATAACCAATATGAAACAAATCTTATGCAAATAATAAGTGTAAATGAAGAGTCCAAGGTGGTATATTGGAAGTATAAATGAAGAGTCCAAGATGGTATATTATAACATGATTTGCCCAGTATGAACACTGATCCAGCAACCAGATGTGAAAGTATGGAAAGGTGCCCACTCACCGGAAGCGCAATCTTAATGCGCATATAGAGATCCCAGATGGCCGGAGGTCCTATGAGGGTACTGCCTGGTACTAGGATGGTCCTCAGGAGGTCCCTCTGTTTGGTGGTGGGTAGCGGGTATGCTGGTCTGGTCTAAGGCTTGCTTCCCAGGCCTGGGCAGGTCACCTGGAATTCTGGGCTGAGGTGTGGAAGCTCAGGCTATCAAGCATGGCAGGGACATCGGCCACTGAGTGAATTTGGAAATTCTCAGTGCCTTTCTTCACAGTAAAGTGATATGGATAGCCCCAGACATCTCGCAGTTTATCTAGCAGAGGTCTCAGAAGTGCTCTTCTGTGGAGTGTATTTCTTGAGAAGTCTGGTAGCAGTTGCAGGGAGGCACCATCAAAATCAATGGTTTGCTGTGCCAAACTTTCCTCAGTATTTTTTCCTTTTGCTTGTAAAAATGAACCCGGACGAGAACGTCTCAGGATCGGTTAGGGTCTGCAGGTCTGGGTCCCAGTGTCCTGTAGACTCTGTCCGCTTCAATATCTTCAAGGAGAACATATCCCAGCAGATGGTTTAGCTTAGATGCTTAGTACTGTGGAACGGAGGTCAGCAGCCACGGTTGCTTCTGGCAGCCCCTGTATTCTGATGTTAGTTCTGCGGCTGCAGTCTTCCATATCTTCCAGATGGAGCTGCATCTTAGCCAGTTAGGAGAGGGCAGAGGCAAGCTGGAAGTCCATGGACTGTAATTTCTGCGTGGTGCCAGATAAGGTAGTTTCTACAGAGTCCAAGTGGTCTGTGAATCTGGAGGTAGTTTGCTGCAGAGTAACTATGTCTTCCCGGAAAGACTTCTCCACACGTCAGCTAAGGCATCAAAGTCTCCCTTAGTAAATATTTCAGCAGCACTTGCAGGTCAGCGGGTAAGGTGTCTGGTGTTGCAGTAGTGAGGCATGTCTCAGCCCTACGAGCCGCTCTGGCAAAGGTGCCGCTGTGCAAGAAGTCTTCTTCCTCATTGTAAGTGTTGGGAGAAGGAGAGCCAAGGGAACGTGCTCTGTGAGGGGACCCCGCCAGGACCATATTGGAAGAGGAGGCTGCCAGAGAGTCTGGAGCCTGGGAGGTAAAAAAAAAAAAGTGATGCATCACCAGGTCAGAGGTGTCTCTCGGTGTCTGTTCCTCTGCGGCTTCTGCTTAGGAATCCTCCTCTGTGGTAATGTGCAGTTTTTAGCGGGTGTAAGGAGCAATAGTTAGGCTCAGATGCCCAGGAGCTCCACAAGTGTGCTGTTCACGCAGCCACGCTCCATTTAACCTCATCTTTTATCTTTTACCAAAAACTGGAAATTCCGTTGTGTTTGTTTGCATTAAAATAAACTTTAGTGTATTTTTTTTTACTGGAAACATGGGTTTAATAACCAGCTGTGCAACTACCACCATTTTATTCAGCAGAGCCCCTGCTTTCAGAAAGTATATCATGTTTGGGTGATTTAAAGTAGTAGTAAAGGCAAAATACAAAAATGACATACTGTATATATGATGCACTGTCACTAGCACTACCAAAGCAGTATTTTTCTGACTTCCCCTGTAACAAGTTTGATTACGTGTCATTCTGCCAGTAAGTTATTTTTACAACTTATTTTAACAGATCAAGCTGTGCAGCAAAAATGGAAGTTAGGAGATTAAGATATACTATTTAACTTTGACAGGTCTCAATTTAAAACTTTTATACCCCCCACAAAAAACACACTGCTTTGGTAACTGCTTAAAAAGTGTTAGCTGGTGATATGATTTAAATTGTTGCAAAACTATGTAAATCTAAATTTACTAGTCCATTTAACACTACCCTTTCTCCAGAAATTCTGCTGTACAAGGATACTTCCTTTACTTCTCCATAGACAAGCTACCCTAAGACAGGAAGTATGTTGCTGGCGTGGTGACCAGGTCAAAATCAATTTAAAAAAAAAATCCATTTCAGCTGCAACTTTTATAGTGGATCTAAAGTTCATCGGTTTTAAACAGTATTAAAAACCCCAAACCAAAAATGTAATATATTGAAGCTTAGCAATCATTAGGTGTAGTGGCTGCATTAGTGTTAAGTTTTTTCCCCTTTGTTTTCACCTGGTGATCTAGCCAGTAACAAACTCTGTATTAGAGTGTGTGTGTCCCCCCCCCCCACTCTTGATGGAGTATAGGGGCACCTTTGGACAGCAGTACTGTCATTCTGGGGGAGGGGAGTGTTGGATGTACTAGCAGATTTAAATACACAAACAACTTGAAGCCAAACTTTAGCTAACACTGAAGTTACACAAGCAGTTAGAGCAACCTTTTTTTTTTATTTTGGGATAAAGGTTTTACCTGAATAAATAAAAAATGGTAAATGGTTTGTCTCAACGCTATACAAGGCCCCCTATCACAAGGGGTGGATCGGTTTTGCTCATCAAGGGATCTGTCTGCTGATCCCCTGCTGAGCAGAGCAGGCAGATGACAGGTCTGTGTCCGCTCAGTTCATGTGGAGTGGACATGGAAAGAACCCACTCTGCTGTATAGGTGGTCGGGTGTAAACAGACCAACTGTCCCTTTATATCTGACTGCCCTCTGGTCCACCTAGACAGAGGGAAACAGATCCCTTTCCATTTTTTTTTTATAGTGGACTGGATCGGACTGGGGGATAATCCAATTAGGTCCACCTGAAAAACCAACAGGCGGACCTGATTGGACCGCTCATGTGAAAAGGTTCTTAGTTACATTTGAAGGAAAGAATGTTTTGTTTAAAAAAACAGACTTACTGCCTGGTTTACCAGATGAAAATAAAGAAAAGAATGCTTTAAAAGAAAAAACTAATGCAGCCATCACATCTGAGAATTTGTAAGCTGCAATATAATATACACTGCTCAAAAAAATTAAAGGAACACTTTTTCAGAGTATAGCATTAAGTCAATTAAACTTCTGGGATATTGATCTGGTCATTTAAGTAGCAAAGGGGGTTGTTAATCAGTTTCAGCTGCTTTGGTGTCAATGAAATTAACAACAGGTGCACTAGATGGGCAACAATGAGATGATCCCCAAAACAGGAATGGTTTTACAGGTGGAGGCCACTTACATTTATTTACCTACTCATCTTTTCTGTTTTTTTACTAGTTTTGCATTTGGCTAGGGTCAGTGTCACTACTGGTAATATTAGGCGATACCTGGACCCTACAGAGGTTGCACAGGCAGTTCAACTCCTCCAGGATGGCACATCAATATGCCAGAAGGGATGCTGTGTCTTCCAACATAATCTCAAGAGCATGGAGAAGATTCCAGGAGACAGGCAGTTACTCTAGGAGAGCTGGACAGGGCCATAGAAGGTCCTTAACCAATCAGCAGGATCGGTATCTGCTCCTTTGTTCAAGGAGGAACAGGATGAGCACTGCCAGAGCCCTACAAAATGACCTCCAGCTGGCCACTTGTGTGATTGTCTCTGACCAATCAGAAACAGATTTTGTGAGGGTGGCCTGAGAGCCCGACATTCAGAAGTGGGCCCTGTGTTCACTGCCTGGCGCCATAGGGCTCGACTGGCATTTGCCATTGAACACCAGAATTGGCAGGTCCACCACTGGCGCCCTGTGCTTTTCACAGATGAGGGCAGGTTCACCCTGAGCACATGTGACAGACATGAAAGGGTCTGGACAAGTCATGGAGAATGTTATGCTGCCTGTTACATTGTTCAGCATGAGTGTTTTGGTGGTGGGTCAGTGATGGTCTGGGGAGGCATATCCATGGAGGGATGCACAGACCTCTACAGGCTAGACAATGGCACCTTGACTGCCATTAGGTATCGGGATGAAATCCTTGGACCCATTGTCAATCCCTACGCTGGTGCAATGGGTCCTGGATTCCTCCTGGTGCATGACAACATCTGGCCTCATGTATGCAGGCAGTTCCAGGAGGATGAAGGAATTGATACCATTGAATGGCCCCCACGCTCACCTGACCTAAATCCAATAGAACACCTCTGGGATATCATGTTTCGGTCCATCCGACACCGCCAGGTTGCACCTCAGACTGTCCAGGAGCTCAGTGATGCCCTGATCCAGATCTGGGAGGAAATACCCCAGGACACCATCCGTCATCTCATTAAGAGCATGCCCCGAAGTTGTCAGGCATGCATACAGGCATGTGGGAGCCATACAAACTACTGAGTAACATTTTGAGTTGCTGCAATGAAATGTCAGCAAAATGGACTAACCTGCTGCATCATTTTTCCATTTTGATTTTTGGGTGTCTTTGAATTCAGTCCTCTGTAAGGTGATAGTTTTCATTTCCATCAAACGATGGGGCATTCTTACGTTCCTAACACATTACCCAGTCCATATCAGTATAGATGTTCAGCATGAGATTTTTCCCCATTGAGATCTGATGTGTTTTCAAAAGGTTCAAATTTTTTTGAGCCGTGTATGTTTGCTTTTGGGTTTAACACCTCTTTAAAACGCATTCCCTGCACTAAAGGCTCACCTTTTAGCCAGAATTTCACTTTTCATAATAAATAGAAGCCTCTCCTAATGTCTTTTCTGTTCAAACCAGCCCTCCTGCCCATCCATGTTCTCTCTCACTTAACTCATCCACAGACACTTTGAATTTTCACCTCTCAAATTTGAATTTTTAAAAAACGCTTTCTGCTTCCATCACTTCCTGTAGATCGTTTCCCATCATGCACTGCCTTATGCCTCAAAGGACAGGGTGTGTACTACCACTCCGGACCACACCTCCCTCATTACTACACCACCTCTTGTTTCATTTCCACCCACTTTCCTTCTTCTACGCTTAAGGTGACCATACATCATAGAATCTGATGGTAGATCTAAATGAGATTGTACAATCAGCTGTGTGATGCAATGGCCTGTCTGATTTGATACAAATTGAATGAATAGGTCAGGTGTGTCCTCATATTCCATAGCTTTCGTAAATCTAGGAAATTATACAGAGGTTAAACAATCAGATTGCATAGTGGATGGCCATCTTTATACAAGTACATACGAAGGAGTAGACGGAGACAATCAGCTGTCAGGCCTCGTTCATGTCTCTGCATAGCAGGAACTTGCTTTTTTGGGGGAGGTGTAGTGAAGCATATTTGCGCATCACACATAGGGCGACCTATTCACTTGAATGGGCTTCCCTACGCACAGCAAACGCCCCAAAAAAACTCAAACTTTGTTTTGAGTATGTGAAGCACAAAAGTGAAGCATGGCACGTTTTTGGCACACTTTTTTGCTACCTGCGCTTGGAGTGAGCATTTTATGAGTAACTTGCTATGCATTTCGAAATGTGCAGATATGAATAGAACTTCATTGTTCTTGTGTAAACACCAATTTCATTTTTAGGCCCCATTCACATCTAGCGTAGAGGGAGCACATGTTTTTTGGCTAGTTTTTCCTGCAACACGCATGGGGCAGCCCACTGAATCAAGCGGCAAAATAGTTCATGGGACATTTTGTGAGTTGTGGTTTGCACATTTCTTACAGTGCGTTTTGCTGTGCTTGTCACTTGTTTTTTCATGTGGCAAAATTAATGTCACCAAAGTGCGACTACTTCATTTTCGGTATATAAAAATTGCAGTACACTATACAATCTGATTGTACAATGTCTGTACAATCTCCTTTTTACCAAAACTACAGTAGGGCAAAAAAGTATTTAATCAGCCATCAATTGTGCAAGTTCTCCCACTTAAAAAGATGAAAGAGGCCTGTAATTGGCATCGTAAGTAGACCTCAACTATGAGAGACAAAATGAGAAAAAAAATCCAGACAATCACATTGGCTGATTTGGAAAGAATTTATTTGTAAATTATGGTGGAAAATAAGTATTTGGTCACCTACAAACAAGCACGATTTCTGGCTCTCACAGACCTGTACCTTCTTCTTTAAGAGGCTCCTCTGTCCTGCACTCATTACCTGTATCAATGGCACCTGTTTGAACTTGTTATCAGTGTAAAAGACACCTGTCCACAACCTCAAAAAGTCACACTCCAAACTCCACTATGGTGAAGACCAAAGAGCTGTCAAAGGACACCAGAAACAAAATTGTAGACCTGCACCAGGCTGGGAAGACTGAATCTGCAATAGGCAAGCAGCTTGGTGTGAACAAATCAACTGTGGGAGCAATAATTAGAAAATGGAAGACATACAAGACCACTGATAATCTCCCTCGATCTGGGGCTCCACGCAAGATCTCACCCCGTGGGGTCAAAATGATCACAAGAACGGTGAGCAAAAATCCCAGGACCACACGGGGGGACCTAGTGCAGAGAGCTGGGACCAACGTAACAAAGGCTACCATCAGTAACACACTAAGCTGCCAGGGACTCAGATTCTGCAGTGCCAGACGTGTCCCCCTGCTTAAGCCAGTACATGTCCAGGCCTGTCTGAAGTTTGCTAGAGAGCATTTGGATGATCCAGAAGAGGATTGGGAGAATGTCATATGGTCAGATGAAACCAAAATAGAACTGTTTGGTAAAAACACAACTCGTCATGTTTGGAGGAGAGAGAATGCTGAGTTGCATCCAAAGAACACCATACCTACTGTGAAGCATGGGGGTGGCAACATCATGCTTTGGGGCTGACTAAATACTTTTTTGCCCCACTGTATATAATAGGAGGACCCATCTATCCAGTCATTCTGTATCCAATCAGGCAGGCCCTTGCACTACATAGTTACATAGTTAAAGGCAGATCTAAAGAAGATTGTACAGTGTATGGTGAGCTTTACGCTCGGCGTGCTCCCAGCACCAAGACCGCGGTGTCACTAAGAGCCACGGATCCCGTTCTAATGATCGGGACCCAGGACTCCCGACTCCGGGTCACATGATCGCTGTGATAGCCTCTGATTGGCTATCACAGTGATCAGTCACTGTACAGCCCGGCCCCCTTGCTTTTCTCTCTCTCGATGAATGGAGAAGAGAGATACATTGTACCGTCAGGTCCATAAATATTGGGACATCGACACAATTGTAACATTTTTGGCTCTATACACCACCACAATGGATTTGAAATGAAACGAACAAGATGTGCTTTAACTGCAGACTGTCAGCTTTAATTTGAGGGTATTTACATCCAAATCAGGTGAACGGTGTAGGAATTACAACAGTTTGCATATGTGCCTCCTACTTGTTAAGGGACCAAAAGTAATAGGACAGAATAATAATCATAAATCAAACTTTCACTTTTTAATACTTGGTTGCAAATCCTTTGCAGCCAATTACAGCCTGAAGTCTGGAACGTATAGAAATCACCAGACGCTGGGTTTCATCCCTGGTGATGCTCTGCCAGGCCTCTACTGCAACTGTCTTCAGTTCCTGCTTGTTCTTGGGGCATTTTCCCTTCAGTTTTATCTTCAGCAAGTGAAATGCATGCTCAATCGGATTCAGGTCAGGTGATTGACTTGGCCATTGCATAACATTCCACTTCTTTCCCTTGAAAAACTCTTTGGTTGCTTTTGCAGTATGCTTTTGGTCATTGTCCATCTGCACTGTGAAGTGGCGTCCAATGAGTTCTGAAGCATTTAGCTGAATATGAGCAGATAATATTGCCCGAAACACTTCAGAATTCATCCTGCTGCTTTAGTCAGCAGTCACATCATCAATAAATACAAGAGAACCAGTTCCATTGGCAGCCATACATGCCCACGCCATGACACTACCACCACCATGCTTCACTGATGAGGTGGTATGCTTAGGATCATGAGCAGTTCCTTTCCTTCTCCATACTCTTCTCTTCCCATCACTCTGGTACAAGTTGATCTTGGCCTCATCTGTCCATAGGATGTTGTTCCAGAACTGTGAAGGCTTTTTTAGATGTTGTTTGGCAAACTCTAATCTGGCTTTCCTGTTTTTGAGGCTCACCAATGGTTTACGTCTTGTGGTGAACCCTCTGTATTCACTCTGGTGAAGTCTTCGCTTGATTGTTGACTTCGACACATACACCTACCTCCTGGAGAGTGTTCTTGATCTGGCCAACTGTTGTGAAGGGTGTTTTCTTCACCAGGGAAAGAATTCTTCAGTCATCCACCACAGTTGTTTTCCGTGGTCTTCCGGGTCTTTTAGTGTTGCTGAGTTCACCGATGCATTCCTTCTTTTTAAGAATGTTCCAAACAGTTGTTTTGGCCACGCCTAATGCTTTTGCTATCTCTCTGATGGGTTTGTTTTGTTTTTTTCAGCCTAATGATGGCTTGCTTCACTGATAGTGACAGCTCTTTGGATCTCATCTTGAGAGTTGACAGCAACAGATTCCAAATGCAAATAGCACACTTGAAATGAACTGTGGATCTTTTATCTGCTCATTGTAATTGGGATAATGAAGGAATAACACACACCTGGCCATGGAACAGCTGAGAAGCCAATTGTCCCATTACTTTTGGTCCCTTAACAAGTGGGAGGCACATATGCAAACTGTTGTAATTCCTACACCCTTCACCTGATTTGGATGTAAATACCCTCAAATTAAAGATGACAGTCTGCAGTTAAAGCACATCTTGTTCGTTTCATTTCAAATCCATTGTGGTGGTGTATAGAGCCAAAAATGTTAGAATTGTGTCGATGTTCCAATATTTATGGACCTGACTGTATCACTATAACTCCTGGCACAGAGAAAAAAAAGTTTGTAAAATAAATAAATACATATTAAGAAATAAAATAAAAAATAAAGAAAAATATCTAGATTAAGGTTTGATCTAGTTCAGTGCCAGGATTAGTGTTTGGGTCAAGGTCAGGGTCAAAGTTCAGGATTAAAAAAAAAAAAAAAAAAAAAAAAATCGGTGTCAGTGTGTTTTAGAAAAAGAAAAAAAAAAAAAAAGGACAAAAACTAAATGCACACTATTGTTTCTGTGTTGTACTACAGGTACAAACAACAAATAACATACACATATATGGTATCGTTGCGATCATCAAGAGCTGGAGAATTTATTTTGGGTTGTTCTTTGGTGGTAGGTTATAGTAGTAACAAGAAACACACAGCTAAATAAAAAAATGATTTTTTTTTTACTATTTTGGGCCAATTTTCCTTTGATAAAAAAAAAAAATCAGTGAGCTATCCATTACCATTTACCACCATATGAAAGCTCAATTTCTCCTGAAAAAAATCAAGGTATAATCCACCTGCATGTACAAATTAGTTGTGATGAGATGTACGGTCAATTTTCAGCTTTCAGCGCTATCACATTTTGAATGACAATTGCGTGGTCATGTAACATTGTAATCATATGAAATTGTTATTCTTTTCACACAAATAGAGCTTTCTTTTGGTGGTATTTATTTATGTTTTGAGCTATAAACAAAAAAAAAGAGCAAAAAAGTTGAATAAAAAGTTTTTCTTTATTTCTATTATAGCATTTTGCATCTCCTTCACTGATGTGCATTGATGAGGCTGCACAGATAGGCAGCAATGATGGGCACTGATAGGCGGCACTGATGGGCACTGATGAGATGGTACGGATAGGCAGCACTGATGAGCTGGCACTGATGAGGCTGCATTGATAGGCAGCACTGACGGCACTTCTGGGCACTGATGGATGGCACTGCTAGGCACAGGTGGGTGGCACTGCTGAGCAGCACTGCTGGGCACAGTGCCGATCTGTTCTCTTGACAATTGTCGGTTATCGGCAGTACTTTCCTCACGCTGTGACAGCCTGAGGAAAGTGCAACCGCTGAGCATGTGGTAAAAGACATCATATGACACCCTCCCAGGACTGGACAACCAAGCTGTAGCAGTCATTCGGCTATAGCGCGTATGCCAAGTGGTTAAAGGATAAGTTTACCTTTACAAAAAAAAATTAAATTACACTTTTTGCAGGTTAAAAAAATATGCATTTATTATTTTATTTTTTTTTGCTAGGAGCCTGTGAAGCACTGCGCCCAATTAGTAGATTGTGGATGTAATGTCATGGTCCTTCAGACCGTCTGTGTTGCTGTCCACTCCTACCTCCAATACGGGCAGGCAGTTACACTGTGACAAGAAGCTCAATGAACTACCTAGAGTGCTTAACAGTGCCCTGGTAGTTCACTGAGAACTACAAGACAACTGCAAAGGCTGTCAGTAATTGTAGTTTTCACAGTCACAGAACACTGAATGAATGCCGCAGCTGGGGTCACCCTGCTGGGGGGGGGGGGGGAGGTTTTGAAGATCCTCCACTTGCTGTCAAAATGGGGGATCAGGGGGGAGCGGAGGCTGGAGCATCTATAACATGTTACACCCTGAATATGGGTGTAACATGTAGCATATTACAGAAGGTTAACTTATCATTTAAGGCCAGTTCCCAGCACAAACATCCTCCAAATCTGTTCCAGATGCGTTTCTGCATGTGCTTATTTTATGCATTTCTGGATGCATTCCAGATTATTTTTTTCTCTTTTTGTGGCTCAATTCAAATACAAAATCTTTATTTTCATCAAGACAGCGCTTTCAGGTCACTTTTACTGCCAGATCATCTCCTGTTTATCCCTTGGAAGTGTCCTTTGCATGCTGCTGTGTAGAGAAAATGTCTGCATCTTATTCATAGTTATGGCCTTTGCACTGATGGTACTGTATGCCCGCAATAGAAGGCGTTGTTGGGTACACCGACTGTTGATGGTGCGGGAAAGCAAAGTCCAATTTTGGACACCATATGTAGATCTTCGGTGACATCGGGACAAGTTTAACTTTACACGGATGTCAATTCAAAAAGGTAAGTATCGCAAATAATTTTATTTTTTAGGTAAATTTATTTCTTCCTTTTCCTCTTTTTTTTCACTGTACTGGGGGGTCTGGTGCATTTTCGATGCTTTCTACTACAGTTTTGTGCAGGAAAAAAGTAGCATGTTGTACTTTATTTTCTGGAACTGAAATGCACTGGAACTGACTTCACTGGTGTGGACTATGCCATTGGAACAAATGTAACGTACTGTCCATGCATTTTTGATATATAAAAAATAACTGAACTGCATGTGGTGTGAACTGGCCCTTAAAGGACTATGCAGGTGAAACCTGACTGATATCCACGGTCTGGTGTCCTCTTGTGTTTGATGGGTGGCATCAGCATGCCAAGTTTAAGAGAGCTAATTAAGGCCATTAGGAAAGAGGATACGGATGCCTATTAGTCTGGCAAGGGATTTAAAAGTTTGCAAAATAATTTTAAATCAATAATTCCAGTGTAAGAAAAATAATTTAATTATGTAGATTTCAAACGTCTGTTAATTTGTCCAGGACTGGCTGAGCAAATTCAACCCAAGGGTGGACTGTTTTATTCCAGAAGTAGTTTAAAAGAATAATTTAAGAGGAGATTACACCAAATTAACTTGCGTAAGGTGTGTGCCAGGAAAAAGCCTTTGCTGAACAGAACACTATTAGAGCAAGCCTATAATTTGTCATTAAACAAACAGGCAAAGACCAGGCCTTCTGGAAAAATGTGCTATTCAAGGCCAAATGCTGCTCCAACCCACTCTAAAGTGAGGACAGGATATGTCCCATAGAGTACTGTCTGGACTGAAATGTCATATACCTTGCACCATGCGAATAAAGCCTTCCAAGTGCAGGGTTAGATCATGTGAGAGGTCAATTTCCTAGCTTTAAGCATCATACAAATACTGGAGTCAGAGAGACCCCAATCTTTTAGGACTTGGGTTTCAACAGCCAAGCTATTGAAGCCAAGTCCTAAAAGAAGATGGTAGACCAATCGCTGGGACAGCAGGTCTAGTCTGGAAAAGACCATGCAGTGTCTCCAGGAGACAATAGGTTGCCCAAGTACCAGGTCATTCTGGGCCAGTTGGGTGTCACAAAGATCACCAGCATGCTCTCCATCTCAGTCCTGCAACACAGTCATGGTAGAATTTGCAGCAAATTCTTTACAGTATTCTGGTAATGTGGACTGAGAACAAGGCTAAATCATGCCTTTCACTCCAAGCCATAATTATGTCCATTTCTAGAAGGGTCATGCAGCTTCAGATTCCACACTGATGGTTTATGTAAACCACTGCTGTGTCACTGTCCAACTAAACCTTTGTTGGTTTCCCTGAAACTGGTTTGTCCAACACAGCAGGGGTAGGTGAATGGCTCTCATTTGGAGAATGTCAACAGAAGTCTAGACTGCCTCCACGACCATGTTCCTTGGACTGTCTGTCTCTGGGACACCTCCCCAGCCTGACAGAATGGTATCTGTTGTTGTCAATGGAAGGAACAACTTCCCTGACTAACGCAGGGCTGATCAGCCTGGTCTTGGAACAGAGGCACATGAGCATGTTCAGGAACTGAGGGAGCTTGTCCCAAGCAGTCAGTAATGACCTGTTGAGGCCTATAGTAAAAACAAACTTGGCAACCTTTACCTTGAATGAGGAGACAATGAGTTCCAGGACCCTCATGCAAAATCAGACTGCAGGAAGCTTTCTGGAGCAAAAAGGATCCAGACATAAGCTTAAAAATCAGCACTTTGGCTTCGAAACCATAAACAGGTTTGAACAATAGCCCTTAAACTTTTCCTTGGAGGGAACTAGTACAATCACTCCCAAAGAGTGAGGCTGGTGCAAGGCAATCTTATGGGCCCACATTCTAACTGGAGAGAACGGAACAAAGCAGGAAGAAACTGAGGAACAAAATTTCAGCCTATACCTCTTGGGCAAAAGAAATGCCTCGAGTCCAGGTGGCCAAAAAGACCCACAGATATCCCCCCACTTGCCCCTTCTTTGTGAGCAGGACGTGGCACCACACCTGGCTGGCCAGGATGTCAAGGACTTGTGAAGGAACTGCTTGTAGAAGCAGTCTGGGAGGGATGAAGGGAATGCTTTCAGAACCCAGAAGTGACAAGCTTTGCAGTGGACACCTTAGCATTCTTCTTACTGGGTAAGAAGTTGCTTTTTCTGTCAGCGACATCCTTAATGAAGGTGTCCAATTCCTCATCAGACTTGTTCTGAGTCAAATAGAATCCTTTCTAGATGTTTCTTACAAAACACTTCCACAGACCAGTTCTGCAGCCAAAGGATCCTGTGCACCAGTGCTGATAGGAGGGTCAGAAGAAAATTTTGGTTCGGGGTGTCTGACAGACCATCTATGAAGCACTGCAAGGTTGGAGCTACAATTTCTGAAGTACTAAGGGATCAGCCAGGATTGATATGGGGTTGCACCCCCTGCACTTATCCCAGACTGCAAGAGTTTGGCAAACAACCACAGTTGCACAGGTGCGCTTGAGAGAACAAAAGAGGCTGTAAAGCGAATCTGAAGTTCAGACATTGTCTCCTCAGCAATAAAATGCCCCTACCTGCTTGCTCACTTTCCTCTCCGGTGCTGTAAACTGAGCTGCATATGTACAGCTCAGCTTATAGTGAAAGGCTGGTCTCTGAGTGCCAGGACGGCGCCCTCCTGCACATGCGCAGGAGTGTAATCATACTCCGGCAGACTATGAAGAGGACCAAAGACTACAGTTGCAAGAAAAAGTATGTGAACCCCTTGGGATTACGTGGAGTTTTGCATGAATTGGGCATAAAATGTGCTCTGAACGTCATCTAAGTCACAACAATAGAAGAACACAGTCTGCTGAACATAATACTACACAAACATTAGATGTTGCCATGGTTTAATTGCACATAACATGTAAACATTCACAGTGCAGGGAGGAAAATGTATGTGAACCTTTGGACTTAATAACTGGATGACCCTCCTTTGGCAGCAATAACCTCAACCAAACGTTTCCTGTAGTTGCAGATCAGAAATGCACAACGATCTGGAGTAATTTTGGACCACACCTCTTCACAAAACTGTTTCAGTGTAGCAATATTCTTGGGATGTCTGGTGTGAATCGCTCTCTTAAGGTCATGCCACAGCATTTCAATCGGGTTGAGGTCAGGACTCTGACTGGGCCACTCCAGAAGGCGTATTCTGTGCTGTTGCAGCCATTGTTTTGTTGAATTACTTGTATGCTTTGTGTCATTGTCCTGTTGCATCACCCATCCTCTGCGGAGCTTCAGTTGGCGGACAGATGGTCGTACGTTTTCCTGCAAAATGTCTTGAAAAACTCTGGAATTCATTTTCCCATCAATGACAACAATCTGTCCAGGCCCTGAGGCAGCAAAGCAGCCCCAAACCATGATGCTCCCTCCGCCATGTTTTACAGTGGGGATGAGGTTTTGATGTTGGTGTGCTGTGCCTTTTTTTCTCCACACATAGTGTTGTGTGTTCTTCCCAAACAACTCAATCTTGGTTTCATCTGTCCACGGTATATTTTGCCAGTAGTGCTGTGGAACATCCAGGTGCTCTTTTGCAAACTTCAAATGTGCTGCAATATTCTTTTTGGTGTCCTCCCATGTACTCCATTCTTGTTTAATGTTTTCCTTATTGTAGATGTGTCAACAAAAATGTTAGCATGTGCCAGAGATTTCTGTAGGTCTTTAGCTGACACTCTGGGATTCTTCTTTACCTCATGCAGCATTCTGCGCTGTGCTCTTGCAGTCATTTTTACAGGACGACCATGCCTAGGGAGAGTAGCAACAGTGCTAAACTTTCTCCATTTGTAGACAGTCTGTCTTACCGTGGACACACAAACATCAAGGCTTTTGGATACTTTTGTAACCCTTTCCAGCTTCATGCAAGTCAACAATTCTTGATCGTAGGTCTTCTGAGAGCGCTTTTCTGCGAGGCATGGTTCACATCAGACAGTGCTTCTTGAAAGCAGTAAACCCAAAACAGGTGTGTGTTTAAGGGCAGGACAGCTGTCAGCAATACATCCAATATCATCACACTGATTGGAGTCAAGGTTGGCTCACTCCTGACTCCAATTAGCTCTGGGAGATGTCATTAAGCTAGGGCCTCACATACTTTTTCCTCCCTGCACTGTGAATGTTTACATGTTATGTGCAATTAAACCATGGCAACATCTAATGTTTGTGTAGTATTATGTTCAGCAGACTGTGTTCTTCTATTGTTGTGACTTACTTAGATGACGTTCAGAGCACATTTTATGCCCAATTCATGCAAAACTCCACGTAATCCCAAGGGGTTCACATACTTTTTCTTGCAACTGTAGCACTCAGATGTAGATGCTGGCACCACTGCAGGACTGTAAGGAGTGCCTCTGAGGTTTGTCCACCCAATCTTTAAAGTCTGGAAAAGTGTCAGAGGGATGTGTTAAGGCAGGAAATAGGCAGATCCCCCCACAGGCAGTTAAAACTTCCTCCACTGTGTACAGCTGCACAAACCTCCTGGAAGGTGTATACAATTGTCTGCTCTCTGTTGGCCCTCAAACAGCATTTTGTGTGCAAGTGGGTGAACCTATCAGTACCTTTTAGGGTTTCTTGGAAAGGGATCCTATACTAGAGACCTTAGGTCCAGCAGGTGGTCATTGTTATAGCTTCAAGCAAGAGGGCACCTTGCCCACCCTTATCTTCTTTCTTCCATTTGAGAATTCCCTGGCTCTTAGGTTTCACATTCCACAGTGTGTTTTGGTCAGCCTCTGTGTCCCATTACCCCCCCCCCAATCTGATGTCTGACATTAGCCGATTCCCTCGGGTGCAAGGACTGTGACTGTGGAGCATAATACGAGAAGATGACCTGTGTCCCACGACTAAGGCTGCAGGATAACCCAGCAAAGTCTGATGCAGAGACCTGAGTCAAACTGGAACAAAGTAGCAGCTGAAACTGTGGTGTGCCAGTCTTCAGCAGAGTAACGTGCTCAAGATAATACCTGGAGCCAGGGGGGGCTTTGTACTTTGTAAGAGGGTGGGAATATGCACAAACAGGATGGGAACATTATACATAACACAAACCATTCAAAGTAGTGCATGTTAGGCCATGTGGCAACAAAATACATAAAGAGTGATGCAAACCTACTACTCACTGCTCCTGGCCTAAAGTACTCTCACTGCCCTCCCATGTTGTCCAAGGCAAGGGCCAGTGTCCAGGGGCTACTCCCAGTGGGTGGGAGAATGTGTTTAAGGGCAAGCTCAGAGTAAGAGGCAAAGCTTTGGACTCACCACACCAGGAAACAGGAACCTTCCAAGGGGATACACCCCTGGTGGAATTCCCAGTTTCAGAAGGGCATACCCTCTCCTTCCTGGAGAGGGTTTTCAGGGACTGGAACTACCAGGACTTGGATCACTACAGCCTTGGATCTGTAGAGCACTCTGCAGCTAGCTACATTGAGATGGACTGTTTTACTGTGGGTAAGGACCTGTAAGGCATCTGTTTCTAGGACTGTGGATTCTGTTGTACTTTGTCCTTTTGTCCTGTTGTGCATCTTCCACTTTTTTTATCCTATTTATATCCAGTTTGCTCTGTTCTCTCAAGATAAGAGGACAATTTTGACTAAAACCTTCAGCTTCTTGGCAATCTGATACACACGCACACTCACACACATTTTTTTCCCTGCTAGAAATTCTTGTATGAAGAACTATTAAAAATATACCTTAGCAGAGGTGGGACGTTCTTGGGGATTTTCCTTCAAGCATTTCTTAATCAAAACTTCAACTTCTGGCCAGGGTGGGCAATTATACTCCTTGACTGGATCTAGAAAACAGTGCAGCACAGAGAGGATTCATAATCATGTATCTGAATTGAAAGAAAAACTAGATGGATTTTTATATTATAATATATATATACACAAACACACACACACACACACAAACGTGGCCACTTATGTAAATAATCTTAATTTGTGTTATGTTTATGCAAAAAAAAAAAATTTAGTTTCTATAAATGGTGTGGCTAGCTATACAAGTACTCACGGAACATATTTGCTCACTACATATTTTCCCTCTCAATTCTAGATGCTATCTCACTGTTGACAATGCAATGTCCCTATGCATCTTAATTTTATGCATCCGTTGCGGAACATTGTAGTGACATAACAGCTTAGTTTGCAATCTCAAAATCTGAATATTTAAAGTTAAAGTCAAAACCTGGTTATAGATAGGTTAGAGATGGATTAGAACATCTGATAGGCTTTATAAGCAATGTTCCCACTAGAGAAATTTACCCTTATTTCCTGATGTTTCAGTGGAACCGGAAGTTAAGGGAAATCCTTCTGTCATCACAGAAAAAAAAAAAAAAAAAAAAGAGAACCTGACAGATGTTGCAACCTTTCCACTCTACACAAAACTAAACACCACTTTTTTTCTTGCCATTCTACTGTAATGACAGAACAATGATGGAACATGGTACAGCATGCATTTAAAAATGTAAAGGTCAAACTGACTGTAAAATTGTTGTTTTTTTAAAAACAAACATGTTACACTTACCTGCTCTGTGAAATGGAATTGCACAGAGTGGCCCCAAACCTCCTCTTCTTGGATCCCCCACCAGCACTTGCTATGGGGGCACTCTGAAGAGAAAAGGAGCCAATCCTATGGGCTCAATCCAGAGATGCACTGCCTGCATCTATAGACACAGACAGTGCTGCTCGGTCCAACTCCCATCTCCCTCATCACAAGATTTGACTGACAGCAATGGAAGCCAATGGCTCCCATTGCCTCAGCATAGCCTGTGAGAGCGACTGAGCCACTACAGACAGGCACAGCGCTGGATCGAGTGCGGACTCAGGGAAGTGTAAGGGGGGGTGTGATATTACTACCTAAACATTTTTTTTTTACCTTAATGCAGGGAATGAATGAAAGTAGAACATGCTTAGGCTTTAGAACCACTTTAACATTGCAATAGCAACCTTCTATACCAGCAATGGGCAAACTACGGCCCGCGGGCCGTATACGGCCCGGCGGACCTTTTAATCCGGCCCGCGGAGCTAGGCTCCCGCTAGGCTCCTCTCACACTCCGCCCTGAAGACCGGTGTAGCATGAAAATCTGTCTCCTATGAGGATCTGTCCCCTTCGACGTATCTGCGCATGTGCCGGAGATCGCCGATCGGCTGCTAATGCCTGAAACTGGCACATGCGCAGATACGTCGAGGGGGACAGATCCTCACAGGAGACAGATTTTCATGCTACACCGGAACGGCGCGGGAAGACGACGAGAGGAACGCGCGGAGCAAAGGTAAGTGAATTGACACAGGGGGGACTTGGGGACTTAATATGGGGGATGAATTACTATATGGGGGATGAATTACTATATGGGGGATGAATTACTATATGGGGGATGAATTACTATGGGGGATGAATTACTATATGGGGGATGAATTACTATATGGGGGATGAATTACTATATGGGGGATGAATTACTATGGGGATGAATTACTATATGGGGGATGAATTACTATATGGGGGATGAATTACTATATGGGGGATGAATTACTATATGGGGGATGAATTACTATGGGGGATGAATTACTATAGGGGATGAATTACTATATGGGGGATGAATTACTATATGGGGGATGAATTACTATATGGGGGATGAATTACTATGGGGGATGAATTACTATATGGGGGATGAATTACTATATGGGGGATTAATTACTATGCTTACTATGGGGGAGTATTACTATACTTACTATGGATGACACATACACATCATTCATCTACTCTTGGTCCGGCCCTCCGGTCCAATATATGAACCCATTGCGGCCCTCAAGTCAAAACGTTTGCCCACCCCTGTTCTATACGCACTTGGGCAAATTTTAGTTAAAAGTATAATTCAAAATATAAGCTCACTGAAAATACATTTTCCCTTTCAAGTAAAAATAAAGATTCGCATATACATTCACTGGTTAACAGCCAGTCTAAACAGTCTAGCGTTAGAATAATTAAAAATGCAATTAAACATTATGATAGATAAGCCAAGATTGTGGTGTAAACCTGGGAAATTGAATATTACACAATGTACAAACAACCTAAAATGTTACATCCTGTTCTAAACATGATGAAACTAATTAAAGAAATGATGAATCACTAGAAGCCACAAGTTATTACAGACTATTTACTTTTACTACAAACTCTGTTACAAGATCTATCAGCTCCGTATGCCAGTTTATAAATCATCAGCTTTTCTGTATTTATATTTTTAGCTTGCAACATTAAATTAATATAGAATTTTCTAGTGGCTTTTATTTTATACTACACTAATACATCCATCCGTACATTATAGAAGCTAGTCTATGGTACTTTATCGATGCCCTAATATTTTGCAGTTTTCAAGCATTACATACATGTTAATTAAAGCTAAATGTGCAGATACTGTACCAATTCATGACTATGTGGGCTAGGAGACAAAAACCATTATAAATTTGTTTATTCCCACAATAAAACAAATGCAAATGTGAACAAAGTACACTATACATTATAGTGCAAGAAGGAATAGACAGAACAGAGCTATGTGCTTGCATGACCCAAAATGGAATGTGTTTGCCTTCATCTTCAAAAAAGCAAATTAATGAAATAGCAGCAATGCCTATTTTATGCTGGAAAAATACTGTATACCTTCTATGTTACCTGGTTTCTTCACATTGTCTCTGACATTAAACATAGATGCGGAATCATAGAAAGAGGTGTGATATTTCATGTAGATTTGTTCTCACTTATATAAGGCAAGGTGCTTTTTTATTTGGATTGTATATTTTGTTCCTTTGTGGCTAAATGCAATACTACATCATACTGGAAAATGCTGGCCTAAAACAAACTTACATCAAGCGACGCTATTGAACCGCACTATACTCTGAAAATGTGTAAAAGTGTCAAAAATTACATTTCAAACATAATTGTGCTCATTGGTACATAATAAAATAAATAAATAAAGTCCATAAAGGGAATTAGTATTCCAAGTTTTGTTAAAAGTGAAAGTCCATCACAATACTCCTCAATTTGATAGTGAAGTGAAAACACAAAGCACTCCCATAGTGTAAAACCTTCGTAAAAAATATATTAAAGATTAATATTGCACTTAAAGTGTTCCAATTAAAGGTTGCGCAGTAAAAAACTTTTTGCCGGCAAAGTATACAAACCACCCGCGCTTCCAGGAACGTGAGAACGCCATGACATCAGCACACAGCTCCACCCACTCCACAACTTACATCAAGCATCATGATCTATGGCAGGGGTGTTCAACATTTTTATTATGAAGCCCACATTGTAGATTTTACAATTATTTGAGCGATTTTTAGACTATGAGATATACGCAACTACCTTCAGGTGAATGGACATTGGACTGGCAAAAGATTTGCTGGGTACCACCATCCGGTGTCCCCTGATAACCTACCCACTGGGTCATGAAGCCCAAGTCAGTTTTTGTAGCTGCTGACTTTTAATAAACACAAAACTGACTGGAACTCCGCTTTAACAAAGAGAAGAAGGTTCCATTTTTACAGAACCTCTTATAAAGGTAGAAACCCTTTAAAGCTAAAGGAGAGGGCTCTGTGTGGGCAAGAGCGCCCAAGGAAGGCCGCAGATGGGCACAGAAAGTTGCAAAGGTGACAAAGTAGAACAAGGCAGTGTACAAAAAGTGCAAAGCCAAGGTTTAGGCAGAAGTTATACGAGGCCTAACCAAAAAGAAGAATTAGTAGGATGGTGAATGGGAACAATCTCTGTGAAGGTGTTCCCTATTATCACACTAGGTGAGAACTACCTCACATGATGGATTACAGAGTATGTGGGATGTGATCTGCATGCCCCTGAGAAGAAGAGATGGAATGTACCTAACTGGTGAAAAACAGGGAACTAGAGATTCTGGGAGATTTCTGGTTGAGAGGCTGCAGAGCAACCACATAATTGAAGATGTTCGCCGAGATGAGCAGGCAAGTGCTGAGGTACCTACAGACCACGTGTGGACAGAAACAAGCACATACATTATAATGAGAACAGGGGAAATGCAACCTTTTCAAGTACTAGGTTGGTGAAGAAGACGACTGCTTTTAAGACCAATTCTTTAGAGCAGTCTTTTTCAACCTTTTTATCCCCCAGAGGAATTCCTAACACAAGTTCCAGGCAAACTCCTGCTTAAACTAATTCATTGGGGATCAACAGGAAACATGCCCCTTACATTGGTGGTCAGTGGGAAGCATGCTCCCTACATTGGAGGTCAATTGCAAAAATGCCTCCCTCACAGTTGTGTTCAGAATGCCACCATTATAGACAAAAAGATCACTGGTGTCTTCCTGCTGTATCTGTCAAGTGGAGTTGGCCCCATAGCTGTGCAGGCACCATCAAACACAGGAGGTCAGTCACAGCTCAGAGAACCCCTAAAATCCTTAATAGGAACTCTAGAGTTCCAAAGAACCCTGGTTGAGAATGGTTTGCGAAAACAAGAAATACTGCTCAGCTCATATAACAGGCAACACAGTAATCCTTGACTCTGATACAGGTAAGGAGGATAGATCAAAACTCAGGGCAGGGTCAAATGGTTTTAGGCCAGTGAGACCTGTGCAGAAAAAAGGGGTCCATGCAATGGAGATAGTGTCTGCACATAGTGAGGAGGTATAGTTCCAGTGACCTCAGGTGCAAAAACCAAGCACTGGCCTTCCCAAAGGAGTCCGCTAGGAGAACTAAGGGAAATTTTCAGGGAGATGCAAGAGAAAGAGTATCACTGGCAGCATGTTCACAAACATGGTGTCAGTGATAAACAAAATGTCCCACTGAAGAGAAAGTAAACATAATGAGATGAGAATTAGTTCCAGATATCCCAAGCAGTACAAGGTCAAGGAAGGAGCCTGAGAAAGATGCAGTGCAAACTGCTGGGATAAAAGGAACCTCAGTGTTTGGGCCTATGGTTTAAAGATTTTACTTAAAAGCCTTTTTAAGTTACTTAAAAAAAAAAAAGGTTACCAAGGCACCATGGGACATGAAAACTCAAAGATTTGGTTAAAAGTCTAATAATATAGCAAAACAAGGTGTGATGAGTTCTGCAATGTAAAAAATACATTGAAATGTGGATAGATAGGGAGCTGTGGTTGCAATTAAGATTAGAAGATTTCTCATATGAGAGATATAGCGGTAGGCTTATAAAAGACCAGTTAGAATCCCCAATACTGAGATACACTTAAGCAAGCCATAGATTGATGTACAACTAGCCTGTCAAAATTCTAGCATGCGATTAGTGACAAGTCTACAGGAGCCTGGTTACTGAGGAGTAGAGAAGATTTTTTTTTTTTTTTTTTAACAAGGTGATGATGACATGCATTGTTGCGTCGATAAGAGTCCACGTGCAGAATATTCCTAAGGAGAAGGGAAGGAGATAACTACCCCCGTGATTGTAAGCCACAAGGATTTGTAGGAAATATGGTCTGCTTTGTGAAGCAACAAGTAAGGAAAGAAGAAAAACAGTGAATAATAGAGAAAACCCTGCTCCAATCAGAGAAGGGGTCCATCACTTAAGAACACTAGCAAAAAACTGGAGTCTCAAGGAGTGGACTGAGTTACAATGGTACACTGGGGGGGGAGGGGGGGGGGTCAGTTACGAGCAAAACTTATGCCAGTGTACAATCACCTGCAGGTTGCTGCATAAAACCCTTGGTGTAAGACTAGAGGTTAAACTCAAAAAAATAGAATATCGTGCAAAAGTTCATTTATTTCAGTAATGCAACTTAAAAGGTGAAGCTAATATATGATATAGACTCATTACATGCAAAGCAAGATAGTTCAAGCCGTGATTTGTCATAATTGTGAGCATTATGGCTTAGAGATCATGAAAACCCCAAATCCACAATCTCAGAAAATTAGAATTTTGTGAAAAGGTGCAATATTCTAGGCTCAAAGTGTCCCACTGTAATCAGCTAATTAAGCCATAACACCTGCAAAGGGTTCCTGAACCTTTAAATGGTCTCTCAGTCTGGTTCAGTAGGAATCACAATCATGGGAAAGACTGCTGACCTGACATTTGTGCAGAAAACCATCACTGATACCCTTCCATATGGAGGGAAAGCCTCAAAAGGTAATTTCAAAAGAAGTTGGATGTTCCCAAAGTGCTGTATCAAAGCACATTAATAGAAAGTTATGTGGAAGGGAAAAGTGTGGAAGAAAAAGGTGCACAAGCAGCAGGGATGACCGCAGCCTGGAGAGGATTGTCAGGAAAAGGCCATTCAAAAGTGTTGGGGACTTTCACAAGGAGTGGACTGAGGCTGGAGTCAGTGCATCAAGAGCCACCACACACAGACGGATCCTGGACATGGGCTTCGAATGTCGTATTCCTCTTGTTAAGCCTCTCCTGAACAACAAACAACGTCAGAAGCGTCTTACCTGGGCTAAAGAAAAACAGACCTGGTTTGTTGCTCAGTGGTCCAAAGTCCTCTTTTCTGATGAGAACAACTTTTGCATCTCATTTGGAAACCAAGGACCCAGAGTATGGAGGAAGAATGGAGAGGCACACACTGCAAGATGCTTGAAGTCCAGTGTGAAGTTTCCACAGTCTGTGTTGATTTGGGAGCCATGTCATCTGCTGATGTTGGTTCACTGTGCTTCATTAAGTCCAGGGTCAACGCAGCAGTCTACCAGGAGATTTTGGAGCACTTCATGCTTCCGTCCGCAGACGAGCTTTATGGGGATGCTGACTTCATTTTCCAGCAGGACTTGACACCTGCCCATACTGCCAAAAGCACCAAAACCTGGTTCAATGACCGTGGGATTACTGTGGTTGATTGGCCAGCAAACTCGCCTGACCTGAACCCCATAGAGAATCTATGGGGCATTGCCAAGAGAAAGATGAGAGACATGAGACCAAACACTGTAGAAGAGCTGAAGGCTGCTATCAGAGCAACCTGGTCTTCCATAACACCTCAGCACTGCCACAAGCTGATAGCTTCCTTGCCACGCTGCTTTGAGGCAGTAATTGCTGCAAAAGGGGCCCAAACCAAGTATTGAGTACATATGCATGCTTATACTTTTCAGAGGTCCGATATTGTTCTATGTACAATCCTTGTTTTATTGATTGCATGTAATATTCTAATATTCTGAGATTGTGGATTTGGGGTTTTCATGAGCTGTAAGCCATAATCATCACAAATATGACCAATCACGGCTTGAACTATCTTGCTTTGCATGTAATGAGTCTCATATATTAGTTTCACCTTTAAAGCTGTATTACTGAAATAAATGAACTTTTGCACGATATTCTAATTTTTCGAGTTTCACCTGTACACTCCTGTGTTCTGTATGATTAAGATATAATAATTAAGTTTGAAAATAAGAACTGCTCAAATGTGAATGAATGAACAAACACGCTCCAAAAAAGAAAAGAAACTGCCTGTAAATTGCACATCTTAGAGTACAGGACATGGGCTGAATTATCATAGACTCTGGGTTACAGGCTGGTACCTTCAGGAACAGCCTTGGAGGACATACCCCCTGAGCATCCCCCCTATAACCATACCCCAGCTCCGCAAGTCCTCAGTTTTGTAGCAAGCAATGCAGCGTAAGACAGGATTTCAATGGAGGGTGTCCTTTACTGTACTGTATTCCAACATATGGAGATTAAAGTTAAAATGCCTTATTTTAATCGTATAGTACCAGACAAATGTCAAATTTTCATAAAGTCTGGAAAGTCCCCAAGCAATGATTGAGAAGGGTGGGCAACAATTAAGCAAACAGAACTTTGCCAGCAGGCTCAACAACAACAGGGGTCAACAGACCCAACTTCAGAGTGCTGCTGCAAGAACCTTGTGTTGGAAAGCTACATCCAGAGAAGACTGGACATCCACTTGGAAGAACATTTCAAAAAGGTATGAAGAGAACACCAAGCAGTGGCCTTAAAAAGCTGGGAAACAGAGGCTTCATGTCTAAATGCCCAGGAAACTCCCACTGATCTGGTAGAGTGAGCATGTAGGAGTGCAGGGGGGAGCTTTTTCCTTTAAGGTGTAAGTTGTGATGAGTTGTCATATCCATCTAGCGAAGGTCGATTTTGAAGCAGAATGTCCCTGCCGGAATCCTGGGGGTACGATGAAATGGGAGTCCATTTTCCCTTTAGAAGTCATAACTTTCAGGTAAATTTTAATGGCTTGGACTACGTCAAAGCAGTGAAAAATGTTGGCATAGGGGACAAAGATTGAAGTAAAATGTGTTCATTGAGGTGGAAAACGTATACCACCTTAGGAAAGAAGGAGGCCTTGGGCATAAGACTAGTTTGTCTTTTTGAAAGAGGAGGAAGACAGGGCCGTTACCTCAGTGACATGTCTTACAGATGTGATAGCAACCAAGAAGGCTACTTTGCAGGAGAGATCTGCTAAGGTAATTTCCCCAATAGATTCAAAGGTGGTTTCTATAGGCAGAAAGCACCAGATTAAGGTCCCAAGTAAGCACAGGGTACTGCAAGGGGACCTGACATGAGAGACACCTTGGATAAAAAAGTTTTGACAAGGGAGAAAGAGGCCAGAAGAATGGGCAAGACCAAAACATGTCTTTTCAGACTGTCTAAAGGCAAAATCTGATCAAGCCCAAGAATACGAGGCACAGGGTATGCTCTGGGGTTGATTAACACCCTCTCCACCTTTCCTCGTCGGCTCTTCTCCACTTTCAACTCCCTGCTCTCTCTCCCCCCCACCTCCACTCAGTACCTCACTCACAGCCCACGAGATTGCCAATCATTTCCAAAACAAGATTGACGCAATCTGTAAGGACATTGTCAATTCACAATCTACCTCTCCACCTAGCCTCTCTCCCTTCTCCCCCCCCTCAACTCTCCCCTCCTCTGACCTCACAACCGCACTGCCCCCCACCACACCTAACGTCCCGCACACTATAACCTCCCCAACATTCCGCTCCTTCAGCCCTGCTACCACTGAGGAGGTCACTAAGGTCTTCACTGAAGCCCGCCTCACCTCTTGCCCCCTATCCCCTCACAACTCCTCCGGTCACCCCCCTCCTCCATCATTCGCTCCCTCACCCACATCTTCAATCTCTCCCTCTCTACTGGTGCATTCCCCTCCCCCCTAAAGCACGCGCCCATCACCCCCATACTCAAAAAACCCTACCTGGACCCCACTGACCTGAACAACCTTAGACCCATCTCCCTGCTGCCACTCACCTCCAAGCTCCTTGAGCGCCTAGTCTACAATCGCCTAACCGCCCACCTCACTGACAACAACCTCCTTGATCCACTACAGTCTGGCTTCCGTCCCCTACACTCCACTGAAACCGCCGTACTTAAAATCACTAACGACCTGCTAACCACTAAAGCTAATGGCCACTACTCAGTCCTCCTGCTCCTCGACCTCTCCGCAGCCTTCCACACAGTCGACCACCCCCTCCTCCTTACTAAACTACACTCCCTTGGCATCAGGGACTCTGCTCTCTTATTGGTTCTCCTCTTACCTATCCCAGCGCTCCTTCAGCGTTACCTATAACCCTGCCACCTCCCCCTCTCTCCCCCTCTCTGTTGGGGTCCCCCAAGGCTCTGTCCTCGGACCCCTTCTCTTCTCCATCTACACCTCCTCCCTCGGCAAACTAATACACTCCCACGGCTTCAACTATCACCTCTATGCTGATGACACACACATTAACTTCTCCACCCCTCACCTCACCCCCTCACTCTCCGCCCGCATCACCCATCACCTAAACGACATATCAGACTGGATGTCGCTCCATTTCCTCAAGTTAAACCTTTCCAAAACCGAGCTCCTAGTTTTTCCCCCTGCCCCCCCCCTCCTCTCCATCACGACTAACAACGCCACCCTCAATCCCACCCCACACGCCAAAGTCCTAGGTGTCACCCTGGACTCAAACCTTTCCTTCCAACCTCATGTCCAATCACTATCAAATTCATTCAGGCTCCACCTCCGCAACATCTCCAAGATACGTATGTTCCTCACCCCAGACACCACTTAACAACTCGTACACTCCCTTATTATCTCACGCCTAGACTACTGCAACTCCCTTCTCACCGGCCTACCCCAACACACGCTATCCCCACTCCAGTCTATCCTGAACTCAGCAGCTAGACTCATCCACCTCACCAATAATGACAAATATAAATAAACAGCGCAAAAATAGACCTCTAAACGAATAAAAAAATTTCACAAAGTGGATAATGTTCATAAATAAATCATAAACCATAAATATCCTCTAATTAGTGAATATCCCCAATAATAATAAACACCAAAAGTTTGTGTATGATGAAAATAGAAATTCCAAACAATCTTCAGATGCAAAGAAGCTTCCACCTTCCACCCGTGCAAACCAACATCAAATGCACTCACCAGATATTGGTGAATGACAAGCCTTTAGGGATCATCAATGTCTATTTGTGAAGAAACTTATTAGTATATATAAAGTTATAAAATATAGTTGTTATATGCCAGAATAGGGTGGCCATCTTACTACACCAGACGGTCAGTCCCTAACAGACTACTGTCTGCAACGTTTTATGTATATTTTAACCCTGATGCATCTTAATAAAATATCTTAAATTTACTACACTATGGGAGTATCCTGGTCATCCCCTGGGGGAGCACTCTAGCCCACAGACACACTCCAGAGACGGATTACTGCAACCCAGCCTAACCAGAGGGATACTACCTATCAGGAGTACATAGTGGGACCCCTAGTGGAAGAGGAGCAGCAGCCCCATACCAAACAGAGGGAGGATCACCCACTATCTGACGAAATCTGGATGATTTATATACAAAAGCGCATTTATTACACGCGTCCAGTGAGTGCGCATTGTTTTATCACTAACACTAAGATACCGGACATCTAAGTCACCTGAGCACTTATATCCTTATATTGATTTGCTGGACTTTCCTTTGATTTTGGACTCATATGTGTGTATATATATATATATATATATATATATATATATATATATATATATATATATATATATTATATAATTGATTTATTAAGGATTTATTTTTATTTCACTGGTTTTAATATTGAGTGCTGTAAGATACAACTTAAAGTCAAAGGGAGCAGGGAGTTCATAGAGGGCAGGCTTTTTATTCATTTTTAAATAAATAAAATAATTCTTACCAGGCAACTTTCCATTGATTGCAAGCTCATCAAATTCATTTGGAAATTTTAGTCCTTCAACCATTCTTGCCCCAGTTGTCAAAATGTCATAAAGCAATAGCCCAAAAGAATATACATCAGCCTGCTGGTTGTAAATTACATTTCCTCTGGCAACTTCAGGTGCTCGGAACCCTAAATGGTCAACATAATTGATTTATATTATGCATTTTGAAACACTCTGATAATTACCTGCATCACCTAGAAAAATAGCAGTAGGCTAATGGCCAACAGTCTTCATATACAGTAAGCATAGAGAAATCAATGCTAACCCAATGTCAATACCATTTTTGTGTCCACCATTTAGAAAAAATGTTCCAGGTTTGTACACTCTCACACAAACACTGCTAAGTGCCTGTCCTATTTGTTTCTGAATATACGTATAATAGGACAATGGATGATGGCAGTCCAGCATAAAAATCCAATTCTTTATTTAAATCCATTAAAATGGGGTACAGGCCCCTAAAATCAAAAAACAGACATGTATCAGTGTGTATACCACCCTCTCACCCCGATTATACATTGCTAAAAATAAAAAAAGGAACACTTTGAAAACACATCAGATTTCAATGGGGAAAAATATCATGCTGGATATCTATACTGATATGGACTGGGTAATGTGCTAGGAACGTAAGGATGCCCCATTGCTTGATGGAAATGAAAATGATCAACCTACACAGGACTGAATTCAAAGAAACCAAAAATATCAAAGTGAAAAATGATTCAGCAGGCTAGTCTATTTTGCTGAAATTTCATTGCAGCAACTCAAAATGGTACTCAGTAGTTTGTATGGCCCCCACATGCTTGTATGCATGCCTGACAACGTCGGGGCATGCTCCTAATGAGATGATGGATAATGTCCTAGAGTATTTCCTCCCAGATCTGGACCAGGGCATTAATGAGCTCCTGGGCAGTCTAAGGTGCCACCTGGTGGTGTCAGATGGACCGAAACATGATATCCCAGAGGTGTTCTATTGGATTTAGGTCAGGAGAGCGTGGAGGCCATTCAATAATACCAATTCTTTCATCCTTCCTCCAGGAACTGCCTGCATACTCTTGCCACATGAGGCCAGGCATTGTCGTGCACCAGGAGGAACCCAGGACCCACTGCACAAGTGTAGGGTCAGACAATGGGTCCAAGGATTTTATCCCGATATCTAATGGCAATCAGGGTTGTTTAATGTTGTTACAATGTTAAGAGTAAGAGAAAATTGTAATTTCTTGATTAGTAAAAGCTGTTTTTAGCTTCTTTCCCACAAATAGGGAGTGTGATTGGTTTAAAAGGAAATGCAGACTTCACTCTCTAAATATGCTTCTGTAAGCAGAACATGCATAAGAGATCCTAGTATTTGATGCAACTTGTTTTAATTGATTGAAAATAAAAGCATCTAGATTTTATGCTGTACTGCCATCATTCATTGTTATATATTATATGTATTAGAGATGCACCAATACCGATACTCATGAAAATGCTTCCGGTACCTTAACACGATACTTTGCGGTGTGATTTGCGACAGTGGACCCAAATTGCTCCACAAAGAGTAGCATGCAATTTGAACAGGAATGCAGTACAACTCCTGTCAAAATCTCATGCGATTTCCCACTGCTCCTGTGTGAACCCAGGTGCCAACACACAGGAGTGGTGTGGGAAACCTCTCTGCACCAGACCCATGCTGTCACAGCACAGACACGGCGATCATCACAGGAGGCTGCATCCTCCCCCCTCCATGTGTTCTCCTTGTGAAGGGGGTGTGGGGGGCTGGAACACAAGCCTGTGGTGTCATCCCTGCAAGAAGAGGTCTGGGGATTTGTAATCCCCACAGCTTTCTCTCCTCTCAGTGCAAGGATGACAATACAGGCTAGACGGCATCTGATTGATCAGCACAGTCATGGTGTTGACCATTTAGAAGCAGTCTAGCCCGTAGTGTCATCCCTGCAAGGGGAGGAGAGAAAGCGCAGGGATTTCAAATCCCCAGACCTCTCCTTGCAGGGATGACACTCTGAGAGGACATCGCAAGCTTGTGTTCCAGCCTCTCCCTTCACAAGGAGAATACACAGAGGAGAGGATTCAGCCTCCTGTGCTGATCACATATGTGCTGCTGGAAGGAGCTGGCTAAAACAAGGGACCCAATGTGGCAGCACAGCCAGACCATGCTGGCCAGGATCCAGTACCTGCACTCCAGCAACCTGATCCTGCTCCTGGGTGCCCCATCTCCTCCATACACCACCCCATCTCTTCTAGGGACAGGGACCCCATCTGTAGACCAAGCCTTGTGCCTAGGGTGCCAGGATGGGGCACCACATTCCTGTTCAAATCGCACGCCATTCTTTGCGGTGCAATTTGCATCCATACATTTTGTAAATTAAATCCCTCTTTCGGTCGATAGTAAAATGACGGCAAGACTTTCGTCGATCTGGGTGGACAGCCTCCCGGATCACCACCTCGCATAGGGGGCTGCACTGTGGCGAGATCGGACACAGCCAATGACTGATCTGTATAGCGGCCTGTTGCCGGTACCATGTGACCAAGTCACATGACAACTGTAAACAATGGATGGCTTCCTTTCATGCCATTATTTGTATACATTTGTGCTGCTAGCTGTAACTGGTCACAACAATCACATGGTATAGACTGGGCCAATCATAGCCCATCTGTGTCATGTGATTAGTTGTGGCCAATCACAGCTATTCACAACAAAAACTGAATGAATCGATTTCATTTGGTAAAATGCTTGTTTATAGCAATGACATTCACTGCTATGAGCAATCATAATATGTAAAAAAATAAATTACTGATCACTTCCCAGAGTAGTACAATGTTACTATTTAACATTATATTATTCTGGTCACAATGTGTTAGTAAAAAAAAGTTTTAAAAGAAATTAAAAAAAAAAAAACTTTTTCTGTACTGTCACCAGTCACTAATCACCGCTACAACAGATATAGGAAGATGCTGTACTGCACTGGTGACAGTATGTAAAAAAAAAAAATGTGAAAAAATAACAAGTAAAATGCTAGAAGCAACCACAATGTTACAAAAAAATCGCTCCTCTGATAAATGTTAAAACACTTTTTTAATTTATTACTTTTTCCCAAGAAAACATAATTACCAGGAGTGCCTTCTGAGGTTTTAATTCCCATTCTGCAACAGTACTGCGCAATTCCATAATCTGCAATCTTTGCAATTACAGCAGAGTTTGGATACAAAGTGAACAGCAGAACATTGTGAGGCTTCAAGTCCCGATAGATTATCATTGCTGAATGAAGATACCTTTTTTGTAACAAAATAGAGTATTATAATTCAAGCATAGTCAAGCAGTAATAATTACCATTATGCAGAAAGCTAAATGCTACACATGCATTGGAAAACATTTAATGTCCTAGAAACACATTTAGTAACATATTTATACTACATGAATATGATCTATCTTGCACATGAAAGAATAGGTGCTTTACTTTAGCTAACCATGGTGGTCATTAGAAATTACATTGCATAGCAAAAGCAATTTGTTAATAGTTACTTGAAAATAATGCCTCTCTCACACACAAGCTTGACTTTTACCTCAGCCCATCAGCAACATGGACAGCTATCCTGTGCTGAAGAGTTCTGGTTAAGCAACCACTGTCTTGTTGTAGCAGACGGTCAAGGGAACCTTTGGGCGCAAGCTCCATTACCAACATTCTAGGCCGGACACCAGCCGCCAGCAAACATACTAAGCTTGGGTGATGGAGTTGACTAAGTACTGTCAGTTCCTGAATAACAGTGAAAAAAAAAAATTGAAAACAGTTTAACTTTATGATAGGTTCTTTGTGTAGTACTTGTGCAATATTATTTTACTTTCATCAAAGCTCCTAGATAATGTCAGTAATTTCAGGTACCAAAAAAGCTGCTTAATTTTAAACTAGGTTGGGCAACACCACAGTGGGAAATCATAAAGTGCACAAAACAATGCACAATGCAAAAGGTACCTCACCAGTCGAAATAACTCTACATGGTTTCCATTTGCAAAAACAACACTTATAAAGGGATAAATGATTTTTTTAAGGCACCACACAAACACAATGCAACATTTTAAAATATCAACAGATTTCAATATCTATGAAAACAGCTAGTATGCCAGGATAGTTGTCCTCCTCCCCTCCATTTACAAGGCGCAGCGCTACGCGCGCACGCAGTGGACACCCAACTGTTCAGCCGCAAGCTGTCAAAGCCCGGTGCCCACACTTAAGATGCCGATGCCAGCGAGCGAGGATGGTCAGTGATACCAGCTCCTGTGAGTACACCGCTGGATCATAGGACAGGTGAGTAGCTGTTTCTTTAGCTGCTGTCATTTTTCTTTTGGCTTTGTCTGGAACTCCACGTTAACCCCCTTGACTTTCTTTTTTTGGGGTATGCTAAAGGAGAAGGTGTACTCGATGATAATCACAGATATGAGTCACATGAGGAATGCATGTTAAATAGTCATTCTAAATTCATAATCCGGCACTTATAGGACTTATATTTATGGCAAGCTTGCAGAATATTTGTTTTTTATGATTAATCATAATTAATATTAAAATGTGTGGTTGGCCTTGAACAAGTCAGCACAGTGGCTAAATAGTTAGCACTGCCGCCTGGCAGTACTAGGGTCATTGGTTTGAATCCCAGCCGCCCGTATTCATAGTTACATAGTTAGTCTGGCTGAAATGACAAAAGTCCATCCAGTTCAACCATTAAAAAAAAAAAAAAAAAAAATAGTTATAATTCTATACCCACAGCTGATCCAGAGGAAGGAAAAAGAACACAGCAAAGCTGGATTTAATTTGCTCCTGCAGGGATAAAGAAATTCCTTCCTGATCCCCCAAGAGGCAATAGGATATTCCCTGGATCAACGTTACCTATAAATGTTAGTATCCAGTTATATTCTGTGTATCCAAGAAAGAATCCAGGCCTTTTTTAAAGCAATCCACTAAGCTGGCCAGAACCAACTCTTGAGGGAGTCTATTCCACAGTTTTACAGCTCTTACTGTGAAGAAACCTTTCCATGTTTGGAGATTAAATTTCTTTTCCTCCAGATGTAAAGAATGCCCCTTGTCCTCTGTGATGACCTCAGGGTGAATAGCTCTACACCGAGTATTCAATGACATGTACATACATACATGCACACAAACATACATTATAAATTTCTTCTTTTTTAATATGTGATTGCATAACCTCTGTTCTCAGCTGCAAAAGGGGACTGCAGAGGTGGAGGTGAAGAAACAGCAGTATACTGATCTTTCCAGTGAATGGCTGCACAGGGGGGCATGTCAGCACATGTCTTGGCCACTGGAGAACAGCACAGCAAGAAAACTGACCATGCTGGGATGGATGTGCGTCTATGTCTAGCATGGTCAGTTTGCAATAGGAAAGCAGGGGGACTGGCAGGATCACCAGGTAATTCACACAACGGAAGAAGTACAAAGAGAGCAAGATACTTTTTAATACAAAACATGGTACAACAGACATATCAGAAATATAAAATGTTGGAGTAACATACACTTTTAGATGTTATTAGCTCAGAATGCTTATATTTATGTTAAACAGCTCATACTAAATGAGATCTGACAGGAAATAACTCAAGAGAGTGATAAAAGGACATAAAATACTCAAACTCAGACATATTTTTATAAATATTTTCTACCTTCCATATCATAAGCCTATCAGCCAGATATTATTCCTGGATTAATCAGTTCATATACTTCCCCATAAATATCCACTGAGAAAAGCTGTTCTGACAAATCTCATTACAGAATGTTTAACAGTTATTCAGAAAGTTATGTAGGAAACAATGGCTTATTGGACCATCTGTAAGATAAGACATCACATTAAGGGCTCATTCAAACAGGCAGAAAAAACTCTGCATTTAGAGGTGTTCAGCAGATAGTTCTACACACATCTAAACACAGCACTATAGTATTCAATGAGTCCATACACACACGGCAGCACATTCACTTGGACAGAAAAAATGCTGTGTTTACAGCACAAAGATTTCTACGCATATAAATGCAGCATAACTGCAAACACTTTAGGCATGTATTTCTTCAAGCACATCTAAACGCAGCTTTTTTTCTGCATTTTCTGCCTGTGTAATTGATCCCTTAGTTTCTAGTACTTAGTACTACAAAGACAAGCCATAACTGGTATCCCGTGGAATAATTCTGCATATTAGATGAAAAACAAATGCCAGATAATGTGTTCTCTCTTTCAGTAAACAAACTAGACCAACTCAACTTAACTACAAAAAGGTCACAGTGGTTTAACCTCCTGATATCAAAACAGAAAACCCACACGCTAATTGTAAGCCCATTTTGTCCACAATGGCCCCACCCCTCACCCCCATAAATAGTTCACGTCCAAGTATTACATTATCAAAAGGCTACATACCCAATCTTATCTGAACTCTATATGGCATAACATTCATATCTCTACTTAATACCTACCTTTCAATCTACCCTTGCCTATTCCTGTAACATCCACATTTCCCTGTCCCCACTCAGACTAAACCCCAACCTCAGAGGGACAGGAACCAGCCTTTTAGGAAGAGCATGATAATTTGTTTGTTTTTTTTAAAGCAAAACTACACTGCATCTGAGCAATACAAACCAAAAAAGCTATTTAATTCATTTTTATTATCAAAGCAAACTCCCTCATCCATCCACGTTTCCATGCTTTATTTTGATCGTGGCCATCTTGAGTAAGAGCAGATGATCCAAGTAGCATTTACTTCCTGGAATCAATCTATCCTCAGCCCAGGCATGCAAGCAGGAGGGTGTGCTTAACAGAGAAAACCCCTCTTCCCCTCCCAAAGACTCGTGAAATGTATGACAAATTTCCCAGGCCTGGAAAAAAATGTAAAACAATGATTAAAAATATATCAAAAGAAAACTCCAATAGTTTGGACAGCTCCCTTGACAATTCTTGGATAATCCTGCCTTGTGCCTTGATTTCTCTTGAACCTTGAACTTCTTGCTCCTCCCATGAACTTCCTTATAAAAGCCATGTCCATGCACTTCCTCCTTGCCAGATTATTGTGCCTTACCAGCCAATATCCCGCTTACTGTTCCTGCTGCTGTCTTCATCTACGTTACCGACCTTTGGCTTGCTACTGACTACGATTCTGCCTCATCCTATCTACTACCATTGGTGACCGACCCTTGGTTTGTGACTGACTCCGCTTCTGTTTGATCCCTGAACGGTTTGATCAGCTTTTGGTTTCCAGCGTACTCATTCCCTGGTGGGGTGATCCTGAGATCTGCGACCTGGCATTCACACACAGCCAAATCCATCTCCACCATTAGGAGCTCTGGGGAAGACCGGTGGATGCTTAGACCCCGCACCTCAGGTGAGCCTGCGTCATTCCCAGGGTGGGCCGCTGGTGTACCAATCCTGCTGGTTTCAGGTAATCCTTACAACTGCTGTAGCAACTGGTCTCTGAACCTGACCTTATATCGTGACAGACATCTTTACAAGATCAACCCTCAATAAGGATGGATTAACACTTGCAATCAGTGAATTAAAACCAGGCAAAAGCTCAGGATCTGGTCTGTCTTCATAATACTATAAATCTTATGTAAAGCTCTTCAAGACTCCACTATTACAAGCCCTAAATTCTTTACACGCAGTACAAAAAGGTACCAATCTTCTTCCTGGAGGCCCATATTCCAATAAAGACACCATAGAATGCACTAATTATATATCGATCTCGCTACTAAATATTGATCTTATGCCTATAGCCAAGATACTGGTAAACCAAACTGATCGATCCCGCATAGGTGGGATTTATGCCAGGAAGAGAGGTGAGGGAAAATACAATAAAGGCCATAAAAACACATCATTAAAAAAAGTGACTCTGGACAGGGCTTTCGACAGAGTGGAATGGGAACAGTTGAGGGCAACCTTTTCATGTATAGGATTGCAACCCTATATGATGGCATGGATCTCCTCCCTACAACAACAACATACAACAAGAGTAAAAGTCAATGGATCCTTTTCAGAACCTATAAAAAAAAAAAAAAAAAAGACAACCCCTTGTCATCTCTCTTATTTATACTGACATTAGAGCCAATTATACAAATCTACAGGTGTGCCTCGGTTTACGAATTTAATGCGTTCTGCGGGACTTTTCGTATTGCAAAAAAGATTCATAAACCAAAACGTGGTTACCCATAGGAATGCACTGAAAACCAATTAATCCGTTCCGGAGGTCAGAAAATAGTTAAAATCTTTTATCTATTCAAAACTCTTTATAAAGTGCACTTTAAAGGCATAAATACTGTACAGGGACATTATTAAAAAAAAAAAAAATTGCATTGAAAACCAATTAATCTGTTTGTATAGTGAAAAACAATTTGTAAACCGAGGCGCTTTTTTTAATGGATTTTCATTTGTAAACCGAAAATAACGTTAACCGAGGCACGCCTGTATTTCCATAAGAAAGAATGAATTCAAAAATGATGCCTGTGCTAATTATTACTTTTTATAACACACCCAAATATCAATCCCTAACCTCCTATAACCTTTTTATCTTTTTGGCTACAAACCCAGGCTTAAAATATGTTACAACAAATTGGAGGCATCAAACCGGTCTATACCAGATAAAAAAAAACTACCATCCTTACGTAATACATTCTCTTTTAAATGTGTCCCGCTAGCGATCATACACTTAACAGTATCACTGACCCCCAGACTAAAAGACTCCTTTGATAAAAACTCTGCCCCTCCTGAGAGATTTAGAGGCTGATCTAAAGGAATGAAATGGGAAAAACTTTTTATGGTTTGGACAAGAAGCAATAACTAAAAAGAAATGCTACCCTGTGTTTTGTGCTTCACACAAGTCCTTCCAACCCACATGCCTTCATCCTTTTTTAAAAAAGCTGCAAACTATAATACAAATATTGCTAAGGTCTAATAACAAACCAAGAATTAAAATTTCAACTCATCACTTAGTCTAAATTATAAAGACACTTGGGCCGCCCTAACTTTCAGTACTACTATCTGGTCACTCATCTGGCTGGAAAAGTAGACTGGAAATTACATGGTCATATTAAAGACTGGGCCTGCAACTTGCAGATCGAGGCCAGGTGACCGGTAGATCACGGTTTGGACTTGATGACCTGCCATCCCACAGCATCAAACAGAGTGCAATACAAAGGGAACTAAAATAGGGAGCAAGAGCCGCATTAGCTAATGCTTCCTCCATAGTGTTGGCTCCTGTCCCATGTGGTGTGATACCAACTGCACTCCACCTCTTAACCCAGCTAGCGGTCTTCAGAGTGGTGCCAGCAGCAGGAAATAAGAGATCGTCAGATAAGTGTGGAGTAATAAACTGGGCATAATAGCAAAGGGCTGCTTTCACACTGATATGCTGCTGTCTTCCCAAACCACGAGTGCAGTGCAGTGTACTTTCAGCTTTCCTGCGGGTTTGCTGCACTTAGCCATTATATTCTGCGGGTTTGGTGCACTTTCTGAAAGCGCACCAAAACTGAATGTAGGAGTTTTGGTGCATTTAACTAAAAAGGGATTTCACAAACGATCTTAGCTTCTGATTCTGGCTCACTATCATTATTCTACTGGATCTAGTGCTGCCTTTGATAATGTAGACCACAATATTTTACTCCCATGCCTTGAAATCATATTTGGAGTCTCAGAATTGGCTCTGAAATGGTTTAAGTCGTATCTTACTGATCGCTGCCACTTTGTTTCTCTTGGCGAATTCCAGTCTGAAGTCAGTCCAGTCAAGTTTGGTTTTCCTTATGGCTCAGTCCTGGGTCCCTTACTTTTGAGCATTTACATGTTTCTACTTGACCAACTGCTTAGATCACATGGGCTCAATCATCACTCACACAGGACACTCAGATATACAGTTTTGTTCAAAATAATAGCAGTGTGTTGAAAAAAGTGAATAAAGCTCAAAATCCTTCTAATAGCTTTTATTTCCATATACATAAATTCATTGGGAACACTACACATTCTATTCCAAATCAAAACATGAAGGAAAATATATCAAATTTGTGTTGTTCCTCTAAAAAAAAAATGGAAGAAAAGTGAATATTAGACTTCAAAAAAATAGCAGTGTTTATATTCTTCTTTACAAACTCAAACATTCACTATATAAAAACTGAAAAATGTTTGAAGATTTTGCTTTCCTTTGAACCACTTAATATTTAGTTGTATAAGCACTGTTTCTGAGAACTGCTGTACATCTGTGTTGCATGGAGTCAACCAACTTCTGGCACCTGTGAACAGGTATTCCAGCCTAGGATGACTGGACTACATTCCACAGTTCTTCTCTATTTCTTGGTTTTACCTCAGAAACTGCATTTTTGATGTCACCCCACAAGTTTTCTATTGGATTAAGATCCAGGGACTGGGCTGGCCACTCCGTAATGTCAGTCTTGTTGGTCTGGAACCAAGATGTTGCACATTTACTGGTGTGTTTGGGGTTGTTGTCTTGTTGGAACACCCATTTCAAGGGTATTTCCTCTTCAGCATAAGGCAACATGACCTCTTCAAGTATTCGGATGTATTCAAACTGATCCATGATCCTTGGTATGCAATAAATAGGCCCAACACCGTAGTATGAGAAACATCCCCATATCATGATGCTTGCGCAACCATGCTTCACTGTCTTCACAGTGTACTGTGGCTTGAATTCAGTGTTTGGGGGTCGTCTGACAAACTGTCTCCAGCCACTATACCCAAAAAGAACAATCTTACTTTCATCAGTTCACAAAATGTTGCGCCATTTCTCTTTAGGCCAGTCAATGTGCTCTTTGGCAAATTGTAACCTCTTCAGCACATGTCTTTTTTTCAACAGTGGGACTTTGCGGGGGCTTCTTGCAGATAGCTTGGCTTCACATAGGCGTCTTCTAATTGTAACAGTACTCACAGGTAACTTTAGACCTTCTTTGATCCTCCTGGAGCTGATTGTTGGCTGAGTCCTTGCCATTTTGGCTATTCTTCTATTCATTCGAATGGTAGTTTTTCGCTTTCTTCCACGTCTTTCAGGTTTTGGTTGCCATTTTAAAGCATTTGCAATTATTTTAGCGGAGCAGCCTATCATTTTCTGCACTTCTTTATATGTTTTCCCCTCTCCAATCAACGTTTTAATCAAGGTACGCGGTTCTTCTGAACAATGTCTGGAACGACCCATTTTCCTCAGAATTTCAGAGAGAAATGCACTGTAACCAGCATGTACAACATTTGCTGCCTTCCTTCCTTAAATAAGGGCAATAATTGCCACCTGTTTTTCAAAGAATGAATGACCTCACTAATAGAACTCCACACTGCTATTATTTTGAACATGTCCCTTTCAATTAGTGATTCAATTACACAGAATCAGCAGCATACATGTCATGACTGTTGGGTCTGTTGGATTTCTATTACTCTACTACACCTGCTAGTAAATTATTTGCCATGTAGAAATATAATTTCTACCAAAAACAGTGATTGATCAGGTTAGTGATGTCTGACTGCTATTATTTTGAACACAACTGTATAAATCGACACTAAACTGGATTCTACTTTGGCTGCTTCTCTCCAATCCAACTGTATTTGTGATATAAAAGCATGGATGGCTCACAATTTCCAACAATTAAACTGACAAGACTGAATTCATGCTCATTGGCATGCGCCATCAATTATGTAAGGCCAGTCATGATAGCCTATCTATAGATGGCACTGTAGTTGAGTTTCAGTCTAAATTAAAAAATCCAGCAGTGATATTTAATACTAGTTTAACTTTTGATCCACATGTACAAAATCTTAAACATCTTTTTTCCACTTAAGAAACATTGCTCGGCTGCGTCCTATGCTATCAGGCACTGTAACTCAAAAGCATATCCATACTTTGTGTTCTGCCGACTTGACTGCTGCAATGCTCTACTCACTGGTGTACCTAAATTCACTATTAATTGACTACAATAGGCACATAATTCTGCAGCCAGAGTCCTCATTAGGTCTGGTACAAGCGACCATATTAACCCTATGCTGGAATCCTTGCACCGGTTTCCCATCAGGTTTTGCACAGACTTTAATAACCTATTACTCACCTATAAATCAGTTAGAGTCTTTAGAGAACTGAGGCTCTCATGGACATCTCTACATTGGTATAGAGCTCTGGTAAGTGTTAGGGGGAGCTGCTACACGTAAAAGTTTTTTTTAACCTTCATGCATAGGATGCATGGAGGTTATAAACCTTGAACCTTTAGAACCACTTTAAAGGTGCTATATAAAATAAAGTTTTTTATCATTATTATTATTATATTCTTCCTAATACGCATCTCCAACATTCCCCCTAGGAAATATGAATGCAGCAAAATCTTTAATCCCATTACACTGGAAAAAGATCTCTAGGTCTTTATTCCAACAATCAGACATATATAAATTCTTGATCAACATTTAACTAAATAATTACATGAGCATCCAACTAGCTCCACTCAGAGGAGCTGGTTCCTGCCCTCCCCACAAAACTCCCCTAACCCCTTCTACTATTGTACCCTACTTCCCTCTTAAATCCTCTTCACCCCCTTTCTTGATACCTGAACCTGCACTACTATCATCTATCTCTTAAAGTAGATATAAAAATCGTTAACTATACACCTAAATGCAGCAAAATCTTGAATCCCACTGCACTGGAAATGACCTTTAGGTCTTTATTCAAACAATCTAACATACATACATAACATCTAACATACATAAATTCTGGATCAACACTTCAATAACTACACGGGCACCAACTAGCCCTACTCAGAGGAGCCATTTCCCCCCCCTCCCAACAAAACACTTCAAACCTCTTCTACTATTCTACCCTACTTCCTCCTTTGTCCCTTTTCTTGGTACCTGAACCTGCACTACTATCATCTATCTCAAAGTAGATCCCCAGTTTTTAGTGAAGATTAAACAGTTCATTTGGACCAAGCTGGTCCAAATATACTTTCCTCTTCACTATAGATATAGGGGCTGTGTGTGCTGCAAAACATTTATGTAGCCTCAGCTACATACAGTATATAGCAAAGTATTCCGGCAGCAGGATCGGAATTTGGCTAAGTACTACTCAGTCATTCACAGGGTGCTTTGTGTTCCATTAATGAATGCAAAACTTCCTCTGATTGGCTGAGATGGAGAGGTGGATGGATATCAGACTCTACACCTCAGCCAGTCAGAGGAAGCTTTGTGTTCATTCATAAACTACAAAGCGCCTTGTGAAAGGTTGAGCAGTGTTCAGCCCAACTAGATTTTATCTGGGAGTGGCAAGAGAAGCTGAGGACACATACAGTTAAGACAGCGCATACAGACGCTGTTCATGATGAAAACAGTTTGTTTAGGCCAGCTTGGTCCAAACAAACTATTTCAACTTCACTTAAAGCTGGAGATCTACATTAAATGAGACTTTCTGAACTCATGCTTCCTACCTTTTTTTTTTTTTTACAATACCACAGATTAAACATACCTAAACAATATAGACAATGAATAAACTGCCCAGACAACAAATCTGCCAACATACAAGATAAAATAAAACTAAGTTATACTATAGCTGATAGATACTAGAGTGATCCATGGTAACGATTATTTGGTCAACATCATTATTTATTGATTATTGTACTACATATTTTTGGTTCTCATCCATCGTATCTTTGTTGGTCGCATGAAAGTTTTACTAAAGATGCATGTTGAGTGGCCTTTGTATTATCTTTCAACAATAAAGGCTGCAATAAACAAAAATACCCATATAGAAATGATTGGACCAGCTAGCATAACATACTGTATATATAGTTCAGCTGTTGTTGTACAGTATGCATGTGTTACCCTAGATTCACACCTAAGCATTTTCCGCAGCATTTTGCAGAGACGCACTACAATCCATTTAACATGATTTGCTATGGGACATGTTCGCATCTCTGCTTTTTCACCCAATGCAGTTTTTGGAAAGGGGCAGGGACTTTTTTGAATGCAAAATGTTGTGTTTTTGGTTCAATAAACATCAATGGAAATGGAAGTTTTGCTGCATTTTTTATGCATTTTTGCTGCGTTTGGATCTGCCAAGGAACAAGAAAAAAAAAATACCGCAAACGCATCGAAAACGCGGTAAAAACATAGGTGCAAAACGCAATGCAGAAACGGGTCAAACACAAACTGCATAGGTGTGAACCTGGCCTTAAGGATTTACCCAGGTCCCGGTTCTATGTGGAGACTGGGGCAGTCTCACCATGGAACCAGCACCTGGATATATTCTTGACACATACATATAGCAATAACCAATACATACAGTATATGTTATGGTAGCTGGGAAGCGATAATGAGGCACAGCTTATTGTATAGAGGTGTTGTGCTCCTGTTACCTAAACAGAATGCAATCCCATGGCTTGTATGTGGGCATTTACATAAAACATTTAAATAGATCAGTCATTTCAATGAACACTGAAAAACTGATTATTTTACATTTTGCATTTTGCTTGTATGGTGTCTCAAAAATCATCATTTTCCTTTGTTAAAGTTCCATTGACTTTCGGATGTGACATTTTCCACCACCATATAAATTATAGCAAACATATTTGAGCAAATAGACCTCTGCAACATACATTTTCAAATCTATACTTAAAGTGGTTCTAAAGGATGAAGGTTTTCTTACCTTAATGCATTCTTCTGAGTGCAGTCCCCCCCTCCCAGTCCCTCCTTATACTTACCTGAGCCTGATCTCAATCCAGTGTTGTGCACAAAAGCAGGATCTCCCTCCACTCTCTCCCTATTCAAATCCAGAGACAGCAGTGGGAGCCATTGGCTCCTGCTGTTGTCAATCACAGCCAGTGAGGAGGGAGCAGAGGGCATGGCTCAGGAGTGAGCCTGCTTGAGTTCCTCCACAGCAAGCAGCTTGCTATGGGGACACTTGTTTTGGAAAGGGAGTGGGGGGATAGGGAGGAGCAAGGAGCATCGGTGAGGGACCCAAGAAGAGGACAAGGGCTGCACTGTGCAAAAATCATTGCACAGAGCAGGTAGGTATGACATGTTTGTTATTCTAAAAAAAATATGTATTGGTTTGTCACTTTAAGATTTTTATTTGGGTGCCCTCACTAACTATTGTTCGACCTAGAATCTACCTAATTGCTGCATATAAATGGAAAATGCAGCTGAAGATCTATTAGGGTGCATACACAAAATATAATTGAAACACAAAATTTCAGCATACTGAAACTTGCTGCTGACTGATCAATATAAACTTAGCCTTAACAAATTAGCAGTTTAACGCTGACTAAACTGCTGCTTTTTTCCTCAAAAAATTTTTTGCACAAAAGCCTTCCATTGCCTTCAGCAGTCACTAAATAAATACTGCACCTCCTTTAAATGTTATTGTAAATAAGATAAGGTATCATATTAACAAAACAAACACTACAGGAATTACCTGTCTCAAGAGTCTCGGGGACGTATGCTTGTTAAAAATTTTAACAGCCACATCTTTACCTTTATATATAGCTCTATAAACTGATCCAAAACCTCCATCGCCTGTAACAAAAAAACAGTTCTTTAATATAAACGGGTCAACAATCTGAACATAAATCAGAAGAATAAAAACAGAAAGAGAGAAAAGAACGCAGCAGTCTTACTTTTTTATACTAATAAAAAGCAAAAAAAGGACACTTACCCAGTAAAAACTCAGCAGATTGCTCAAATTTCAACTCCTCACTGCTCAACATAATATTTCTGGGCAAGTCAGCCAAAACAAGGTCAGGCGCAATCTGAGAAATAGGAATTGTAGACTTCGGATCTTCAGGATTTACTAGCAAGTCTCCTGTTAAATGAATTAAAACATTGCATTGCAATTATGTCACAAAAGCTTATTTATATCAGTCTTAAGATTAAAGTATACCTAAAGGCAAAACTTTTTTTTTTTAAATATGGATGTGGGGACGGATTTGAACATCTGTCAGGTTTCAACTGCTGTGTCCCCGTTACAGAGTCACCCTCTCTATTTGTACCATTTACCTTTATCGCCAAGAGCATAAATGAAAGATATCCCAAATATTGACTTGTCACCAGAACAGTAATAGAGGGGAAATCTTCCAATGGGGATGTTTGTATTTGTGACCCTGGTGACCATCAGGGATTTTTCTCATTTTGGAGGGATTTTTCCCTGACTTCCTCTTTTGGCTATGGGACAGGAAGAGAAGGGAATTCTCCCTTTTTGGATACAGATGGCAGAAAACTGACAAGGGTTATAATCCACCACTCTATCCAAAAATAATAAAAATAAAAAGTTGTGCCTTGTCATTATTCTTTAAAGTATTACTAAACCCAGGACCCTGCTTTTACTATATATGGTCTTCCACACTACACAGAACATGATAATGCAATTATTTTAGTAACTATAAACTGCTAAATACCTTTTCTCATCTGTGGTTTATAGCAGTCTTGTAACTTTTATCAGTGTCTGGCTGAGCACTGGTTAATCCTTTAGGAGTTTTCATTCTCCTCTGACTGTCCTATAAAGCCGGCCATACGTGGGTCGAATTCCAAAAGAATTTTCTTTTGAAAATCTTTTCTAAGAATTTTTGTTCGAATTTCGCACCATTGGTGGGTCAAAGAAACAGCCAATTTTCTTGTGACCATCAAATTTGAGTGACTGGGTATGTCAGCAGATGGACTGGTGAGTGTAGAAGGAGTGGAGCAGAAAAGACAGAATCAAACAGCCTTTAATAATGTGGAGAATTAACGCTTTAGGCTCCACAGTGAGTATAACCAGCATGCTTTACTGCATATGCAGACTGATTTTATTGTTGTGGGTTTAGTAATACTTTAATATATCATTTAACCACTTGCCCTGAGGATTTAATCCCCTTCCTGACCAGGCATTTTTTGCATTATGGTGCTACGTTACTTTAACTGACGATTGCACGGTCATGCAACGCTGCACCCAAATTAAATTTGTGTCCTTTTTTCCCCACAAATAGAGCTTTCTTTCCGTGGTATTTGATTGTCGGAGATGCTTGGCAATCACCAGGCGCCGGTAAGTAATCACCGGCCAGGACCTGGTGATTGACAGCCGAGGCCGCGAATGGTGGCACAGGTAGGGCACATGCACCCCCTACCCAGAGATGCAAAAGCACGTATATACACACGTAATTTTGCGCACCCGTACCGCCCTCTAAAAGTACTGCTACTATAGGGCGGATGGGAAGCGGTTAACTGACTTTGCACGGTCATGCAACGCTGCATCCAAATTAAATTTAAGTCCTTTCTTTCCCCACAAATTGAGCTTTTTTTCAGTGGTATTTGATCACCTCTGCGTTTATTTTTTGCTCTATAAACAAAAAAAGACCAACAATTTTGAAAAAAAAATATTTCTGACATTTGCTATAAAACATATGCGGTAAAAAAAACAAACAAATTTATTCATAAATTTAGGCCAACATGTTTTCTGCTATGTCTTTGCTAAACAAAATCCCAATGCGTGTAAATTAATTGGTTTATGTGAAAGTTATAGCATCTACAAATGGCAGTATATATACACTGGAATTTTTTTTTTTTATACTACTGTCGGCGATCAGCAACTTATAGATGGACTGTGGCAGGCATTCTGACACTGGGGGGAACTGACTAACTGCCACTGACATCCCCAGTGACACTAATACAGTGATCAGTGTTATAAAAAGCACTGACACTGTACTAATGAAACTGGGCAGGAAGGGGTTAAGGGTTAACTGTGTGCTGTGATACAAACTGTGCTATGTGTGTTTTACTGTGTAAGCATGCTGCTTTGTATTGCTCTGATATGCAGAGGAATACAAAGCAGTATGCTGGTGCTGACAGGGGAGAGATCTGTATTATTTACATACAGACCTCTCTGCTGTCAGTGTTCCTCGGTGATCGCCGGGTGCCGGCAGGGAATCTTCGGCCGGGACCCAGTGATCGACAGCTGTAGCCGCCAATGGCGGAGCGGGTAGAGTGGCGCACACCCCCAACCTGGAAATATAAAATTACGTATATATACACGATTTTGCGCAGCCCTGCCGACCTGTAGTAGTAGCTCTGCTATAGGGCGGTCGGGAAGCGGTTAACCATATCAACCAGAGCAAGCTTTACATTTCTACTAAGGACAAGCAATACGTGATTAGGACACTGTACTGCAAAATAAAGAATTTACAGGTAAGCAAAAAGTTCTATTACCTTAATTGCATAGTACAGGACTTGTATTCTTAGACCATGGGAAGTATCCAAGCAATATAACAAACATGACTGCCAACAAGCCCACAAGAAAACAAGATTGTCTTGGCATACATCACTTCATGTAAGGGAGGGTGCACTGAGGACTTTTATGCAGATGCCAGGACCTAAAGCAGTGACCGTAACATGATTCTGGTAGTGGTAACTTAAGGTCAGTGCAAACCACATCCATCAGGAAGCCCATCGAGCTTTGGAGTGTCTGAGACAGCCCTAGACCCTGATTCTTTTTGGGAGGATTCATATACAGAGGATTTCTGATCCACAATGTCTTCCACTTCTTTTTCCTCTTAGGAGAAGTTTACTCTAATGCCTCATCCTGCTGCAATAGGAAAGGAGGGTAAGGAGATCACCAATGTTTCGGTCCCTGTCCCCGGAGCTCCAAGCCAATAAAAAAAACCCAGGAGAGCTGATTTCGCAGTCCAGAAATGAGTGCCAAGAAATCTTCCCTAGACACAGAGGAAGTAGAGGATTGTGCCCCTGAAATAGCGGTAGAACCAGATAAGGGCAGGGATTCAGAGCTTATCTGACCCTTAGGGGACACATTTCAAATCCTCTTCCTATAGAACAGCATAAGGTGCTACACAGTGTGGACTGAGTTAGTAAAAGCCAGGAAGCAATGTACATAGACAGGGAAACCCTATCTTACCTTATCTGTGAACTATAGACATGCCCCAAAACTCTGGACTTGTGTAGCACCCTGTGGTTAACTACACAAGCTGCACTATGTGCCAGGGTGAGCACCTAACGCAAGATCAAATGCCAAAATAAAAATTACAGACCAGTCCCACATAGTGGGGTCTGAGTACGGTCCCTCCGGAATTGCCAAACACGATGTAGCCGTGGAGCAGACATTCACAGTGCGTACCATGTCAAGACAGTAGAAGTGGGATGTTTCAGAGCAGCAAACAAGGAGGGAAGGCCAAATTAGAAAACCACCTTAGGCAGAAAAGAATTCTTAGGCCTCAGGCCTACGTTTTTATGTAACACTAGGAAAGACTTGTTGCAGAATAGGGCTGCTAAAGCATAAGTGATAACAAGGAAGGTCATGAGAAAGGTCACTTTGCAAGTAAGGTCAGAAAAAGGAATATATCAAGTTCAAAATGCAGCCTCTGAAGAGTTGAGAGAACCTAGTTAAGTTACCACTGAGTAACCAGGAAACATAAAAGAGAGATGTGTGCAACACCCTGTACAAAGCCTAAACTATGGAAAGAGAGGCCAATATTATCTGAAACAAACTGGCCAAAGCCAAGATTTGTCCCTTGATGGTACTCGAGGCCAGATGCTGTTCTAGATCAGACTGCAGAAAACACAGAAGAGGAAACATCACTTGAAGTTGATGTGCATATACGGTACTGTCCAAAGTCCTAGGCAGGTGAAACAAATGCTGCAAATAAAGAATGCTTTCAAAAATAGAAGTGTTAATAGTTTATTTTCATCAATTAACAAAATGGAAGTACATCAACAGAAGAGAAACCCAAACCAAATCAAAATTTGGTGTGACCACACTTTGCCTTCAAAACAGCATCAATCCTTTAGTAGTTCTAGGTACACTTGCACAGAATTTTTTAAGGAACTCAGCAGGTAGGTGGTTCCAAACATCTTCGGGAACTAATCACAGATGTTCTGTGGATGTGAGCTCTTCATGCAATACCAGACATACTTGATAATATTGAGATCAGGGCTCTGCAGGAGCCAAACCATCATTTCCAGGATTCCTTGTTCTTCTTTACACTGAAGATAGTTATTAATAAAGTTGGTTGCATATTTGGGATCGTTGTCCTACAGCAGAATACATTTGGGGCCAATCACATGCCTCCCTGATGGTATGGCATGATGTAAAGTATCTGCCCGTGTTTCTCAGCAATGAGGACACCATTGATCCTGACCAAATCTCCAACTCCATTTGCAGAAACATCCTCCATGCTTCACTGTTGCCTGCAGATACTCATTATTGAACCACTCTCCATCCCTTCACAAACTGCCTTTTGCTACAGCCAAATATTTAAAATTTTGATTAATCAGTCGAAAGCACCTGCTGCCATTTTTCTGCACCCCATTCCCTATGCTTTTGTGTATAGTTGAGTCACTTAGTCTGGTTTCCATGTACTATGCATGAAAACAAGGAACTGGGGTGCCATGAACAGGCCAAAGGGAAATGCAACACATTGGCAAAGTTAATAGCCCACCACAAAACAGAGATATCGCTGAGGAGGAGGAAAGATGGGACTGTGCAGGTAAGCAAAGCATCCTGTATGTCTACTGAACTAGAAAATTCCCCATAAGGGGGGAAAGACAATAAGGTCCCTAACTCACATTCATACATACACATACTATGGACAGTTTAAACAGGATCCAATTAACCTACCTTCATGTCTTTGGAGTGTAGCAGGAAACCGGAGTACCCGGAGGAAACCTACGCAGGCACAGGGAGAACATGCAAACTTCAGGCAGGTGGTGCCGTGGCTGGGATTCAAACCAACTACCCTAGTACTGCCAGGCGGAAGTGCTAACCACTAAGCCACTGTGCCACCCACTTTCTCAGGGTGAGGCCAGTCACCATATATGATGAGCTCTAAGAGTGTGTGGACTGGAAAAGTCTTAGCAAGCAGGAGTACTTGTAGGGACCTCTATAAACAGTTGCTGACCGCCCTATAGCAGCTTTAGTGTTTTAGGGCGATCACTCTGTGCAGAATCACACACACACACACACACACACACACACACACACACACATATGTAATTCTGCACTTCTGGGTAGGGGGGCACGGACCGCTTCTGCTGTGATTAGTCACAGCCGCTGATCAGCGGGTGCCAACATTCATCTATTGGCCGGCACACGCTGATCGACAAGGACACGTATTAGGACGGGGCTCTGCATATGTAAACAATGCAGAGCTCCGTCCTGGCAGCGGGGGTTTTGTGCTGGATTTTGTTTCCCTCCAAAGCAGGCAATAAAATCCAGTGCATTCCTTCTTAAAAAGAACCTGAAAGTAAACACAAAAATACTTGTTAAGCACACAGTTAACCCTTTGATGCCCTAGATGTTTAACCCTTATCCAGCAAGTGTTATTAGTACAGTAACAGTGCATATTGTTAGCACTGATCACTGTATTAGTGTCACTGGTTGCCACAAAATGTCAGTGTCAGATTGTCTGCTGCAATATCGCAGTACAGCTATAAGCCGCTGATTGCCGCCATTACTACTATAAAATATAAATAAATAAAAACTCCAGTATATATATACCATAGTTTGCAGACGCTCTAACTTTTGCGCAAACCAATATACGCATATTGGGATTTTTTTTAACAAAAAATATGTTGCAGAATACATATTGGTTTAACTTTATGAAGAAATTTGATTTTTCAATTTTTTTTATTGGATGTGTTTTATAGGAGAAAGTAAAAAATACTGTTTTTTTTTTTCAAAATAGTCTTTTTTTTTGTTTATAGCGCAAAAAATAAAAAACCCAGAGGTGGTCAAATACCAAAAACAAAATCTCTATTTGTGTGAAAAAAAAAAATCAAAAAATTCAATTGATATACAGTTCTGCATGACTGCTCAATTGTCAAAGTAATGCACTGTCTTATAGTCAAAGTGGCCTGGTCATGAAGGGGCATAAATATTCCAGGGGTTGTCAAGTGGTTAAAGACTGAAATTCTGCCCATAAAATCAGACATTGTTGCAAAAAATACCACCCTAGATGAAGGAGAAAGGGTGAGTGGTTGAAGGACCAGCAAAGTGGCCAGAGAAGGCCAGGGAATCAGACTGGGTAAAACTAATCATACAGAGAGTGTACTATGGCCTTGTAGAGATAGCATCCCCAAAGCCATGCCAGGAGTGTGAGCTAGTGAGGCCACCTGACCCCTTACACCTGCACTTGTGATCTGCCAGGTGAGGTGCAAAACTGTCTTCATAGGGGTACTCACGAACTTTGGTGCTGTGGATAATAAAGGATTAAGCCCTCTGTGCCAAGCATTGCAAACTGCTATGCGCAGGCAGGCATCTGGGAATCACTGTGCTGTACTCTGGATGGGCCCTTGATCTGCTGCCAACGGGGAAAAGAGTGCACCTGGAGAAGAATGGTGTGCACATATCCAGTGACACCACAGAGATCGCAGCTGCACAGGCATAGTAGTGCCTAATGCCACAAACATGCCCAAGGAAAACGTCAAACTCAAATGCCCAGTGGCTCCCATACATAAGTGTCATACACAGTTTCACAGCTCCACAAAAACAAATATACAGGAATGCCTGCACCATGAGGCAGTGTTACAAGGTGCAGATGTCTTCTTCTTTCACACAGGCTACATCATCCTAGCTTCACCATATCAGTCTTTAGGGACAGAGCTCACTGCCAGCAGTCCTTGGCCCTGAATCTGTATAGCATCCTGTGGGTAACTCAACACAATGCAGTACATGCAAAGGTGAGTGCCCACACAGTATCCAGTGCTTGAAGCAACATTGAAGGCCCACCCCGCATCTTCATCCAAGCAGGATGCATGTACATTCCCTCAATGCTCAGCCAAGACGTCAATAAGCTGGAAGAATCTGCAAAAGGAGCCACAATCTTAGAGAAAAAAAACTTCCGTAAGAAAGAGGTAAACTTCCTTCAGAAGAGAGAAGAGGTCCTCACCCAAAGACACTAGCAAAAAACTGATGTTAGTTGGAAGTGTGAGGAGTTATATAGGGGAATGTCCCTGCAGCTTTCACTTTCTCAGTGTCCAATCACCTTAGCTGCACATAACTCATAGATGATGAAAAATATTGTATCATGTACTGCCCAACTAAGAAAAGAGAGGAATTTTTAATTTTCTGTAATTTCCAGGTCTTGAAGTACAATACAGGACACAAGCAACTAATTCATACACTTGCACATAGGCTAGTTCCTTTATGTGACTGGACAGCTTCTGAAGACATGTGCCCCTGGGGCGCCTACCCTATAATCCTACCTCTGCGCGTGAGTCCGCAGTTTTGTAGCAAGCAATGCAGAGTTAGGGAGGGTGACTTGTGTCCTGTACTGTATTCCAAAATATTGAATTTACAGGTAAGTAAAAAATTCCTCTCATCTTAAATCGTACAGTAAAGGAAACTTAATCATGTGCCATGGGACATCCCCAAGCAATGCACACAAATGGCAGGCAACAATTAGGCAAACAGAACTGTGCCAACAGGCCCAAAAAAAAAAAAAAAAAAAACCCAGAGGTCAAGAACCCAAGTTAAAAGTGCTGCTGCAAGAACCTTGAGGCCAAAAGCTACATCTGCAAATAATTGAACAAACATCTGGTAAAACGTTGTATGAACATAAAACCAGGAGGCAGCCTCACACAGCTGGCAACAGAGGCTTGGTGCCAAAAAACTCAAAAATAATCCTATGGATCTGGTGGAGAGGGCGTGCAACAGTGCAGGAGGAGGTCTTTATTTAACCCCTCTCTGATGCCTCCAGGCCTTTTAAGAGGTTTTAAATGCCGGGAGGCGGAGGTGGGCATTCCGATTATGTGATTGCTTTGATTTGCAGTTACATGATTGGAAAGCTCCTGATTGCAAGCATGCATCAGGAGCTTTACAGTCCCTGCCGGTAACTGTGCTGGGGGACCACACTTTCAGCACAAAAACATGCTTACATAGGGCCATATATATATATATGCAGCTTCTCAGCATTAAAGCCCACCTGCAGGGAGGCCATATATATATATATGCCTACCTCCGACAGTGATTTTTAAAAAAACTTGGGTGCAATGAAACCTTGTCGCTGTTAAGTATGAAGAAAGGCTCTTTACAAGAAAATGACACCATTCAGAGATACGTCTGCCAGATGTGATGGCTACCAAAAATGTTAATTTGCTGGCAAGAATCTCTAAGAAAATATTCTTGAAGTGTTCAAAGCGTGGTTCTCCATGGCTGCTTTCAGCAAGGTATAAATCATAGACTCAGAAACCCCTCTATCCTTTAACCTCTTGCCGACCGCGCATAGCCGAATGACGGCTTCACCGCGGCCGGCCAGTTCTGAGTGGACGTCATATGACGTCCTCCCAGAACGCGCTCTCCTGCGCGCCCCAGGGGGCGCGCACCCGGCGATCTCCGTGATCGCTGTGTCCTACGGACACAGCTGATCACGTGATGTGGTGAAAGGCCGATCCCACCGGCCTTTTACCACGTGATCAGCGGTGTCCAATGACACGCTGATCACAGGGAAATGCAAGTGCCGGTTCTCGGCTGCACTTTCCTCACGCTGTCAGATCGTGAGGAAAGTACTGCCGAGAACCGGCAGTTGTCAGAGCGGGGATCGGCACCGATCATCAGGGCACTGATGATCAGTGCCCTGATGATCGGTGCCCAGCAGTGACACCCGCAAGTTCCGCCCAGCAGTGCGCCCACTAGCCCCACCCACCCGTTCCCAGCAGTGCCCCCACCTGTGCCCAGCAGTGCCCCCACCTGTGCCCAGCAGTGCACCCACCTGTGCCACTCTGCAGTGCCACCTACCTGTGCCCAGAAGTGCCACCTACATGTGCCCAGCAGTGCCACCCACCTATGCCCACCCACCTGTGCCCACCAGTGCCACCCACCTGTGCCCACCAGTGCCACCCACCTGTGCCCACCCACCAGTGCTGCCCACCAGTGTCACCCACCAGTGCAGCCCAGCAGTGCTGCCAGTCAGTGCCACCCACCAGTGCCCAGGGGTTGTGCCAGTCAGTGCCGCCAGTCAGTGCCCAGAAGTGATGCCAGTCAGTGCCGTCTATCAGTACCCATCATCAGTGTCACCTATCAGTGCCGCCTATCAGTGCTGCATATCAGTGCCGCCTATCCGTGACCCCTAATTAGTGCTGTCTATCAGTGCCGCCTATCCGTGCCACCTCATTAGTACTGCCTATCAGTGCCCTTTAGTGCTGCCTATCAGTGCCCATCAGTGCCGCCTATCAGTGCCCATCAGTGCCGCCTCATCAACGCAAATCAGTGAAGGAGAAAAAATACCTGTTTGAAATATTTTATAAAAGAAACAAATAAACTTTTTTTTTCTTTTCAAATTTTTTGCACTTTTTTTAATTTATAGTGCAAAAAGTAAAGCGCCCAGTGGCGATTAAATACCACCAAAAGAAAGCTCTATTTGTGAGAAAAAAATGATCAAAATTTCATATGGGTACAATGTTGCATGACCGCGCAATTGTCAATCAAAGTGCGGCAGCGCTGAAAGCTGAAAATTGGCCTGGTAAGGAAGGGGGTATAAGTGCCTGGTAGGCAAGTGGTTAAGACATGTCGTTAAAGTCAGAGACTGTAAAGCAGGTTGGAATAGAGGTGTTAGGGCCTGGATCTGAACGCAGTGCCTCTGCTGCGTCTGGCATTATCTCTTCTTGCTGAGCCACCTGAGATGCTGGACAGCGACCTGCCCGATACCTTGGACAAACTTACTTTCCATCCTTTTTCTGGTGAACCTTAAACACCTTGCTCCTCCCTTCCTATTCCTTCCTGATTTAAGCCATGCCTTTGCACTGTTGGCCAGATTAATGTGCTCTTCTCCAATTACTTGCTCCTTACACTCCTTTGACATCTGCATCTTCATTACAATATGTTAACGACCTTTTGCTTGTTCCTTGACTACGTTTCTGCTTGCTCCAAACCTCCAACCACTTTTTACTGACCTTTGGCTTGTTTACCGACCGTGCTTCTGCTACCACACCAGTCTGCTTACCTCCTGAAGGGGATGACCTGGTACTAGGATGCAGTGAAATCTATCAGAAGCACTGGTGAGAACCAGTTAGAGCTTAGATTCCATGCTTCAGGTAGCCCGCTACACCTGCTGGGGAATCTGCCCATGTGATTATATGGCTGGTCTCTGAGCCTTGTCACTGCTACAGCCAATGGTCTCCGAGCCTGACCCTTGATCAAGACAAGATGCCTTAAGATAGCAGATCTGGTCTCTTGGGAGAAGGCCAGTAATCATCTGCTAGAGGTCTGAGTATGCCTGTGTAGCATATAATTCTGGGCCAATTCAGTGCTAGTAGAATCATGATTTTCCTCTCTCACTCTATTTTCTGGAGCAGCCGAGGCAGAATTCTCAGAATAGCGAAGGCATAAATTAGCCTAACCTGAGACTAGGTTCTGGCCACAGAGGTACCTTGTCGAATCTAGAGGCTATGATGTCCACATCTGGAGTTCACAATTTTTGGCATATCAGATTGAACATATTTGGAATAAAAAGACCATTCCCCTTAGTTCAAGTAGTGGCAGTTGAGATATTCTACTGCCAGTTCTGTACTCCTGGGATGTGGACTGCAGAAATAGCTTGGCAGTGAGTTTCTGTCCATGAGAGAAGCTGGTTTGTTTTTTTCAAGGCAGCCAGGCTTCTCAATCCCCTTGAAGGTTGATATAAAGAATGCCACTGTGGTGGCATTGTCTGTACCCAAATTGGGGTCCCCTTTAGAAGGGTGTTCCAGTGCTGAAGGGGCAACCTGACTGCTCTGAGCTCCAAGATGTTGATGGGGAGCTTGGTTTCCTCTCCTACGGTCAAGGATTAAAAGACTCGTCCTTAGCCTATTAGACTTGTGAATGGTTTAAAAACTTTCCAGTTGTAGGGAAAGAAAGATTTTTCCACTTTTAGAGCTTGGATGGTGATCCACAAGACAAGGTTTTTGTTTGGCTGGATAGGAGCACGTGTACATTCAGGGAGAGAGCCTGTTTTATTTTTGTGCTAACAGTATGTTTTGCTGGAGAGTTCTTGAGTGAATTGAGCGAAAGTACTGCCTCAACGGAGGCAACCCTTAGACCCAGAACTCCCAGAGAATCTCACTGTGGGATTTCTCTTGGATCTCAGTTGTTGAGCTCTTAGAGGAAGAACTTTTTTTTGCAGGAAGACTTTTGCTTGCAATGTATCCAGGATCAGACCCAAGTATTCTAGGCACAGTGAAGGCTGGGGTGTAGGTTTGTTGAAACTTATCACACAGCTGAAGGCCTGGAGCAGCTGAATTGTCTTTTGGACATTTGCTGAGCATTGCAAGGAAGATGAATCCTTCAGAAGGAGGTCCTCTAGACAGCCGGTCACTTGAATGCCCCAAATTCTGAGGAGGGCAAGCAAGGGTGCTAAGACTTTTGTGAACACTCAAAGCAAAGGATAGGCTGAAAGGAAGCGCAACAAACTGGAAGTGGTTGTCTGCCCCTGAAAAGCATAGAAATCACTGATGATGTGGGTAACGAGGAACATACAGAAAGTCCCCGAATGCCATGCATTACCTTTGTTTCAGAGGAAAATACTGACCTTGCGGATTCATTGCAATATTTTCAAATCTGAGAAATATGAAACAGGCTTCAGTAGGAGCCCTTGAACCTGTCCTGTAGCGGTACTGATACTACGACTCCCTAGGACTAGAGATGGTTCAGGGTATTCTACAAATCTGACTGTCCTTGGGCAGTTTTTGGTTGTTTTGATAAAAGGAAGTAGTGAGACAAGTAGCATTTTAAACTATCTTGTACCCTTTTACAACCCCTGCAATAGCCCACAAGTCTGAGATGTCTGTGACCCAGAGAGAAGTAAACTGTAACAGATGTCACTCCATTCTTGGCAGTGAGGTCACCCCTTCATTGTAAAGATGGCTTTGGGGGAAGGCTTGGTGGCCTTTGTGGGCCAAGCATGGTGCATAAAGGAAAGGCCTAACTTAGACTTTGAAGCTAAAGCCTGGTTAGAGCATGCTGGCACTGTGTTTAGAGGAGCTAGGGGCACATGAGGACGACGGTTTTGGTACTTTTCTCTGAAAACCTTTCCACCTGCGAATGACGAATTGGTCAAGTGACTCACCAGACAGACATCTTCCTTGGAATTTCATACGTTTGAGGCACCTTTTACAGGCAACTTCTGCTGTCCAAGTCTTTAGACATAAGATTCTGGGCATATGAATGGAGATTAAATAAATAAATAAATATTTGTCTCATGATGTGTTTCAGGGCATCTACTCAAAAAGGAAGAGCAGAAGATCTAGACAACAGGGGCAGTCAGCACAACCTTAGAGGTAACTGAGCCCGGGCAATTAGCCCAAGCCCTACTAGCTGACTTTAATGACCTCCTCAGCAGGCCTCTGGATGTATCTATTGAAATGGAGCGTTTCCATTGTGCTCTGCGGCCTAGGGGCAGGGACACTGACCCCCTTGGGATGTCATATTATGTATCATAAAATTCCAGCTCAAGGAGGAAATCCTACAGAGAGCCAGAACCAGGGGATGTATTTTGTCTCAGAAATCAAGCTGTGCCAAGATCTATCCCAGATCACACTGCAACAACGTAAAGACCTTTGGCCCCTGCTGGAGCTTCTCAGAGAAAAAGAAATGCCATATAGATGAAAGTTCCACTTCTGCCTGGCTCAGCTGGATGCACAGCACAACTAAGGGTCCCAGGAGATCTCCAGGTATTCTGTGAACATCTTGACCTTCCCCTGGTAGACCTTTGACCTTCCCCTGGTAGAGCTTCCAGATTGGTACAGTGATCTAAGCCTGCCTGTACAATTCTTCTTAGAACCGATAGAGGTATGCATCATTCTTTCCACACAAAGAAGACACCGGTCTCTGAATTGCAACTCACCACCACTGGCCAACCGACGCTCACCTGGCAGAGGCAGAGCACCTGCATCACCAGCACACCGCAAACCCAGGCATGAATAAGTGTCCTGAATCTGACCCCTCTGGAGAAATCAGCCCTGAACTCCATAAAACTGTGGCATCCAACTCATCCATTTCACACTAACAGTGACTGAGCTCAGTTAATGAGGCTCTCTCAAACACTACCCAGCACATCTTATTTTTTCACCTCTATCTTGCCTGGCCCTAAGTATACTGGACCAAAAAAAAAACCGTTTTGCAATGATTCCGCTCAAATCATTAAACATACCCCCAACACATCGATACTTATATCAGATGGAACAGTCTTCCCCATTAAAGATCCTGAGTGACAATGCGTACAGTGACAGCTGACACGCCCAGTAAATATGATCATAGTCTACACAGACTTTGACTACTACAAGACTCTAACCCCAGCCTAATCAGAGACATTCTCAGAGAAAGCGGTCCATCCAACCCATACCTTGTAAAATTTAGCAAAGGCTCCTCTACTTAGACAGTTTATAAAATGGAACTGCTTTATTCAAGGATTTCTATGCTGCCAGAGTTGGTGCAGAATATTTCTTCCACATTAAAATAATTATCCTCCTAGCACAGAACAATAGTAAAGTGAGAAGCGTGTGAATTGCTTTAGTTGTGGCTAGTGGCCCGACCAGATTGAGAAGGCAGATTCCAATTGAAATAGGTACAGTAATAGAAGTAACTGAGGTAATACAAGCTAATACTGCTTGCCAAAAGGGCTTAATACTAGAAAACATGCATAAAGTCTGATGTAGGCGCTGAGCACCTCCAGCATAAGAAAGGCTGACCACTATAAATCAAGCAAGCTTACCTGGGGTAAAATAAACCCTGTGCAGAAATTTAAATTGTACCATGCATTGCAGTGTTTAACTTGTGGAAGCTTGTATTCCTATTCAACAGAAGTGAATACTTCTCCTTGCAATACATGATACCTAGAAAATCATCTGCCAGTAAGTGCTTCCGCTTACACCTCCTAATTCACTCTATACAAAGGTTTACTACACTTGACCTTATTGTAACAGAGGAACAACTCATTATCTGTACTTAAAGCTATAACTGAGACTACATTTATTGTACACTAAGCCTTGCAATATACAACGATAGCCAAATCCATACTGATACCGGACTGGTGCTTTTTGCGATGCCTCCATATCTTGTGCATCATACTGTGGGTTGCATATCTTATTAGCTAATCGACTCCAAACACAGACCTATTGCTGACTCTCTCCGACACTCTTGACACTCTGGGGCAGGATAGATGGTCTCTCTTAGCTGTCGAAATTCTCCTCCCTTCCTCTCACATATACATTAAATCCTTTTACACACACATCTTTTCTTTGCAAGAATAACTACCATTTTCTCACTGTCAACCTCTACATATTGGTGTATTCTTTCCCGAATTGCCCCTTCCCCACCCCCTTCTCCTTCCTCTCTCTTTTTTTTTTCTCTTTCTCTGCAAAAAGGCTATATTCTAATCCAATCATCACCATGCCTGCCAATCACCAAAACTCTAAATTAGCAAACCTCAAAATTGTATCCCTACATGCTAAAGGCCTCAACTTACCAGAAAAAAGATCCCAGCTTTTACCCTATATAAAAAACTCAAAGCGGATGTTCTCTTACAGGAAATACACTTCTGCTCTGAAAACATCCCCAAACTGACAAAAAAAATAATTTCCACACAACCAACAAGCTAGCCAAAATGAAAGGGGTTATGATACTGATTTCCAAATACCTTTCTTTTGAATTCACAGAATCCTTAGTAGACGAAGAAGGGAGCTATATATTCTTTAAGGGAATGATTTGGAGGAGATCAGTCACTGTAGCGAACATATGTAGCCCTAACTCCACCCAAGTTAGATTCTTTAGCAAATTAACCATGCTTTTAGCTTCTTTTCAGACTGGAATACTAATACTGGGAGGAGACCTCAACGTAGCCTTTAATCCGCTTGAAGATACCGCCTCAGACACATCCTGTTTACTCTTCCGCACCCTGCGTCGCATAAAAATTCAGCTGCAAGAGCTCTTCTTGCACAATACATCGCGCACCCTCCATCCGGAAGAAAAAGTCTACGCTTTTTATTTCTCCCCACACAATTGCTATTCCAGAATAGACTACCTTTCGGTTTCACAAAAAAGTCTTCCATTCCTTACTAAAGCAACGATCAAATGTTTTTGTTTTTTTTTTTTAATCGGATCACCATCTGATCTCTGCAACCTTAACGTGTCCCGAACGACTTCAATTCACTAAAACATGGAGATTAGATGCAACCTTGCTTGCGGATCAAATTCATACTTCCACAATTTGGAAGCACATTGCATACTTCTTTGCGAGCAATAAAATTCCAGGCATCAACCCCCTAGTGCATGCAAGAGCTCTTCTTGCACAATACATCGCGCACCCTCCATCCGGAAGAAAAAGTCTACGCTTTTTATTTCTCCCCACACAATTGCTATTCCAGAATAGACTACCTTTCGGTTTCACAAAAAAGTCTTCCATTCCTTACTAAAGCAACGATCAAATGTTTTTTTTTTTTTTTTTTTAATCGGATCACCATCTGATCTCTGCAACCTTAACGTGTCCCGAACGACTTCAATTCACTAAAACATGGAGATTAGATGCAACCTTGCTTGCGGATCAAATTCATACTTCCACAATTTGGAAGCACATTGCATACTTCTTTGCGAGCAATAAAATTCCAGGCATCAACCCCCTAGTGCAATTTGAAGTTCACAAATGCGTAATTAAAGGCTCTTTTCTGGCCAAGGCAGTGGAGCATATAAGAGCCAAGCAAGTATCCATTGATGCTCTCTTGAAACAAATCCAAACCCTAGAACAGGTCCACAAGCTGACGAAAGTGCAACAAACACAGGCTAAATTTCTTGAAACATGTACACTCTTAACAGGAGAACTTGGATGGAAAGTTAAAAGGAACTACACCTTATCTCAAAAACTGTTCTTAGAACACAGTAACAAAGATGGTACACTCCTAGCCACAGACCTACAATCCAAAAAAGCCAACATCACAATCCATTCAACGTGCACACCAAAAGGACAATCACTTCTTACTGGTGAGGATATTGCCAATCATTTTGCACATTATTCTTCTGAGCCCCCCCCCCCCCCCGAACAACAACCTCCAGATGACAAACGATTTTGTCAGTCAATCATAGACTATTTTCTAAAATCCCAAAACCAATCTTTAAACAAGCCCGCAAAATAGATGGCCCGCTGACAACCAAAGAATTCACAAATGCACTAAAACAAAGGGAGTTAAGGAAAAGCCCAGGTCCTGATGGATTCTCCTTGGCCTACTACAGATCTTTCACTGAATACTTAACCCAACCCTTTCTCCAAGCGTTTAACCAGTTATCAGGTACCACAACCCCATCTAATATCCTTTTAGAAGCTTATATTTTGGTTATCCCTAAACCTGGAAAAGACTCAACTTTAGCTGCCAACTACAAACCAATATCTTTATTGAATACAGATCTAAAGATTTTTGCTAAAATCCTCGCAAACTGCCTACTCCCATCACTCACAGGGTTAACAGCAAAAGATCTAACAGGGTTCATCCCCGGCAGAGAAACCAGGGATAACACCTTGAAAGCTCTAAACATCCATCATTGGCTCACTAAGCATAAAATAGCTAAAATGTGTAACAAGCGAGCGCTCGATTAAAATAAGCTGTTGGCATTAAGGATGAAACCCTGTATCCTCAAATAAACTGATCAATAGAATGCAGCGCTAAATGATGAAAGTGACAAGTGCATATAGTGAGGCGCAAAATATTTAATATTTAAAATATTAAAACGTGCCAACAGGAAATAAAAGTGTTGTCAAATGATGACTAAATAATTAGTGAATGGATGATGCAATAGTTCCACATAAGTAGTAAATCAAATAGCAAATTAATAAATCTTGAAATACATATAACAAAAAAAAAAGAGTCCAAAAAGTGATCTGTCAAATTCCGTGCTCGTGACTTCAGTGATAGGATTTGAAGTATTATTATTATACAGTATTTATAAAGCGCCAACAGTTCACTCAGCGCTGTACATTACAATGGGAGACAATACATGCGACAGTACAATAACAATACAATGCGATACAAGAGGGGTTCGAGGGCCCTGCTCTTTCAAGCTTACAATCTAAGAGGGAGGGGATAGTGGTACAGGAGGAGATAGCTGTGGGGGATGGAGTGGTAGGAAGAGTGGAGCAGGTCTGAAATTAGCAGGGGGTGGGGTAGGCTTCCCTGAAGAGGTGGGTTTTAAGGGTGCGCCTAAAGGAGAGGAGAGTAGGTGATAGTCTGATGGGTTGGGGTAGGGAGTTCCAGAGGATGGGAGACACCCTGGAGAAATCCTGGAGGTGGACATGGGAGGAGGAGATCAGGGAACTAGAGAGAAGGAGGTCTTGTGAGGAGCGGAGTGCGCGTGTTGGGTGGTAACTGGATACCAGGTCGGTGATGTAACTTGGGGCAGTATGGTGGACTGCCTTGTACGTCAGTGTTAGGATTTTGAATTTGATCCGTTGTGCGATTGGAAGCCAGTGGAGGGATTGGCAGAGGGGGTTGGCGGAATCTAAGCGGTTGGTAAGGTGAATAAGTCTAGCCGCCGTGTTCAGGATCGACTGAAGCGAGGATAGCCTGCGGCGAGGCAGGCCAGTGAGGAGGGAGTTGCAGTAATCGAGTCGTGATATGATGAGGGAGTGGATGAGCTGTTTAGTGGTTTCTGGGGTTAGGAACGTGCGGATTTTGGCGATGTTGCGGAGGTGGAGTCTGCATGAGTTTATTAAAGATTGCACTTGGGGCTGGAAGGATAGGTTGGAGTCCAGAATGACACCAAGTACTCTGGCCTGCAGGGTGGGCCTGATAGTGGCATTGTTGGACGTGATGGAGAAGTCAGTAGGGGGTGGTGTGCGGGCTGGGGGGAAGACTAGGAGCACGGTTCTGGAGAGGTTCAGTTTAAGAAAGTGGAGCGACATCCAGTCTGATATGTCGTTCAGTAAGTTTGTGATTCGGGTGGAGACTGGGGGGGTGAGGGGAGGGGTTGAGAGATAGATTTGTGTGTCGTCGACATAGAGGTGATAGTTGAAGCCATGAGAGTGTATGAGTTGGCCAAGGGAGGTGGTGTAGATGGAGAAGAGAAGTATGCTTGCACTCACCAGAAGCACAATGGTAATGGTAATATCCAAGCAAACCTTGGTGGACATCAGGGCTCTGGCGTGGACAGGGGGCTCCACTGGTACACACTGAGCACACAGGAAAAGCACTCCAGACCTCACAAACCGGACCCTCACAGCACATAGGGACAGCTCCTCTCATGCATCTCCACCACAGGAATAAGTTGCCAAAAGGATAACGATCCACCTTAAATGGCTCATACACAAGCCACAAAACGAAAGTTTTTGGATAGTGTAGTATTTTTATTAAGGTATTTGCGTAAAAAATATCCAGATCATGAAAGAATTGTGGTATGCTTACAAGCTATAAAGATGGCTGCTGGCCTTCCATGCAGCCTTGGCTGCATGACGTCAGTGCGGCAAGGCTCCTGACACGTTTCATGCGAAAGCACGTTGTCGAAGGGATGGCCTGCAGCCAACGTCTATCCCTTTATATAGCCCCGTGCACGTGAAGAAGACCTGCAAATCAGCCGTACACATGCAGGGACCGGACCGGGTACTCAATCAAAATAACGGATGAATCACCAAAAATTGTGTGTTAGGTTAAATAGAGGTGGTATGCGTAAATAATGATTAATCAAAAATTTAATTATAAAGCAAAATAAAGTCATTTGACGACACTTTTATTTACTGTTAGCATGTTTTAACGCAAATATTTTGCTCCTCACTATATGCACTTGTCACTTTCATCATTTAGAGCTGCATTCTATTGATAAGCATAAAATATTTTTTATAATATTATTTTTTTCCTAACCTTAGATGCCAAAAAGGTGTTCGACAGGCTGGCCTTGGACTACCTTGAAGCCATTCTAGGCACTTTGGGTCTAGGTAAAAAGGCTCATTTGCCTTATGATGGCCTTATACACCAACCCTATAGAGAAAGTTCAGGTAAACAACCTCCTGTTGAATGCCTTTACCATCAGAAACAGCACTCGACAAGGTTTCCCTCTATTTCCCATCCTATTTATACTAATCCTCAAACCCTTTGTTCGCCGCATACGTGACAATGCAGATATCCGAGGTGTGCACATAGCTGGTAAGCTGTACAAATTGGCTGCTTATGCTGAAAATATCTTGCTATTTCTCTCAGATCCTCTTGTGACACTAAGAACCAGCAAACACAAATGCTCCTGCGCTTGGGGATGGACTCGATGCTACAACCACATTAAGAGTGTCCTGGAACATGCACACCTTGCTGCCCTCAAATGGACCGGGGGAATCCAAATATACTGAATGGGGAAAGAACAAAAAGAGGGCGTACAGGCCTAGTGCATTACCATAAAAAATGTTTAATAAAAAATAAAGTAGGTGTTGTACTCACAAACGACAATATAGTCAAGGCACATCATAAAAGAACAGCTGGATCAACACCGCGCTGAGTAACCGTCCGCAATAGGGAGTTTAGACATCCAAAAGGCTGACGCGTTTTGAGGACCTTTGGTTTAACTAGTAGTGAGCATATAAAAGAGGGAGCAGACATTTGGTCAGTTGGCTCTGAGGAAGAGGCAAGTCCTCGAAACGCGTCAGCCTTTTGGATGTCTAAACTCCCTATTGCGGACTGTTACTCAGCGCGGTGTTGATCCAGCTGTTCTTTTATGATGTGCCTTGACTATATTGTCGTTTGTGAGTACAACACCTACTTTATTTTTTATTAAACATTTTTTATGGTAATGCACTAGGCCTGTGCGCCCTCTTTTTGTTCTTTCCTCTTGTGACACTACCTAACCTCTTAAAAGATTTCAATTTGTTCCAATACATAGTCCACTTCAAAATGAACTCTGCAAAATCCCACGCCCTCAATATATCACTATCTCTGTCCCAAACTGCACACTGTCAACACAACTTCCCCTTTAAATGGCAATCAGAAGCCATAACATATTTAGGAACCAAACTTCTCTACCGTCTTCTAGACCTATACTCAAATAATTATATACCGATCCTCCATGCTATTACGGAAGACCTTAAGAAATGGAGATTGTCCGACCCTACAAAGCTTCAAAGAGGTAAACCACAAACTTAATATATCCAAAATGCCTGGCCCCATGACACAAGTATTAATGAATCCACACTTCCAGGAAGGACAGGCCATTTTCTCTAACCTAGACAACCCAAAACTGGCTTACAAATTTACCACCTTTTGCAAGGGAGAACTTTCTTATCACTTGACTCTATACAAATGCAATGGTCTGAATTACAAATCTAATAGGACTACATGCAACTGACACACTTTGTCCACACCCTCCAACGTACTACTGATCTGTCCAAGTCCCTGACCCCCATCAAAAATCTCTGTGCTAAGCCCACCCCACAACAACACATCTTCACCACTGTCCACACCATGTTGTGGACTGACACCCCAAAGACACAGGGAAATCCTGCATAGCATGGATTCGAAACCTAGACCTTAATGAAGAACATTGCATGCAAATTCACTGCCACGTTCACAAGGGCTCTATCAACGTCTCAATTCAAGATAACAATGATAAAATTCTAGCCCGTTGGTATCGGACTCCTTCCCTTTTACACAAATTCGATGCTTCTATCCCAGATCACTGTTGGAGATTATTATTATTGTTATACAGGATTTATAAAGAGCCAACAGTTTGCGCAGCGCTTTATAATATAAGGGAGACAGTACAATTCCAATAAATTTCAGTACAGAAGGAATAGAAGGGCCCTGCTCCTGGAGCTTATAATCTAAAGTGGAGATGTCATCAATCTACCGGAACACTAATACATGTGTGGTGGAATTGCCCACTAATCTAACCATTCTGGAAAGAGGTACATAACCAGACTTCCAGGATCATGACATACTCTTTAGACTTCAGACCTGCACAGTTCCTCCTTCATAATCACTCATCCAGGGCCACACCATAATTTAAATCTCTTGCCATGCTAATGGTCAATGCTGCCAATATGTGCATCCCCAGGCTATGAGGTACCTCCAAAGTCACCACCCTATCAGATTGGATCAAACAGATCAATAAAATCGCCGAGATGGAAGAGATCATTGCAATCTCACACGACACCCACTCCAAAGTCACTGCTACTTGGGCCTGCTGGCTCCACTTCCAATACTCTGAAGAGTACTCTCAGATAATTTGCTGCAACCCACCCATCTACACTTCAGCAGTTGAGTAATTTGGATAACACCCCACCCCTCCTGAAGAACCAAGGTTAGCCTTGAATCAAACTCTGCCACTGAAGAAGTCCATTACACTTACATAAAAACCAATCAGCAAGGAAGGGGTAGAGAAAGGGAGAACAGAGTAAAAGGGAGAACAGAGGGGAATTAGAATATGAAAAAGCAAGATAACAGTAAGTAATAGAAAAAAGGAGAAAGGGAATAATTTTTGCCTTACTGTACATAGTCAATCTGATGGCAGCTTCTGTTCTAGTAAGATTTAGTGAAAAGGAAAAGTAAAATTTTGTAGTTATGACTGCAATTTTAGGGTAGTTGGTCAATGTTTTCAGTTGTTTGTGCTTTGATAAGTTTTAGAATTAGTACTTTCTTCATAATCTAAAATGATGGTTTAAAATGATATAATTTATGAGAAAAATATTTTTCAACAAGAAATTTTTTTTTAAATATTCATTCATTCCTTGAAACTAGCACCAGGTATGGTGATAACTACAAGGAAGATGACATTGCGTTGGTGGTTGTAAAACAGGATCCATAGATGCAATGAAGCCAGTGAAATGCACACGCCTTCTAATGAGGGTATTTGATCATATACATTTGTTTTCTACATTTGTTTATGGTTTCATCATGAAAGAAAAATCATAGTGGGTAAGTGGTTAGCATTCCTGCACTGCAGCTAAGATTTGTTGAAATCTTTCCTGGAACACAAATACATACTCTTCCTACATTTGCACAGCTTTACTTCCACTTTTCAATACATACTGTTTGTGAACTCCTCTGAGTTCACAAACTAACGTCAATGGAAATGTGCAATCTGTAATGTGTTTAGCAAAAAACCAGCACTAGCAGAATTATTAGAATATTGAAAATAAAAAAAGTTCAGATAATTACAAGTGAACCAAGTACAAGTGATTGGCCATCTCTTTTGTTATTAACCACGTAGGGAAGGGTTATAACCATTGTCAAGCTTTTACTGCGGTTTGTGTCGCCAATTACATAATTTTCATGCACTAGAGCAGAAACTAAGAACATTTCTGTAATAGGACTGTATACAGTGCCTTGAAAAAGTATTCATATCCCTTGAAATTTTCCACATTTTGTCATGTTACAAACAAAAATTTTAATGTAGTTTACTGGTATTTTATGTTATAGACCAACACAAAGTGGCACATAATTGTGAAATGGAAGGAAAATGATAAATGGTTTGCAAACTTCTTTACAAAAAAGTATCTGAAAAGTGTGGCGTGCATGTGTATTCAGCCCCCTTTACTCTAATACCCCCAACTAAAATCTAGTGGAACCAATTACCTTCAGAAGTCACCTAATTATTAAATAGAGTCCACCTGTGTGTAATTTAATCTCAGTATAAATACATCTGTTCTGTGAAGCCCTCAGAGGTTTGTTAGAGAACATTAGTGAAAAAAATAGCATTATGAAGGAAATGGAACACACCAGACAGGTTAGAGATAAAGTTGTGGAGAAGGTTAAAGCAGGGTTAGGTTATACAACAATATCCCAAGCTTTGAACATCTCACAGAGCACTGTCATATCCATCATCCAAAAATGGAAAGAATATGGCACAACTGAAAACCTACAAAGACATGGCCGTCCACCTAAACTGACAGGCCGGGAAAGGAGAGCAATAATCAGAAAAGCAGCCAAGAGGCCCATGGTAACTCTGGAGGATCTGCAGAGATCCACAGTTCAGGTGGGAGAATCTGTCCACAGGCCAACTATTAGTCGTGCACTCTACAAATCTGGCTTTTATGTAAGAGTGGCAAGAAGAAAGCCATTGTTGAAAGAAAGTCATGTGGGGGACACAGCAAACATGTGGAAGAAGATGCTTTGGTCAGATGAGACCAAAATTGGACTTTTTGACCTAAAAGCAAAATGCTAAGTGTGGCGGAAAACTAACACTGCACATCACCCTGAACACACCATCCCCATCATGAAACATAGTGGTGGCAGCATCATGTTGTGAGGATGCTTTTTTTCAGCAGGGTCAGGGAAGCTGGTCAGAGTTGATGGGGCCAAATACAGGGCAATCTTAGAAGAAAACCTGTTAGAGTCTGCAAAAGACTTGAGACTGGGGCGGAAGTTCACCTTCCAGAAGGACAATGACCATAAACATACAGCCAGAGCTACAATGGAATGGTTTAGATCAAAGCATATTCATGTGTTAGAATAGCCCAGTCAAAGTACAGACCTAAACCCAAATGAAAATCTGTGTCAAGACTTGAATTTTGCTGTTCACAGATGCTCTCCATCCAATCTGACAGAGCTTGAGTTATTTTGCAAAGAAGAATGGTCAAAAATGTCATTCTCTAGATGTGTAAAGCTGGTAGAGACATACCCAAAAAGACTTGCAGCTGTAATTGCAGTGAAAGGTGATTCTACAAAGTATTGACTGAATACAAATGCACCCCACACTTTTAAGATATTTGTAAAACATTTTGAAAACCATTTATCATTTTCCTTCCACTTCACAATTATGTGGTCTATTACATAAAAACCCAAGAAAATACATTTACACTTTTGATTGTAACATGTCAAAATGTGGAAAATTTCAAGGGGTATGAATACTTTTTCAAGGCACCGTTATGTCCCAGTTAAGGAAATTCTCAATTCCTGTGTGTCCCCCAGACAGAAGAATTTGGTTTCACTAGAAAATAAATAGTATCCCAACTTATTAATTGCTTGCCTTCCTCTGCTTTTGCTTGAAGATCAGACAGTAGAATTCTTTTGTGCTCTTGGCCATCATCAAAGCTGTACAATACCCATTTTTTCAGCAATGTTTCCCCTTCTCCAGAAATATCTGTTTCCAGCAAACCTGGAAACCATTCCTCCATAAGAGAATCAATATGATCCACAACATGTCCAAGCAAAATGCAACCTAAAAATAAATAAGATACAGATTAATGTTTAAATAACACACTGCTCTTAAAGAATATATTTCTTAAGACTAAGCTAATTGGATTTAGGTGATTGAGTTGTCCATGTGGATATAAATTGCTGTGGTGGGTTTCATTTCAACTGAGGAAGCCATATTTAGTCTTCAACATAACTGAACAAGTCCAGCAGAATGTTACTATTACTAGCTATACCATGACCTGAATAACAAAAACCTTCACAAACATAACTCAGTAGATGTTCTCACTGAAAATACAGAATACATTGCCTTAAATCCAGCTATATCTATCTAAATATATTCATTCCATCAATATGCTGGTACATACCTAGTATTTAATAAATTACCAGCTTACCTTTTCTGCCAGAGGGAACAGTGATTTTTAGAAAACTGTTTGGACTGCTGTTTAGACTCGCAGATTCAACTAAGCAGTAGGCTTCTGGCGACCAATTCAGATAGATACCCTGTCTCCAATACATCCTGTTGGGGCGCTGTGCTCGTTCTGTGGTTATACAGGTCAAAATAGAAAAGTTTGTTAATATGCTACTGTTGAATACTGCATTTGTGAAAGCCATCTATATTTTTTTTATATGCAATAGTAGAGATTCAGGGTCTATGTGTTTTACCTGTAGAAGCAGCTCAATGTTATCCTATATGTCCATACGCATCAGGACGTTTAGAGGCATAGTTTAAGCTCAGCGTTTAGAGGCAGAAAAAAAAATACCTTTCTGGTTTGCGTTTTTAAGGGGAGTTTTCTGGCAGAAACGCCTGTACAAAAACTCTCTATATATAATAGTTTTTCCTGCCAAAAGAACTGGCAGTGTGCCCAGTAAGCATGGACCCTTTACAGTTTACATTACTAGTTAATGATGACACAAGTTCAGTAGTACTTTGACCAACACTGACTGCCTACCTCAATGTAGTCTGTTCGTGAGTGAAGCAGTATATTTACAAATGTATGCTACTCATTTACAGTTTGATTCATGCTTAATATACAGTACTTTCTATCCATTTCCTCCTCTATAAACCTGATACAGGCAATATCTCCATTTGCATTTACAGTATTTTGACTTGGGCCCCATTCACATCTCTGTAATAATGATGCAGTTAAGATAAGAAAAATGCAAGCAAAATTCATGAGAAAATCTGTGCCATTATAATCAATGACACTGGAGATGTGTGAAGAGTATGCAGAAATGATAATATGGCCACCGACTATACCAGCACAAAATGTATCAAGCATTTACGATGCAGTTGACCTCTAATTTTTCTTTACTGATCTGCATACACCTTTTTTGATCATTGACTTGTGTAACACCCTGCCGTAATACTGTTTGCATGATGTTAAATGGACACAAGATGGTAGTGTCCTGCAGTCCAGTTATACAGACTGTTGAAAAGCCTTGTGGTATTTGTAGGCTGATTGCAGGACTTCACTGTCTAACAAGGCGCTAACAAACTACATTTCCCACAGGAGCTGGCGGATGGGCGGGGGTGGATAAATACAGAAAAAAAAAAATCAGTGATCAGCACGGCTTAGCAGGGAGAAGCCCCGCTACTGATTCTTATGCAGCAGGCAGGCAGATATTAGGGATCAATTCAGCGGATGTTTATCCACTCACTACTGGAGAACAACTCAATCCTTTTGGAGCCATATAGCGTCCAGGTCCACAGTTTGGTGTTTGGAATTCCTGTTGCGCATTTTAACCCATCTGTAACTGGGGGTCAATTTAGTCTGGTAAGAGGCAAAATGTTTTGGGTTTTGGTGACGGTGAACTCTTCTTATCTTCTTGATCAAATTTGAAGCATCATGACAGTATTGGTATCCTAATGAAGATGGATTTATTTTTTCTTCACCACATGCAAATTGGACTTTTATTTATTTGATTTCATTTTATTTATTGATATTTGAAGAGTCGCACCTATATGTTTTTTACTATTATATGTATCGTTGCCTGCAATATCGTGGTGGCTGCTCATGTTTAATTAATTTATTTATGTTAAGTAAACGCATATATACACCATAGCGCAGAATTGTTAAAATATTTTTCTCTAGATAAATACAGTAGCCTGGGAACTCGAGAATAGGAACTGGACAGTGAGAGTTGGAGAACAGGTGTAAGGAGAAGACCGTGCAGGACGCCGGAGTTCCCAGCTGGGCCAGACCGCAGAAAATGGAGGAGAGAGGGAGAATTGCTGACACCGCTGACATGTCTGACGGGCAGCTCTGCAAGCAGGTGGGTTGGAGTTCTGCTGTCTAGCATGATCTCTGAAGGAGGAACCATGAAGAAATGGGGTCCCCCCTTCTACAAAGAGACCTTCCACCACCTGACCGAGACCACGGACTGGGTGAGAGAATTCTATACTCAATCCATCTAGGTTGCACATGACATTACCAAAGATCAGACACTGCAGTTAAAGGGATATTAGTCTATTTAAATGAAGAAGTTCTTCCTTCTCTTAGAATTAGACTCAACCATTGAGAGCCCAAAGTAAGTTAGCCTCTCTGCTTGGTAGTTTGCAGTTTTTTTTTACTCACTGGGGAAGAAACATCTCAGGATTGGGGCTATCATTTAAATTCTGAATTGCAGGACCTCTAGAACAGATTGAGATTTTGCAGTGTTGTGACCTTTACTGGTAGTTACTAGAGTGACAACGGTTATCTTATGCACATAATTTCCTGTTGCTTTACTGTGCCTACATTAGATCTCAATACAACCAATATAAAAAGTTCACTCTAACCTGTACTTGAGTCGATTTTATGATTGCAGCAAGAGGACTCTTCTGGTCAGAAGTTTAAGCGGATGTCAGCAGGTGTTGGGTTTCCACAGCGAGGTTGAGAGAGAGAGCACCCTAAAATTACTCAGCGGCTCCTGAAGGGGCAGTGCTACACTTTGAAAGTACAAGCCAGAAGATACATAATAGTCTAGCAATTGTCATTATTAGAAGGTAATCAGCAAGGGTTGCCCCTATTTTCTCTATATAGGGTTTCCCTGATCTAAAACTACAGACACATACATACCTTGGCCTGACAACCACAACTTCCGGTGTTTGTCTACAATTAGTGCTGCAAGTCTCACTCTCCTGGCCATGCCTGTGTGTTTCAACACAATAGACTTTTATGGGGCCATCTTTCTTCATCTCTTGCCTTGGGACACAGCCTAATACAACTTTATATGGCTGTAATGCATGGCTGAGGCCAGTAAAGTGAGACTTGTGGAGCTGAATGTAGACAAACACTGGAGACTGTGCCCATCAAATTGAGAGAAGTATGCATCTATGGTGGAGGAGGGTGGGTTGGATAATGTCAGGGCAAAGGGACAAAAATGGTAAGTAAAATTTGCCTTAAAGTGCACCTATCCTTTAATTAAATCACAATTTAGTGGAGGAGAAATGTATGCCCAACATTTTAAGCACAATAGACATCATAATAGAGCAAGGTGAACTACATCAAAATATACAATTTAAGATAACTTTAATGTGACACTAAACTCTGGTTTAAAAAAAAATTAAAGTATGTATTCTTAACTCAAAAAAGTTCCTTCTATCACCCTCAGTCTCCTCCAAATTCCTTATTTTGCTGCTGTGTTTAACTTCCTGTTAAAGAGTATTTACATTTGTTCTCCATGGTCCATGGTGTGTAGAAATGCAGCCACCCTGTCTTGCTCATTCTCAAAATGAACTAGGAACTACTGGATTTGTAGTATGCATAGAGAAGTGTACATGACCTCAACTAACGGGCACTGCTTGTTCCAAACAAATGGAAGTGAGGGGGGAAAACGAGATATAAATGGGCTCACAGAGGATGTTTCAAGGAAGCAGAAAAACATAGTAAGGAAGAAGCTAATGAAAAAAAGATTGTAGGGTCAACAGGAAGTAAATGTGTATAGATTATTTTTGTAGAATAAGGATACTGTTTAGTGTTGCCTTAATGGGGTAAACACCAATGGTTATATTATTATTAATATATTATTTATTATACAGGATTTATATAGTGCCAACAGTTTTGCACAGCACTTTACAAAATGAAGGTAAACATTACAGTTACAATACAAATTGAGGAAACAGAGGGCCCTGCTCGTTAGAGCTTACAATGTAGGAGATCCTAGACATCACAAAAACCAGACATGACCAAAACAAGAAATACTTGGGATCCAAAAAGAAATGACTAACCTCTGCCACACAACATGTATGAAGACACTTCAAGAAGTCTGGTAATGAGCCTAGACCAAAAGCCCATAGGAAAGTATGACATCTCATACAGTCGTATGATGATTTCTGAATTTTCGCAATGAGGCAGTTCTATTACAGGCCGGTGATCTGATAAACTATAGAAGAAATTACACCTTAAAACAGTTTCAAAGACAGGAAAGCCCCACATGTATGTTCATCACATTTCCAACACAAATTATCTGTTAAGAAATTCATCTTAAAACATTACTAAACCCAAAAACAAAATGTAATATATTACACCTTACCAATCCTTAAATGAAGTGCCTGCATTAGGAAGCCTTTTTTCATTTAAAACAAGCTTCTCATGATTGGGTGATGTGCAGAGGGTGGTGGATGCTGTCATAATATCCACCTCAGCCAGTCAGAGGAAGCCTAGTATTTTTTGGTAAAAAATTCAAGGCTTCCTCTGAATGGCTGAGAAGCAATCAGCCAGATTATTTTGTTCCCAGCAGCGGGCAAAAGTCTTCTGAAACGTCAATATAGGAATAGGATTCATAGAAGATTTTCCAAATTTGTCAAGGCATTGTCAAGGCTGCTTTTGATTTAAAGTGACAAACCCCCTAAAAGAATTTATGGACTGGTTTTCCCAAAATACCTGCTTGGAATGAGAAGCTGGTTTTCACCGAGGGGTAAAGCAATCTGGAACTTTTCCAACAACTTGAAGTACTGAGACATATAATTTTTAGGAAACTTTCTTTTATTGGAAAGAAATTTCTCCACATCTGCACAATGAATAATTCCTTTAGGATATTTCTGACACCCATCAACTTTGACTGTCAAAATCTGAAGAGATGTAAAAGAAGGGTATTACTATAAAATGCATTATTATATACAGCATAATAGCAGTCAGACATCACTAACCTGATCAATCACTGTTTTTGGTAGAAATGAAATTTCTACATGGCAAATAATTTACTAGCAGGTGTAGTAGAGTAATAGAAATCCAACAGACCCAACAGTCATGACATGCATGCTGCTGATTCTGTGTAATTGAATCACTAATTGAAAGGGGCATGTTCAATATAATAGCAGTGTGGAGTTCTATTAGTGAGGTCATTCATTCTTTGAAAAACAGGTGGCAATTATTGCCCTTATTTAAGGAAGGAAGGCAGCAAATGTTGTACATGCTGGTTACAGTGCATTTCTCTCTGAAATTCTGAGGAAAATGGGTCGTTCCAGACATTGTTCAGAAGAACAGCGTACCTTGAATAAAAAGTTGATTGGAGAGGGGAGAACATATAAAGAAGTGCATAAAATGATAGGCTGCTCAGCTAAAATGATCGCAAATGCTTTAAAATGGCAACCAAAAC